>NC_086236.1:7280543-7585434 GCF_036321145.2 Pelmatolapia mariae | reverse complement strand
GAAATAAGCTAGTCAGCTCCTCTCCCTTCAAACCAGCATCATTCTGATTATTTGCCCAAGGTTAGAAAAGCATGTGTGTGTCTGAGGTGACCACATTAGCATATTAATTCTGTATTGAACATTTTCCAGGCAGTTCCTTCAAACTTTTTACAAAGGAGAGTTTCGACCGTGCACATGTACTCCTCCTGTGATCTATTATTTCTTTATTGTTTGAACTTAGTAATCAAACTAAATAAAATGTCCTTCACTTCTTCAGATAACGTTTAAGAACGAGGTGGGCCAGTATGACCTGGAGGTGACCACCTTCCAGCTGGCGGTGCTGTTTGCCTGGAACCAGCGACCAAGGGAGCGGATCAGCTTTGAAAACCTCAAATTAGCCACTGAGCTGCCTGATGCAGAGCTGCGACGCACTCTCTGGGTAAACAACGAGGACAGAAGTGCCTGTGAACTGTAGATGACTGTCTCTATCACGTCTTAGACAAACAAGTTTGTTTTTCTATGAGAAACACTTTGTTCTTTTGTTTGATTAATACAAAATTTTCTGTTTCCCTCCTTAAACCTCTCTGTTCGCCCAGTCTCTGGTAGCATTTCCCAAACTCAAGAGGCAGGTGTTGCTCTATGACCCGGCAGTGTCTTCGCCAAAAGACTTTGCAGAAGGAACGTTATTCTATGTCAACCAGGAATTTTCTCTCATGTAAGTGATCACGTTCACCCTGTTTCTCTCTTCATTTCTGTGAAGTTTTAATGCAGTCCGGTCTTAGTGAGGAAGAAATATAATTTTGCACACTCTGTTGTTTCCAAATTACTCATAAAATCCATTACATAACTTTTGAGTGTTTGGAAGTGTAGCTCTCTGCATGTGTTTCAACTTTTACCAAATTTATAGCATCAGATGTACTCGAGGGACACGAGAGATGCTGAGAGGTTATTGAATGAAATTATCAAATTCCAAAAATAGGATTTTAGATGTGCTTTAAATGTGCAGCCCTATGCAAAAATCTTGAGGCTCCCTTAATTTTTTATGAAGTTTTACTACAAACGCGAGTAATTGTTGCAGTGATAAATGAAAATGTATTATATAAAGGAGAAAACAGAGTTTTTGTATTTACTCATGTTATCTTTGTCTAATAACATTTTTGTGATTTGAAACTAGTAATAGTAAATAATATAAAATAAAAATATATGCAAATGGTAATACAAATAATATTATTATAAATAAAAACCTATTAAATAAATAATAGCTTAGGTAAGCAGGGTTAGACAACATGGCGGTGCGCAGAGGTGCAGCAGCTTCTTCCGGGCCTCTCTGCGTCACTGCTGTTAGTGCGAACAGACCAGTGATGATGGTGTTAATAATTGGTGATTAAATGGTCACACTGCAGACCAGATATCTTAGTAGAGACCACAGGTCCATACGCTGACCCGGCATTTCTTTTTCAAATTCAACTTTACAGAAAAAATTCCAAGGTTCAGAAAAGGGGGAAGATCAACCTGATCGGTCGGCTGCAGCTCACCACGGAGCGAATGAGAGAGGAGGAGAACGAGGGCATTGTCCAACTCAGGATACTAAGAACACAGGTACAGAGATGAGCTCGCAGCATGCAGGTGGAGAGGCTGGTGCATCTTCATTTGTTTTGAACACCACCTACTGTGAATAAAGAGCCTCACAGTGCAGTTTCTTGACCTGCTTTGTTATTTTTCCACCCTCTTCTTTTCCATTTCTCACGTCCAGGAGGCCATCATCCAAATAATGAAGATGAGGAAGCGCATTAACAACGCTCAGCTGCAGACGGAGCTGGTGGAAATCCTAAAGAACATGTTTTTACCACAGAAGAAGATGATCAAGGAGCAGATTGAGTGGCTGATAGACCATAAGTACATAAAGCGGGATGAGACGGATATAAACACCTTCATCTACATGGCATAGCAGAGCACATTAGGACGACTTGTTCTGACTTTGGTTTCAGTGGATCAGGCCTGATGGACACTAGAATACTTCCAGGCTCCCCGTCCTTTATTTAAAAAAACAAAAAATCCTGTGCAGGGAGGAATGAATTTAAGACTGAGACCTATTTAAAAAAAAAATTCAACTTCCTGCCTTAAAGTTGTACAGACATAAAACAAAAACAAAAAACAAAGACCAGTTGCAGTGGGAGTCTGCACCAAGTGATCATAAGTATTTTTAGTTACGGCGGGGTTCCTCTGCCGTCCAGATGAGGCTGTTAATCTTTAATGGTCTGCTTGTGATGCAGTGGTGCATCCACTATAACACTCCTGCTCAGTGCTTGCACACTTCTGAAGGCATGCTGACAGGAAACAGCCGAGGAACTCAAAGTACCTGCAGTCCATTTTTAATCCATGCCAAATCCACATCATCTGAACATTGAATAAAGCGCTGCCCGCATCCCACAAAGGCTGCTATAACCTGTTTATGGCGGCGGCTCTGCAGTTAAAGTGATCAAACACTTAATCTGGACTTTGTGTGAATAAATAAACAAAACGAGATAAGCACTTCACAGTTTGCAGGACTGAACCAGACAACAATCTAAAGCCTGCTCCAGACTCCCTCAAGCCTCTGGCCCTGGGTAAAAAGCTAGAATCCGAGTCCCTGCGACCAAATGTACCCAGGAACAGAGGTGGGGGTGCCGGAGTGACGCCAGGAAGCCTGGGAGAGGAGGCTGAGGTCAGTATTACACGTGGTAAAAACTACAATTCAAAGCTATAAGAAAGTGTACTGTGAGATGTGAATAATGAAATGATGAAATAAACAGCACCTTATTATAAAACAACATGTAGGCTTGTCTTTCATCACATGAACAGTTTAGGTGATTTCTTTTTTTTTTTAAAAGGAAGCCCTAACAATCCTCTTAATTGCCCTCAATTGAGGTATATTTGGAGTCATTTACAAGCCTGTTTCCAGGCAGAGCCAAGAGCGGCGTACGCTTCCTTCACTCAAATATGTTGTTCATAGAAGCTTTAAAGAGGTTGAAGCTCCAGCAACTCTAAACTAGGATAAAAAAACAGCTTTATTACTTGACCAGCACCACAGGCCAAAACGCGTTAGTCAAGTAATAAAGCTGCTGTTTATACTACAAGTGTTGCTAGAGCCTCGACCTCTTCAGACCCTTGGTTCTTCTAAACGAACCTTGGAAGTAGGTGAAGTTATGCTAGAAACCTCCATTCTGTGCCAAGAGGCTATCAATGAATCATTTTTTCCCAAAGCTACACCTTGTAACCAAGCAGGAAGAGACTGTGGAGAATGCAGTGTAGGTTTATAATAGACTGCCAGTTGTTTTGTTTTCACACAAAGTGTCTCTTATAATTTGGCACTACAGAAAGTTTACTTTAGCCCAGAGGTACCCAGACTTTCCTGGGATCAGTTGCTAGTTTGGAATAAAACAAGAAGCCCACTGTTTAAAAATGTGCTCATTGGAAGTATCACAAAGAAGGACGATGAGCCAGTCGCCGTGCTGTGCTCCTCGGTTTCTCCGTCAGATTCTCTCCTCACTCGTCACCACCGATTTTCAGTCATACATGTACTCCTTTTCGATTTTTAGCCATGTACAAGTAATCCCTGTGAGCTGAGAGCTCAAGATTCACACTCCTTTAAACACCCATGGTATGATCATCTCAGGTATACGTCTCTGGATGTGAGCACAAAAGCCCCACACACCCCCTGTGTCAGACAGAGTGGAACTGATGGGTGGATCAAGCATGAACCAAGTAAAACTTATTTTGAACCATTAATCATGAAAGGCTTCCTTCAGCCTCCATTTATAGGCCATGAGGGCTGTTACAGTTTCTTGTGTTAATAAACACGCAAGGTTCCCCTATCGGATATCACTCTGGTATGGTAGTTAATTTAATAGTGAGTAAATCTAACATGTTACAGCTAAGTGCTGGTATAATGAGTACAACTTCGAGCTCATCTAAAATGTTCTTTTTTTTTTCATTAATTTGCAGGATCGTGGTCCAAAACCAACAGTAAATACTGATGCAAGGTGAAAAGTTATTAAGCGACCAAAATACATCATCTGTATGAACTTTAGTAATAATTCAATCAGTTGTGTTGTAAAAGTAGTACCCTCTTGTAGTCCAGGGCCAATCAGAGATCACCAGTAATTCTGGCAGAGATTCTCTTGGGACAACAGCTGTCCCAGGTTTTTGTGCCTATACATCACGCTGATTTTAACATACACTATATAGACAAAAGTATTTATCTCTTTGAATTGCTGCAGGTGCACCTTGCCATGCAGTCTCCCTTTACAAACATTTGTGAATGAACAGGTTGTTCTAAAGAGCTCATAGAATTCGAGTGTGGTGCTATAATAGGATGCAATCATTGCAACAAGTCCTCCCTCTGAGATATTACAGTATTTAAGTAGCCTTATTGCAAAGTGGAAGCAACAGCAACTAGTCTCCAGCCACGTAGTTGGAGAGCAGAGTCACCAGTGCTGAGGTGCATAGTGCCTAACAGTCGCCAATGCGTCTGCAGAGCTCCAGACTTCCTCCTATCATTAACATCAGCACAAAAACGGTGCAATGGGAGCTTCATGGTATGTGTTTCCATGGGCAAGAAGCTCCTATGTGGGTGGCCCAGTGCTTTTGTCCATATAGTGTACTTCACTGGATCAGTGAAAACTTTGACCAACTAGTGATGCTGGAGGAAAGGCAAGTTGGCTCTCTTAAAATAAGTGGCACTCATCCTCTGGGGACCAAGAAATTTTCTTTTCATTAAACATGGAGATATTTTGAGCATTGAAATTTAAATGAAAATTGGATTTTGTTTAACGAAATGGTGGTTTTTTCTTCCAATCAATAAATCTGAGGCTCACGTTAAAGGCAGTTTGTTCACCTGTAGATAAATGATATTCCCAGCAGCATTATAAAGGTGGTCACTGAACAGCAGATGGTGCCAGAGCGTCAGCAAAAAATCTGGAATCTACACAGCAGTGAGTGTGCATATGAAAATCCATCACCTTAAAAAAAAAAACTCCTTTACACGCACTTGTGGAGGTATAATTCACCTCAGTTTCTCACTGGTAAGGTAAGCTTGCACGGGCTCGATGTAACTAAGTACTGTACTCTCAGGAAAACTTAAGGAAAAATAAAACAACTATTAAGCTCCAACGTTTTTGCTCATATGTTAATTCATCAAGAGCGAAATATTTTTAACAGGTTTTTTTGTTTTTTTTTAAATCCAGTGATGCTTTTGTCATGCAAAAAGCTCCAAAACTCCTGAAACGTGAGGCGGTTCCGTTTTATTTTTTTAAATAGTTATTACTTATAATTTTTAAGATTTGGTTTTAAAACACAAATGATGCACAAGTGTCACTTTTGACTCTGGGTCACGTATCACTATTTTTCTGTTTTTCAAAAATCAGTCAGTTAATTAGGAAATTAAATGAGCAATGGCAGAGTTCGTGAAGACTATTAATATCTTATCATCATCTGCTTTTTAATACTTGGTAATTGTTATATTAAATTCCCTCGCCAATACTTTTGCTTTACATTTGAAATTGAGGGCTTACTGTGTGAATTTGTTGCTTTTTTGATGAAACGACTCGTTTTTTGGCAGTAAATGCGCAGTCGCAGTCGGTCCCGTTCATTTAAGAAATGCACGGTATTATTTTATTGCACTTTGCAAAGCGCAGATCTTGTGTTTTAATTTAATTTAATTTAAATATCAAATAAACCTAGCTGTGTTTATTTTTGTTTTAATGACCTTAACTGTTACATAAGTGGAAACCTGTAATTGGGCGGATAGGTTTCCTTAATTACAGCAGATTGCGTCCTCTTGTTATTTGTGACAAAGGGGATTACAGCAGGCCCGTTAACCGAGCGCAGGCGCACTGTGTACAGCCCAATATTGAGGATTCCTGTTACGAGGAAGCAAAGGAGATACACAATTTCCCATTTGTACCTTCAAAATAAAACGCACTGAAGCGCGGTGTTAACAAACCCTCTTTATAATTAGTGGTAGAACTAAGAAAGCAGGTGCTATTTCTTCCCGAGTAAAAGTCGGCTAAATGTACTGGAGTACACGGAAAATGAGGTAGAAAAGGAAATTAAGCTTAAAATTTGGTGTTTTACAGAAGTGAGTACGGAGTGTAACCAAAGTTGTCAGTTCAAGATAAACATTTTTAAAAGATCCTAAAAGCGCAATATATACAGACAATAATTCAAAGTTAAAATATCAATAACTAAGCCGACGAATAGGGAAGTAAAAATACCTGTCTCTATGGACATCACAGTATCTGCCATTTTGATTTCAGGCATGAAGCTGGCACCTGTCCAGGATTTTTTATCATTTCCGTCTTGATAACAGTCGTAATCAGCTTCTACTCAGTTAGTAGTTAATGTTATGGTTTAACTGGTCTTTGAGTCGACTTATGGCTTGGAAATGGTACAATGTACCAATTAGCATGCACTTGCTAGCGATTTATGGGCAAAATTTGTTTTGGTGAAAGAAAGACTAAAGGCCAAGGGACTAAAGACTAAGTGTCCTTTTATTTAAATCAA
This sequence comes from Pelmatolapia mariae, assembly GCF_036321145.2. NCBI lineage: Eukaryota > Metazoa > Chordata > Actinopteri > Cichliformes > Cichlidae > Pelmatolapia > Pelmatolapia mariae. The sequence continues at coordinate 7,578,912 of NC_086236.1, read as the reverse complement.
ACACAGTATAATACACAATATAATGTGCGAAAAGTTACAGATTTTTATTTTGTAATTAATTCATTTTTTAGAAGTAAATTTTAAGCTCCTGCTCATCTTAATTAGGGGCTGGGGTTGTTTTATGGCGCCCCCTGCTGCTCCGCTGGCTATATTACAGGTCATGTGTGTACGTATTTTTTTTTTTTATTTTGAAATCAAGAGAGCGGAACTTCCCGTTTTCCATCCGCAGCTTGACGCTGCTTGGGTAAGGAGAGGAGAGGAGGAGAGAGGAGCTCCGTCGGCGGACCAGGGAGAGCGTGGAGAGGAATCCCAGCAGCCCCCACCCCCCCTAGCCCCGGAGAGCGAGAGCCGGACCGGCTGGATCCCCCTCCTCCCTCGCCCGCTCCCCCCCCTGCGGAGGAGGACCCGAGAGAGACCCACGTTGCCACGGGAGAGGCCTCGGTTCAGGTGAGGGTGCTGTTTTAAGCCGCTTCACGCTGCTCTCCCGCTTGCAGGCAGGTGCTGTGTGAAGGGCTGCCGGAGATGGAGAGTCGGCGATCAGCGAGTTAAATCTCGGTAGATTCGATATCCTGTTACTTACTTATCGTATGATTTACACGGCCTCTGTGTCCAGGGCTGCCGATAACGAGAGGTGAGGGTGGGGGGGTGAACTCGTATTGCACCGGTGTGAAAGCAGCTTTTACTTTGCGCAAAAAGAGCGCTATATATTGTGCATCTTGGACGGGAGAGCCGCTCTCCCAGGCTTTACTGGTCTTGCCTGTGCATTTCAGGGCTTGCAGCATATCCACTGTTTCAAAGGTGCTTAGTCTTTTACATTCTCGTTTCATATTTACAATGCACAGCCACAGTTGCAGTAAATCTGTGTGGGAGCCATATCTGAGCGAGCTGCTGTTACCCTCACCAAATATCACTCACATCAGTAATAATGGCTCCTGCTGAAAAATTAAAGCCTTTCTCAGTAAGTTTTCCTCTCAAACAGGGACTTTCTGCGTGACTCTGTGCTGCCTGTTTTTCTCCCCCACTCCACTCGGAGTAATAAATTAGTAATTGCACAACTATATTGTTCTGCAGAGAACCCAGAGGGGAGTGGATGCACATTAATAGTCTATGTTTGGACCACTTGCCAGCTTTCAGGGTCTAAAAGTGGACACTCTCAGCATGTTTTTACTGGCATTCAACCTTAATCCGATTCATGCCAGGTAAATTGCGTAAACCCAATAATCGCTACTTCATATGTGCCATTATTGTTCATTAAAGAGACGATAATGCTCAAAAATGTCAGCTTTTTGTCAGGTTTAACTAACACCTTATAATATTCCTAAACCACATAATGTAACATTTATCTATCCCATCATATAAGTGTCGTATGAGCAGCTAAAAGTGAAACAGTCCGGCCTGGGTGGACTTTGGGCATAAGTGTTGTGTGTTATAGCCAAGCCCACAGAAGCACAAGGAGATACTGCAGAGGGGAGATCACGATGCTGGGAGGATGGGGGAAGCTGGGATAGCCCTCCTCCGTGATGCAGGAGAGAGGTGGGGGCGGTGGATGAAGGATGGTCTGGCACACCCTTCCCTCTCCTCTCTCTTCCTCTCTTTCCGTGGTGTTCTGGTGCATTACTCCTCCCTGTTCACTTCAGAGCGTAATCAGTCTGTCAGCAGAAGCAGACTCAATCAGTCACTCCCTGACCACCACCACCACCACATCCAGTTCCACCTGAACACACTCTGATATCTGACCACACATTCACCACATCCTTCCTGTGGGGTGCCTCGGCTTTAAGCTCAAATCGGTTCAATAATCTTTATTTTCCGTTGTTGTTTTTTTTGTTTTTGTGACTCAAAGTGTTGTCTATCCGTACAAAACCAGATGGAAACGTGCAATACTCACATCACTCTTTAAGTTAACTACGCTACAGCCCACCTACACTGCATTTCTGCTCTACATACACCCTTATCATCTCTAGTGTGTGAATTTCCTGCATGCATCGTGAGCAACAGCTAAAAGAACAGAAGAACAGCCTCTTACTGTGATTCCAGGGTGTGTGTGGACTCATTTGCACATCATTATTCAGTGATGCCTTCTCCCCCCAGATCTGATTAGATACGTGTTTTTCTGACTAGCTTAGAAGACGCGTTGCCATTCAGTGCTGTGTCCCAGGAGCTGTCCGTGGTCCTTAGATTGCTGTGCGTAAATGCTAGCACTTGGGTGTGAATGGGGGAATGAGACATTTTGCAGAAAGCGCTTTCAGTGTTTAAGTAGAGTAGAAAAGCTTTATATAAAAACCAGTCCATTTAACATTAACCATTAATGCTCTTAAAGGAACTCTCTGTCTCTTTGCTGGTATAATATGGAGGTAATTTCATTGGCTCCTCTATCAAGAATCCACAGAAGAAGGTAGGCGTGCCCCAAGCTCCTAATTTGCTAACAGATTAAATGGAAATATGCCTACAGACTTAACAGTTTACCTAAAAGTAAGAAGAACCTGAGTGTGGGTAAGGTTAAGCAAAACGTACAGTAGAGTCATTGTTTGTGAGTTTACTCTGACACACAGAAAAACTTTTCATTTGGAAGTTGTAGGAGTGCAAAGACTGCATTTCGAGATCTACACATGACTTCATTTGAATTGTTTTAGTACAGACTTGTAGCAAAGCATGAAGTGGTGATAAAAAAACCATTTTTTTTTATCATTGAGCATGAATGTGTAAGTAATTTTTGCTTTATAAGACCTGGTAACCACTTTATAACCGTGTTATAAGCCAAACCTTTATCTTTTCCTAAACCTGACCGTGCAGTTTTTCATTCCTCACTGTGTCACTGATACTTGAATTTGGTCCAGCTCTTCCATTTATCTCAGTCTCAGTCTTATCAGACTCATCAGAGTCAGTCGCTCCAAAACAAATATTTCACTCACTATTTTCAGCCATTCATCTTGCCTTGGTGGATCTGGTTTGTGGCATCGCTTTGTGATGGATTTCTTACAGGCTACTAACAAGATTTTAAACAGCTGTCTGTCTTCTCTTCTACTGACACAATATTTCCTTCCATATTACCTAAATATGGTACCTTGGTATATGAAAGCCCAGTATTTTGGCAATCACCAAAATTTCAAATAATTGTACTGAATTCTTGAAAACCGCGTTCTCTTGAAGTATGTGATGATTTAGTGGATTGTTGTGTCTCCGTATTTGCAACCGTTCATCCTCAGAAATACTCACACGTTACTTTTCCCATTTCTGTTTAACATATAGTGTTGTAGTTCCTGTTCTCCTCATTGTTGGTATAATTTAGATATTATTCTATAATTGAAAATACCTGAAGTGGTCCTTTTTGTACATTGTAAAGCTTTGTTTTATCTCCTGAAACCAAATGAAATCCTTTTAATTAATAAGCTATCAAAAAAAGTAAACTTTTGTCTCTGGCATGAGCGTCAAAGCGATTCACTCCATCACCAACCCACCAAACCTCCAAATGCAGATTTTTTTTTCCTATGCAAGTGGAAAATGTCCATTCTGTAGATATGAGGGCGGACTGCTGAAGAAAATGTGTTCAAGGACTCAAAAATCATGTAAAACCTGACTTGACTTTATTTTCCCAAATGGGGAAACTTGTTGCGCAGAAAGACCCTGGCCTGATGGTGGAATTGAACTCAGGACCTTCTTGCTGTGAGGCAACAATGCTAACCACCGTGCCACCGTGCTGCCCTAATTTATTTCATTCCAATGAAATGAATTTACTTATAGCAGATGGCACAAATGAGTTTTATATCTCTTAGTTTTAAATCTTTGGAAGTTTTGACTTTATTCCCAAGCAGAAGTCCTGAAATTCTTCTGGTGAAGGATATTTCTTTCTGGCTTAATGCATCTGCCACAAAACTGAAATTAGTAAATTAAAAAATGTGAGTCTGCATTGATTATTTTTAATATGTTATTAACTTAAAATAGGTTGCTGTGATTATTAAAAAATTAGGTTAGGTTTAAAATTCAAATCAAATTCAAATTCAAATTTTATTTGTCACATACACAGTACGATATGCAGTGAAATGCTTAGACAACTGCTCGTGACCTAAAATAAAAGACTATGAATAGGAATAGGAAATAAATATGAAAATTAAAATAAAGGGTAAATTTAACTAGGAAAGAATAAGATAAAATATAAAAATTAAAGTTAAAAATAAAATAACTGTACAACAAAATACACAATATAGAAAGTATATAAAGAATATATGAACAAATATAGAACAGTAAGAGCAGCTGGAGCAGTTCATGGATTAAAACACTAACGGGTTAGTGTTTAGAAATGTCATGGTTTGAAAGCTCAGATTTCTTGGTTGACATGGTGACACAGCCCCCCAATTTATCTGGACAAAATATGTGCTGCAGAAAGAAAATATGCCAGACTTTTTGCTAAAAATACATTACCCACAAATCCCTGTCGACTATCAAGAAAAACACGTGACATTTTGTGTCCAGGAACGCGAACAAAGATTGACTCTTTTGTGATTGTTTCACCTTTTGCTCATCTCCAGTGTGGTCCCACCCAGTGCTGTGTAACAGAAGCTCTCCGTGGTCCTTAGATGAATACTCTTCGTGGTGCTGCAGAAGAGGCTTGACAGAAGGAGGCTCGAGTTGGAAAACAAAATAATGCGATATTACTCTGCATTAATTTTTCACTAGAGGGCTGTCAGTTTTTTCTCATTATAAATCCAGTGCACCTGCTTCTTTAACAGCGGTGCTCTTTCACCCCCTCCTTAAAGCTCAAACTTGCTTAATGTTTTGGTTGATGTAAGCAGAAGAGAGCATTCCTACAGTAAGATCAATCTGGAGGAAGCCTAACAGTGTTTCCTATTAATGAAGTTTAAGAAAATCACTGCAAAACAAAACATGTTGTTGAATTCAGTTATCTGCATGATGTTGGTAACTTAATGAATAATCAATAAGTGTGGATTACAATAATAACCCAACAGCAGATTTATTTTTTCAGTTAGTTTGGCATTCACATATGTCAAAATCTTGCCATTTTTCCATCATCGATACTCTGCGATGCCTCGGCCAGCACTGGGCAGCACCGGTCGAATGACATCAATGTTGACATCTGCTGACCAGCAGCTCTTCCTGCTCAGTAATGCAGGCATAGCACAATGAAGCAAGGGCAGCTGGCAGTCTGCACCTTTGCTCGTATTCAGCCATTTGTTCATGTGTGTTGTTCACTTACAGCGAAGATCATAGATCATTCTGGGACTGCAATCAGTTTATTATCACTGCCGCGGCCTCTCCACCAAAATCTGTAACCTCACAAGATGTCAGGCTTCTAACACTGTTGTGTAAACAAACAGGGGAACAAGCTCAGTGTCAGAAATGAGGAAAAAGCGAGCATTGTGAATAATTTGTTTTCCGAGATCAACAGTTTAGAGCGCAGTTGAAGATTAATATTTGCTGCTGGAAGCAATGCATTAAACAACATGTTGTTATTACATCAGCGTTGCTCACATTTGTCAGAAAGGGCCCTTTGTTTCCTTCTAGTCATTCTTATTGATCGCTGATTGGCTGACTTTTCCCTCCAGCGTTTCACCTCTCTCCAGTGCATGAGCCGTCGTTTTCTTAATCATGTCTCCATTGTTTTGGGGGAGAGATTTGTGTCAGCTGGGAATTCTTTAACTGTCATTTTGTCCTTTCAAAAGTCTTCCTCCTCCTCCACAATCCTCAGCTGCATCAGGATTTACCTCATTTATTCATTCTGACTGCTTTCACTTCCAAACAAAATCTGCCATGGTCACTTCTAATGGTTGAATTCTGATAATTCTATTGAATGATGGAAATGCCATCTTCCTAATATTCACAGTTTCTTGGTTGTGTTGTCTTTGTAATTTCTGAAGAGGCAGAGAAACCAAATGGGCTGCTTTTAGCCTCTTGATGACTACCAGAGTCTGCCCTGCCTCCACTCGCTTGCTTCACCCATTGTTCCCATAGCGTAGGCAGTTCTTACTGAGTTTCCATTGGAGAAACCTCCCATCTGCTTTCTTTCCGCACTCGTAGGAGAGCTGAAGTCTTAAATCATCATAAAGCACGTCTTCCCAAACATCTGCCTGCAGTCCAATAGCATTTCTTCCACATCAGAGCTCCTGTGGCCACCAGTAGACCTTTTTCAAAGCAGATGTTTTCAAATGTCATTACGGGAAAATCACATGTGCATTAATGGTGGTTGTGCTCCACTTAGGGAGGGCCCTGCTATTGTGTACACTGATTCGCTGTCATTGCTCAGGGGGACACTTAATGGAACAGAACCACTGTTAAAGAGAGGCCTATTAATCTCATTTTTAGGTCCATATTGTTATTCTTCTGCTAGAGAGAACTCTGCAAGATTCACAGTTCTAAATAATCCTGATTTACTTTTACAGTGGGGCTTGATGCAGCCCATTAGCTCATCCTCTATCTGTGCCAGAACTGGAGTTCAGCTCAGTTCAGCTCCATGTCAGATTGATGTGTGTATAGGTAACAGTCCAAAAAACCAACGAAGAAGATGAGTTTTAATTTTAGACTGATCAGGAAGACACAGCAACACAGGATTGTACCAAAGATGTAAATTAAAATATATATTTAGGGACAGCAATTGATGAAAACCACAAGTGTCATTTACAAGAAAGGATCCCGAGCCTTATACTTCAAGTAAAAGCTGTGGCAGCTTGAAAAGAACCAGACCTGAAGATGTTTTATTTCTGATCTTCATCATTTATCAATCAGAGAGAAAGAGGTGATTCCAATAAACCAGTCAGAGTGATCCTTTTGAAATAAATCTTAAGTCCTCACCTGTCAGTTCCTGCTACCTGTGTCAGTTAGAAGCCCAGACCTCCCTCTCCCCAGCCACCTCCTCCAGCTTATCCGGGGGAACACCAAGGCGTTCCCGGGCCAGCCGAGAGATAGAATTTCTCCAGCGTGTCCTGGGTCTGCCCCGGGGCCTCCTCCCGGTGGGACATGCCCGGAAAACCTCACCCAGGAGGCGCCCAAGAGGCATCCTTGTCAGATGCCCAAACCACCTCAACTGGCTCCTTTCGATGTGGAGGAGCAGCAAGACAACAACACAGAGTGATGCAACTATGTTAGTCCAGAGTGGTGGGAAAGGGGGTGAGCCACCCTAAGTGATGGTGATGTTCTGCCATCCTGATTCTCCTGTTGCTGCTGTTGCTGTGCAGCTCATTAATGTCAATGTAGAGCTGTAACATCTTCTTCATTGGAGTTGCCACAAACATACATGAAATTTCTATAGTATGTCAAGTGTTTACCTTAGCTTTAGAGTGTATTTGTCAAAGGGGTTGGGTATTTGTGTGTGTATATGTGCATATAGTTATATTGGAAAGTGATTTTGTGATAGGGACATTAGATACGGCCCATCATGGTGAAGAGGGAGCTGAATGTAGCTGAGGTGGTTTGGGCATCTGACGAGGATGGCTTAGTGTTGTCTTACCAGGAGAAGAAGTGGCTGAGCTCAGTCATTCGACAGGGACTTGGAGTAGAGCCGCTGCTCCTCAACATCGAAAGGAGTCAGTTGAGGCGGTTCGTGCATCTGACTAGGATTCCACCTGATAGCCTCCTAGGTGAGGTATTCTGGGCATGTCCTACTGGGAGGAGGCCAAGGGTCAGACCCAGGACTCACTGGAGAGATTATGTCTGAGCTGGCTTGGGAACGTCTTGGTGTCCCCCAATGACCCGAACCCAGATAAGCGGCAGAAAATGTATGGATGGATTATCCAGTAGCGGATTAAAGCAGTAGTTGTTCTCTCAGACGAATAAAAAGAAGCAAAAGTGCTAAAATAGGTGGCAAATGTACCAGCATAGGAGACTGTATGGGAAGTGCAGGCGTCAAGTTTATGGATCATCCTGCTTCACGGAACAGAGAATTTGTTTGAAAATTAGATTTAAATGCACCACACACTGACAGATAATCATAGTAGAAACCTTGCAGCTTTAATTTTCAGCAGTGATTGTTGCTGTTCTTGCCACAGTAGTGAAGAAATGCAGCCCAGCAGCTCCTCAGGATTCGTTCTCTGCAGGTGATCCTGTTGGCAGTCCACAGAGGCCAGATGACAGCATGGTTTTCCCCATTGCAGTCACGAGCCAAGTCACCAGGCCATCTGTCAGACTTTGCTTCCAACTGCGACAACAACTCCTCATTCCCTCAGGAATTTACTTTATCACTCACTCAAGAGTCAGATAGCTTGTTAATTCCTCCAAAGTGAACTTACTGGCTATTTTCTTTAATTAAGGTTAGAGACTAATCAGATACAGGCTGTAGGTAATGTGACATATCTGAAAACCACACTTGCAGCAGGATGTTTAAAGTGGTTTCACGCTGTTGGGCTGCCTATTTGCTTTGAACATATGAATGTCTGCTGAAAGCATGAGATTTCTCAAAGTGTCAGAAAAAGTTAGTCCTTAAATCCTTCAGGTTAATAATGTTTGAAAGGTGCTGTGGTTGGATTTCATTTATCTGCTGACGTACTTTCAGTGGGGCTGCTCTCAATTTTCTGTTCTCCTCATTTTCCCAAAGATATTAGATGTCATTGAGCACTGCTGGAAGGTGAACAGGTCATCTCAGCCCAATTAAAAAACACTTTATGTTAATAGCAGTGCTGCGTAGTAATCTGGCATAAAGAGACTTGAGCAGGATTTGGTTTTATTACTTTACTATACTGAGAAATACTGAGACATTTTACATTATACATTAATACCACAGGCATATGCACACATGTTTGGTTCTCCGGTCTTCAGTTGTTGTTGAATGTATTAGGTCATTTTTCGGCAAAAAATGCTGATTTACTGCTTCAGAGTTGACCTTGTTCAGATGCAGATTGGTTCAGTACCAAGTTTAACAGGGATACATTTCCATTTCTCTGAGCAGGTTTTTCTCCGTACACTTCTGTTTGCAGCATGATCCAAACAACATCACAGGAGCATTTCATCTGTGAGTTTTAAGATGAGTTTAAGATGAGTTTGAAAAGCTGTAGCGGAATAAGCCCTCCCACTTAATCTGAACATCTCCCCCTTGACTCTGTATTGGAGCACAGCGTCACTTAAAAGCTGAGCCCTACAAAGACTCGAGTGCCTCAAGCAGCCGGATTATACACTGGTGTCTTTTTAGCATTCAGAACGTGTTAGCTTTAAAACAGCAGGCTCTCATAATGCACCCGAGAGTGCATCTGACAGGTTATGTGTATTGTTTGATCTGCCAAGTATAAGCAACTAAAATATACAGGCTCAAATATGTGCACGCCCTCACTTAAATATTTTATCAAGTGATGCTGAAGGTTTACAGTGTTTATTGAATGGCCAAGGCAAGGCCTATTGACCTCTCGTTAGTGATCATGATTGACTACAATTACTAGTTTCTCTTTGTGGCATTCAAATGATTTGATTCACAGCACTCATTGGACTGACCAATACTTTGTAGATTTACACAAGCTGGTCTTTTATAAACATTTCTAAACAACTGCAGATTCAATGATCATCAGTTCAAACAACTGTATGTAAGTACAAGTTTTTTGGATATGTCATCACTTTGCCAAAGTCAGGAAGGAGACCCAAACTGGCACCTTCAAGCTCAACTGAAATTTGCAGCCACCCTCATGAACAAGCCAAATGCCTTCTGAAGAAGCTTTGTGGTCACACAAGACAAAGATTGAGCTATCTGGCCACAATGGCAAGAGATATGTTTGGAAGAGTGAACGTGAGGCTTTCAAACCTAAGAACACTGTACCCACTGTCAAACATAGTGTTGGCAGCATCATGCTTTGGGGCTGTTTTGCAGCCGCTAGTATCAGTATATAAATGAAGGAGGACTACTACGGCTGGGTATCGTCACTGATTTCTAGAATGGATTCGATTCTGATTCACAAGGTCCCGATTCGATCGATTCGATTTGAATCGGGGAAATTTTGCCTCAGACAGTCAGAAATATTATAATTCTGATCATTTATTAGTACATATCCATATTTTTATATCTATAAAAAGAAAGCTGACACTGCTGAGACTTTATCAAAGGTGTAAGCATCACAGCAGATGCCTTTGTGTCAAAGTAACTGAGCATAAAACAGAAAAACATGAAGGAGATTTTCCTGGTCTGGCTTTTTATAGCAGAAAACCTTAAAAATATTTTGCAATACAACAAAAACTAAAGAAAACCATGAATCAACATATAAACATTACCAGATGCTGCTGAAGTGAAGCAGAGCAAAGTTACAGAGGTTTAATTAGAGACACAGCTAAGCGTTTTGCAATTTTGCATAATTTTAAAAAGTTTAAATTTCTTCAGTATTGAACAGCAGAAATGAGACTTTCTTGTCGGAAGTCAGTTAAATTAAAAAAAAAAAACAAAACAGTGGCCGACAGCGCTGTACATAATGGTAGACTGGTGGGTAATAAGCAAGCGAATAATGCAGAAAACAGAGATTTTTAGATGGGAAACTGTCTTGAAGTACACTGAGAGAGAGAGAGTTGTGCATGAAGTGTTATTTTATCGTGGTGGAAGCAAAACAGCAAGAGTAAGAGGGAATTCATGACGATGTTTATGTGAAGTTAAATGTGAAGCGTAGTTTGGATCATCTTTTGCTGCTGGTTTGGTTGGATAGCGATGAAACCTGCAGCTTCAGAATCTAGCGCAAAAAAGACGTAAACACAAAGACCGGACCGCCGACGTACCAGAATCAGTGGGATGTCGGCTTTCAGCCCCGATGGCGTGTCCGTGTATGTGCCGTCGGGTGAGAAAGCCGACATCTCACTGATTCTGGTACGTCGGCGGGTCTGTGCTTTGTGCAGAATCCGTGTATCCGTGTCTCATTTACTGTTTTAGCTGTTTGGTGGTTGTCAAAATTTTGTGAGGTTTAACCTGAGATTCTGGCATTTCGGGCAAAATAAATTTCTATTTAAAAATCGATTCAGGATTTTAATAAATCGATATCACGTTATTCAAGCTAGAATCGATTTTAATCGGAAAATCGATTATCAAAACCCACTCATAAGGACTACCTCCAAATTCTTCACTTCAGCTTCCCCTCAGCTCGATAAAATGTGAACAGATTTGGTTGTTCAGACAGGGTAATGATTCCAAACACATATTAAAACTGGTTTTAGAATGGATAAAACTGGCTAACATTAAGCTTGCGGAATAACACTTCCAAGGCCCCAAACTATGCTAGGCCACATCTATGCTAGGAAACCAACAAAATCAATAAATTCTATTAATTCCGCCAAGAAGAGGTCAAAGGTCAGATACCCACCCAGAAACTTGGTGATGGCTACCATAAGTGTCTGGTCGATGCACAGGGACATCTAACCAAATATGTGGATGCATATCTTTGAGTCTGTGTTCTTTTGATCCTGCGTGGATTATAGAAAATCCAAAATAAATTCGAACTTGTGCACCCAATTTTTTTTGAAGTCATTAAAGATGTATGCTGTTCAATCATTGCACCCTTGAAAAAAAGAACAGTTCAAGGAATTAATCAAAATCAAATCAAAAGCCCCAAATTATCAGGACCTTCATGTCCATGATGAGTGCATGTTATCTTCTGACCACAACCATAGTTAGAGCTGGGCGATATAAGATTTTTTCATATCACGATATGTTTTTTTCATTTCAGGCGATAACGATATATATCACGATATAAGCCAAATAACTATATTTGTAAGATTTAAATGTGCCGTTGCTCACAAGTAAAATGTGAAATAATCTGCAGCTTGTTTTGATTTAAATATTTATTTCCCATAATAAGTTCAACAGGGTAGATGCACTTAAGGAACATGAGACTTTTTCAGATAAATAAAGGCAAATATTGCAAACTACACAAAAGGCAGCCGCTAAAGCATTTAAGTTTCAAAATAGAACAAACAAAACAGACTACTAAATTGTCAATTCCACTTAGAAACAAAATTTTAATTCTAAAAATAAATCTTAGTTTGTTTTACAGAAGAACAGACAAAATTGACTAACTTTTGTCAATATCAAATAAACTGAGAACTAAAAGGAAATTCTCAATCTCTCCTTGTTGTATAGCTTAGCTTTTCAAACAGTTTTAACAGTGACTTTAGTCTGACAAAAGCCGAATGACGAATTAGCGCTTTCAGTCAGAGATTGAGCATGCACCGGTTTATTGTATTTCCAGACTTGCTTTCGGCACAATTTACAGTGCGCGCTACTCTGTTTTTTGTAAGACTTGAAATAGCCGAAATACCTTCACACTACGGAACTTCTATGGCCCTTCCGTTCGACAATCTCTCCGGCATTGGAACCAGCATCTGTTTTTCCTTCGGTAACCTTCGCTCACGCTCTCAGTTGATTTTTCTCTAGTCGGCAAACTCATTTCCTCCATTACCTGGGCAGCCCGGCTGCAAAAACAAATACACATGTGCGCCTTGGCACTTGTACGTAACAAGTCACGTGACGTGACGCTGCGGCTGTGATTGGTTCGGCTCTGCGCTACTTAATTTGGATTGGCTGTTCTTTTTTTTTTTAAGAGGACAAGAGAGATGAGGCGTATCGCAATAGTTAAATTTTTCTATCGAGAAAAAGTTATTTCGCAATACATATCGTTATCGTTCTATCGCCCAGCTCTAACCATAGTAATACTAATCCAGTGCTTATCAGCATCAACTGTAATTATTAATATTTATGTTTTTCTCCTGGTGTTGATATTTCTTTGTTTACATTTCTTCATGCCAGCAGTAATTTTATTAGTTGATAAGTGTTCAGGGTCTAATAATGGTTCATGGCACTGTACTAATTATATGTGCATCTCGGCAAATCAATCAAAATAAAGCAGGATGTCACATTAACCTTGAGTACAACAAGACTTATTGATCTGCATTTGTCTTCTCCTGACTTCTACCTGTCAATAAGACCTTTCCACACACGCAGTACTGTTCTTAATTAATATCAAGAACATTATAAGAACAAAATATTTAGAAAATTAATGTTTTCCATAGTTTACTAATTTGAGGTACAACCACAGCTAGATTCAACATTAAAACAGTCTTTAACCTGCCAGTTTCCGAGCACACAGAGTCTGTGTAATAACAATGTAAGAGCAGTGGTAGTGTGCAGTCTTCTACTGCTCTTAGACTGGAACGTATAAAATGAATTGATCAGAGGTGTATGCCTCCAATTTACGGATTAGCTAAATGCCATCCCATCTCAAGTCAATGATTTCCAGTGTGGGGATTGAGAGTCTCTTCGTGGGTACGCAAGGTTAAGCTGCACCATTAAGACTTTGGATATTTATTTCCAACTTTTCTTACTGTGTGAAGTATTAGATTAGCTTATTATGATTAGACATGTGAGGTGAGACGATATAAGAACTTTGAACTTGTAATCTTTACTTGGCTCAAATGCAGTGATAAGTGTTTTCAGGAAACATCAGAGGAACTACTTTGTGACACTGTAACTGGGTAAATAATAAGGTGAGTTAATCAATAATAATTTAAAAAATTCTGCCGTCAGACAAAATAACAAAAATATATTTTTATCACCAGTCAATAAACTCAGTTTCTAATCAGCCAGTATGATTTTGCCTTAAATGCCTTACAGCGAGGCTCTGATTTCATAAGTTGTCAATAGTTCTGCTGGCAGAGGTATTGATTATGATGTGACACTGATAGAAAAGGACATAAGCAAATTGCTGACCATGAAAAGTTCAGACATGAATAATTTTGTGCATCTGAAAAGCATATTGACTGTTTCTGAGGTTTTAATTAAATAAAAAGAGTTGTCAGTTGTGTTGAGTCCAGTGCTAAGGGATAGCTACCTCTTCTGACATTCTGACAGTAAAACTAATAAATATGATGAGTTATTTAAAAACAGTTGATAAGATTAAAACCCTATTAGATATTGCTGATTTGTCCTAAAAGTCGGACTTTTAAAGTTGACCTTGTGTACTTTTAAAACCTTGTTGTTTTATTTTCTATCGTGTACATAAGTTACAGTGGTGGAGGCTCAAGTTACACATATGTACAATGTATGTGTAAGTAATCTCTGTGAGTCAAAAAGGCTCTGTTTCAGACAGTTCTTTTCTACTCTTGGCTCTTTATGATGTCATTAAGAAGGCATAACGCTAATATGACTATTTCAGGCACAAAGTTGATGCAAAGCTACTCCAGTAAACTCCAAAAAAAAGAATATGGATACGATAATAATAGATCACATTTAATAAGTAATTTGCTAAGAAAACATGCACTTCTAGCTGTAACTGATGTCACCTTTGGTTATTGTGTCTTTTATCAATAAGGCTACGTTCACACTGCAGGCGAAAGCGCATCAAATCCGATTTTTTTGACCCTATGCGACCCATATCCGATCATGGTATGACAGTGTGAACGGCACAAATCCGATATTTTCAAATCCGATCTGGGTCACTTTCGTATGTGGTACTAAATCCGATACATATCCGATGTTTTAGAAAGCGACTGCTGTTTGAACGGTCATGTCGCATTAAATCCGTCTTTTACGTCACTGACACGAGACAGACGCCAATTATCAGCGCCGGAGAAGCGCCCGAGAAGACATCGCGAATGCTTCCTGGCCATCCAGTGTAGATGTTAGTGAAACTGTTGGGACGACAACGTTGGAGAAACATGAACATTTTATTTGTACTGTATAATCTGCAGATTCTGACCGAAATCTGCAACTATCCTTTGAAGCACCGCTCCTCTAAAACAGCAATAAGGATAATTATTAATTTATTTACATTATTATGTAAATAACAAAATAACTTAAAGCAAAAATTGGGAAACGTAAAGTCCGAAGTCTTTATATTAAGGGCCATCAGTCAAACAATATTGTTTGGTCTGGGTCTAAACAGAGCGCGTTGTGTGTGACGTCTTCTTTTGCGCATGCGGGCCGCTTTGAGCGTTCACACTGGAGAGCGTTTGCTGTCGCATTTTATTTGTAGTGTGAACAAGCAGACAAAAAAATCGGATTTGATCAAAAAATCGGAATTGAGCATTAAGACCTGCAGTGTGAACATAGCCTAAGGGGCCATATCTACCTGAAAGTGGCATATATTATATTTTTACTTGTGCTGATGCTCAGAAATTTGAGCTCTTAAGGCTTAGCGATGCCACACATTTTGGGGCTGATACTGATATTTGACTGCTTTCACTGTGAAAAATATTAATCTGAAGTGTGAAGGAGTAACAGACAGAAGTGTGAGGTGGACGCTCCGAACAGCTAGAAAACAAGATATTTTTAAATCGCTGGTGGAGACCAAAATGGAGCTAAAAAGAATGAAGAAAAGTATTTTATTCATTAGTATGAAAGAAATGTGGCTCCAAATAAATTATAACATTGTTTTGTGTTTGCTTAATGTGTAAATAAATGTGTGTTTTATTTTGTTCATTTTGTATCGATGTGTAGCCTAGTGATGTATGTTAAGTAAGCACTTAGTGATGTGTAGAACGGTGTGCCATTTATTCAGTGTCTCAGTATTGATTATCCCTTCAATAGTTCTTAGTTTGCCTCCTCACTCACTCACCGGTTCCCCTGCTTGCCCAGAGCTGATCAATGTATATATGACTCCTTTAATGCATAGCAGTGATAATTAGGCCCAGGAGGATATCAGTGAATTGACAGATTAATCATTTTGACCCAGTGAAGCCTGGCTGTGCTCAAGGCAGCAGCGCACATCGACTTACTGTTTCCACTGAGAGCTTTCGCTGCTAAGGTATTACCGTCTGCTGGATTCGGCTGTCAGTCTACTGGGATGACTGTGAGTTGAAAACCAGATGAGCAGGAAGGAAATTTATTTTCAGAAATTACACAAGATGGTGCTTTTTCAGAGAGGATGCTGAAATGTGTGTGTGAAAGTCAATGATAGAAGCAGGAGGGTGGTGTGATGACAGGATGCAGATCTGTACTTCATTGCCATCTGCGTTGTGTCCTCCAGGGCTGCAGCATGTTCACTTC
Organism: Pelmatolapia mariae; assembly: GCF_036321145.2. Classification (NCBI taxonomy): domain Eukaryota; kingdom Metazoa; phylum Chordata; class Actinopteri; order Cichliformes; family Cichlidae; genus Pelmatolapia; species Pelmatolapia mariae. The sequence continues at coordinate 7,562,966 of NC_086236.1, read as the reverse complement.
AGTGAAGGCCTTCGAGGGGCAGCAGTACTCCACCCTGAAGAGGCAGTGCTTGCAGAGTGGCCTGCTCTTCGAGGACCCCCGCTTCCCCGCCACAGACGACTCGCTCTTTTACCAGGGTAACAGGATTGGACGTGTCGTCTGGAAAAGGCCTCGGGTAGGTCGGCTTGTTTCAGCAAAACAAAAACTGATAAATCTGATTAAAAGTGCAGCATTAAAGGTTTACTGCTGCTGATGAATATGAATATACAGGTATTAATTTTACAGTTCACCAAACTGCTAATGAAATGAGTTTTAGCATTTTTAAATCCATTTATTTATTTTTGTATGAGGAAAAGTATCTATAGGTAAGCACTGAGCCAAACAAGAGTGTTGATATCTGTGCTGTACTGGATGAAATCACTGGATTGTAGGGGCGTGTCCAGAGGGGGGGCGAACAGAGTGGCACCGCCCCTTGGATAAGATGATCTAAAAATATGTTACACTATATTTTTATAGCTGAAGTTACCCAGCAGTTAATAAGAAACTAAAATAATCTCCAGCTGAAAATCAAAAGTGATGTAATAATTATCTAAAGATTAAATAATATGGTCTGTAATGCATATTATTCTTAGTAATTAGTACTTTTACTTTCGGTACTTATATTTTGATAAAAACAAACCTCATGGATTGGTTACTGATTGGCTAATAATATAATTACCATAAAGAATGACATAAAAACTTAGTTTCGAGTAACATATTTGGTGCTTTTTAGGTATTGTTTAGTTTTAAAACTGCTAAGGCGTAGAGTGTCTGTGTCCAGATATGAATTGTCAATAAATAATAAAGCTGTACAATCATTCCACCATGAAAAAAGAACAGTTCAAACAAATCATTAAAAGCCTCAAATTACCAAGACATTCGTCTTGGTGAACAAATGTACATTTCTGACCACAATGGTAGATATTATTAAGTTTCGTTAGAAGAAGAAAAAAGACAGACTCAAGCTGGTTTAGGTAGAATACAAACTCTGCGATATCTGAGAAGATTCAAATATGATAAATGGTACCGAACATTCCTAACCACCACTTTAACTTATTTACAGTTAACTCTTTCATTCCTTTTAGGCACACTAAATACAACAAACATTTGTGGACTCAACCAATCAGCATTTGTGGCCAGTGTTTCCAATTCTACCAGTAAGAAGCTTCAATAAGCTTTAGCTTCACTGAAATTCGACCTCTTTTTTTGCCTGTATTATTTAAATGCCTGTGGAAAAGCAACTCCAGTAATTCTAACATGTATGTTCACACAGAAGGAGTAACAAGCTGTTATTCTTGGTCCAAGATCAGTTCACCCACTGAAAGATATGTGGGAGCGATGTGCGTTTGAATCTCTGGAAATAATTTGTGCTAAGATGTTGCTAACTAACTGTTGTTGTTGGTGCTTGGTAGTAGTAACATTTATCACTGTATTTCCACAGGGTTGACCCAGATTTTCATGAAATGAGGATGAACTGTCTAAGTGTGAATGCAACTAAATACATGTAAATATTCATTGGTTGCAGTACATAAATACAAGTGTTTGAGTTACTTTGCGCATTGGATATTATATAGCTAGCTACTATTACTAAATATTAACTCCATATTAACTCTTTCTTATTTTTTTATTATTGATATATTTTCATTTAATTACTATTTCTATAAATATTATGCTACATGTAGTTTCAGTAAATCTATGTGTTAACCCACAGTTACATGCTCTATTTGCTAACTCTTAATGTGGTAGAGTGCAGAATTATTGAATTTTTCTAGAGTATTACTGTTATCATTTTCCACACTTACATTTTAAATGTAAGTTTAAATTATTCTACTTTCTAATTCTAATTATACGCAGTTCATTGTAGTTCAAAATATTATGGTATTCCAGTAATTATGCAAGCATAATAAAATGAGATTTCTATTAACCTCACATGATGTGTAACATCTAAATAAGTATAAATTATTGACTTGTATAAAAAGACGTGTATATATTTGTCAAAATCATTTTTTATGTTTCTGTAATGGTTAGCCCACCAGATAGCAGATTTTTAATGATCAAATTTAATCATTGTTTTTATTGTTATCGGTCCGCTCTCAGCCCTTGGTATTTTTTTCATTTCTTGTGTAACTTCTTCCTGATGTTAACTTGGTATCGTTGCATCTATCACTACAGCCGTCTTCCTCTGCTTATCTACAACTACTATGTCCGGTTGGTTAGCCATCACCACTTTGACTGAGCTAAAATCCTTCTAGATACAAGACATTCTCAACCACCTATCCCATTTTGACCTCAGGACTTTCAGGCCACACTCGGCACAGATGTTCCTGTATACCATGTAAGCCACTTGATTATGCCGCTCCATGTATGCCCTGCTAGCTAGCATCTTTCACCCTGCTGGTATGTGCTGGATTGTTTCATGGGGATCTTTGAACAGTGTGCACCTGGGGTTTTGCCTGGATCTTGTGCTTAGAGCTTGTTACTGTGCTGCCATGATTAGTGCCTCTGTGCTGTCTTTAAGTCCAGCTTTATCCAGTCATTGGTAGGATTTCTCGACGTCAGCTACTTCTTCTATTTGCCAGTGGTACATGCCTCGCAGGGACCTATTCTTCCTTGATGGTTCCTGTTCTTACTCCTCTTCTTTCTCAGGTTTCTGCTGCCTGAGGTATTCACTAAGCACACTATCAGCCATGGCCGCTTTCCTAATGTACTCATAGATCGTTGTTGTTTTATCCTGGATAGTGGTTTTGAAATTCACTAGACCTTCCTTCCTCTTAACATACAGTCTCAGGGCCCTGGACTTGAGGTGAAACCCTCCATGCATGGAAAGGAGCTTCTTTAACTTCATTAATGGACATTTGTGGTTTGATTTCTTTGTGCAGTTTGAAACTGAACATACTGCACATTGGGATTGCACTGAAGTCACTGACAGTTCAGCAGTGTCACAGATTTTTGGGAAGATGCTGTGTTTGTGTGTGTGTGTGTGTGTGTGTGTGTGTGTGTGTGTGTGTGTGTGTGTGTGTGTGTGTGTGTGTGTGTGTGGAGCGCTCTGAAAAGACGGGGAGAAGCTTAACCAAATGGTGCCAAGGGTGTGTAGAGATGTCTTGTAGAGATTTGCGAGTGATGCATGGGTCTGTGCCGGCAATGTTTTGTGCTATTTCATGACACACTGGAGGGCCTTTTTGTGAGCTTTGGTGCTGCTACTGTACCAGGTTGTTACACAGATCGCTTTATTGTGCATCTGTAAATGCTGACAAGCAGTTTTTAGGCAAAGTTGGCTCTCCTTAACCTCCTTAAGAAATGAAAGGACTGTTGTGCCTTACCCATGACTGCTGAGGTATTGTCATTCCAGGCAAGATGAAACCTAAAGCTGAAGACACCATGAGCTCTGTGTGTGGGGTTTTTTTTTGCAGCCCTACATCTATATCTCTTTGTTCTTTGTGATGTTTAAGACCAAGTTATTATTGATTCATGATGATGTCCCTGTATGCATGCCTATTGTTAGCAGTTATAAGTGTGATGACTGTCGTATCGTCTGCAAACTTGTTGCAAATACAACAAGAGCTAAAATTTTGGGTTCGAGCATGCAATTTGGTAAATCTACAAAATGCAATCTGAATTCAATTCTTATACAAGAAACTTTACCCACAACTTCACAGTTAATATGTTCAGAATAATTTACTCCTCAGCATACATGCGTGTAAATAACAACCTATTCCCTGGACAGTCAGTGAGGCACAGCCGATGCCCTGCAGCAATATTTTATTCTGGACATAAATAATGAGCAGTGTTTGCACCTGTAAAAACACTCACATTGGGGAGTTATCAGTGCCAAAGGTGCTTGCAGAACAAGAGTTTTGTGACATAGAGAAAGACTAAACATTTATAATTCAACACTAACATCAGTTGTAATCAGTCATTGCTCTACTGCACTCTCTAGTCTCCTGTATAATCTGGCACCGCGCGTGTCTTTTGGTGGTGGATGATATCAGATGTAGGGCCTCAGGATTTACTGAGCCGAGTCCCCTGCCGCTGTTATCCTCCTCTCACAGCACGTCGTGGTTCTGGATGCTGTAACCTCCTTCTGCCTGTGTACCGCTGCAGCATGCAGCCAGCGTGCATTGCCATGGAAACTGGGTCACACAGATTATATGTTTTGGTCTGTGCTGATGTCAGTCATGCAGACGTAAAACTGGAAGAAGTCAAAGGGAGAGAAAGCGGGAGGAGCATCCTTTTCATTTTTGCCAGGACACGATTTGTGTCGTCACTGACAGCGGTTTATGTGAGGAGGTTAGGAACCCGGAGCAAGCCATTATTAGCCCAGCTATTTTTAAAGGTTTTATTGAAGCACAAAAAAGCAAAAATAATGTGCTTTAGTGATTTTTATTGGGGATTTTCTTAATTTTGCTCAAGAATCTGTAAAAGCACCTCCCTGTACACCAATCATCCTTTAATATTAAACATTTAAAACACTGACAGATGAAGTGAATAACACTGATCATCTTTTTCTAGAAGTCCTAAACTAACCTTTCCACAATGCCTGCTGTTCGAATACGAGATAACATGAGCATGATAGGTCACCTTTTGAAGTACTATCTGATGAAGTAGTTTAATTATTTTTAACTGCCAGTGGGTGGTGCTTGCATAGAGCCAGACTTGAATTAATGAGTGCGGCGGCATTCAAAAGAGTTGGGACTTCACCACCAACTTTGCAGATCAATATCTCCCATAGCATTACCAGTGATTGTTGCTGTGGCTCTTCTTGGTGCAATCTATCCTTTTTTCTTTTTTTTTTTAAAAAGTAAAGAATGTAAACCCAAACCCAAAAATCTACAAGACAAAGCAGAGCTCTGTTTTAACTTGTTAATACAAAAGCTGATTCTGTTCTCTCTGCAAGCTCTTAGTGCAGCATTTCGTTCAAGGGAGAGTGCACGATAATGAAGTTAAACATCAAATTACTTAGGAGCAGAGTGGCTGTGAGAGAATGAAATGTTCAGAGCAATCAAAATTTATGAGGTTCCAGACAAAAGCTCATTTAAAATACTGTATGCACACTCATTGTACTGAGCTTTTCTGCAAACTCAAGTTTACATTTAGGTCAAAGACGCTGTTTAGGATTAGAATGTTTTTAGTGTTATTTACAATTGATCATCTCCTGATTCTGCTCTGATTCTGTCTTTTTGACCCAGCTCTGCATCGAGTAACCTTTTCTCTTATATGCAATAGGTTCAGCATATCCTTAACAACTCACTTCAGTATGGCTGTCATCAGAAGTGAGCTTCTCTGACTCATTGATCCATATCGGACTCCTTTCACAATGTTTGACTGCCTCTTCTAGAGTAAACGTGGATGCATTGACATCTGAGATCAACAGTGGACTGACTGGCTTCCACAGATAGGGAAAAACTCCTGTGTAGATCCAAATCTGTTCCAAACAGTAGCAGAAATACGCCGGCTGGCCACAGCTGTTACGAGGTACAGTTCACATTCAGTGTTTTTGATTTCTCTTGGGGGACTAAAACATGTTTGTCCTACAGTGCCCACTGTAGCTAGGAATTGGGATGGGCACGCAAGCAGAACTCACTTGACTACAATTCACAATATACTGACATCTAGCAGTAAACTTTTTTTCACATAGGATATTTTATTTAAACTCTTCATTTAAAGTTTGAATTTGTGGGTATTCCCTTCTCGAGTCTTCATGTAAGGTTAGAATGTATAGGAGTATTTTAATGGTCTTCTAATTCTTACAGGTTATTCTGGTCCTTGAAAATGAAAAGATCCCTGGGGCCTATTTTCCTGTCCTCTAAAGTACTAACTTTCAGCCAATTTATCTTTCTATAATGAGGAAAGCTGCTGTTAGCAGGCATGATTGTATCTAACTGTTTGGGTTGGTAGTTTGTTATCATCAGAGGATTGGGGGGGGGCATTTGGATGTAGGAAGTCCTAGGTGAGAGTCCTTGATACCGGCTTAAGTTAGTCTCTGCATAGCCTAACCTAGGGTAATAATCGTAGCATCAGAAATGCTGACCTCGGTCCTAAGTTCCTGTACAGGGGTAACTGGGATCCATTGCTATTTCTCATCCTTGAACATCAATAACTGCTAATAAATCAAACTTCATACACGAGTTTGTGCTTTAAACTGGTCCAAACTGCCAAAGCTGATGGTGATGGACGCAGCCGTTACTGTTACAAGTGGTGACAGTTTAGTAGTGCCAAGGAATGCAGGTAGGGAAGAAGAATGTGAACTGACAAACTTGTGTGTAAATAATCCAAGCTTTCATTTTTTTCTAAAATGTTGGGTTACTTTGGATTCTCACTGCTGGATTGCACTTTTTATTCTCTGGGTTTTTGCACTCGTGGCTCATGTCTCCTTTACCAGCTGATGAATGGTGCTGAGGAGGGCTATGAAGCCGGTTGAAAGGTTCTCAATGGCAGGGTAAATGATTAGCCTGTGCTCAGCCACAATATTCACATTACTTCAGAGACTGCAGGGCTGGGCACTGATCGATACTCTATTACTTTTCCACCTGAGCCAGTCCCTGGATGGCAGGCCACCACAGGGAGCCCTCACCGCTGCTCAGACTCCACCAATCAATGTTGTTGCGGACAGGGAGAAGAAACGTGATTAGATATCTTAACTCAGACACAGTTTCACAGAACAACATCAAAACATTGCCTCACAAAGTTCTGCCGACTTGCACGTACAGAGAGATTTCAGACAGGAAGCTCTGGTGCTGGTCAGTGTAAGGTGAGAGGATCCTGCTGGTAGAGACTGCAGGCCCCCGGGGAGCACTGCAGTGGCCTCTGCTTCAGATTAAAAGTTTGCTTTTGCAGCATACAGCTTTGCAGAGTCAGCAAATGACTGACCTTATTGTGTCCTGTGTGTGTGCACGCGCTTGCAAGCTTTAGGTTCACACACTTGTGTGTATCTGTATGCTGTGATCTGCCTTTATATACATGCACATGAGCCGTGAAGGCTGATAATAGCACTAATCTTTATGATTAAAGTCAAATGGTGTGCTTGAGGCCGTCCCAGCCCACATTGGATTGGCTATTAGAGGGCTGATTCAGTCATACTTACAATCACCCCTAGGGCACACACTTTAAGTCTCTGTTCAGCTGCCATGTTTAGACTGTAAAACAGTATGCAGACTACCGGGATTTGCCTCAGGTTTAGAGTCTCTTCTTGGTGGGTGGGTATGTGTATCACCAAAAGACCTGCATGTAAATATTTTAACTTCCAAATGAGCTGCAGAACTCCAGACGTCCTATGACATTAACATCATCACAGAAACCGTGTGCCTGGAGCGTCGTGGCATGGGTTTCCTGTAGGTGTAATGTGTAGGTGGTCTACATAGTGTGGCTCACAGAAAAGTCCACATATTCAAAACAATCATACCTTGTGACCATAAACAAGATCAATAGAACTTAACCTGGTAATATAGTAAATATTAATCTATTACAGGGATACTCAATTAAAATTTAAGAAGGTCCAGAGAAAATTTTCTCAAACAAAGGTCCAAAACATCACAAAGTTCCACACTTACTATAATTCAATATCGGATAAACATGATCTTCAGGCATTCAGGTGGCAATGCATTAAAAACAGGCATGATTCTGTCATGGAAATCACTGCATAAAATGAGGAACACTTCCACTGTCTGTGAACACAGTTCACCATGCTGTCCACAAATGCAGGTTAAAGCTCTATCATGCGAAGAAGAAGCCAGATGTGAACATGATCTAGAAATACCACCATCTTCTCTGGGCTCACTTAAAATGGAATGAAGCAAAGTGGAAAACTAAATACGGTCAAGGAAAACTAACAATGATTAAAGTCAGGTCTGGCGAGCAGATGCACACAAGTTACTGTGAACTAAAAAGCATCAGTCACATCTTTCCTAAATGTGGATTCTGGAGAATTGGTAACAAAGGTTTAAAACGAGTGTAACCGTTTTCTAAATTTTCCGTATCTAAAAGCTCAACCTGCACCATGCTCTCTCCCTCCTGCCCCCTCTTTTACTTTTCTAACCCTAGTTGAGTGCTGCCAGTGTGTAAAGATAAAGAGCTGCTAAGTGGTCCCATGCTTGCTGCTGCCTGTTGAGTAATGGCCGAGGTGCTCATCGACCCGCTGGTCCCATAAAGCAGAGAGCAGAGAACAGACAGGCTTCACACCCAGAACACTGCAAGCACAGCTCTGCAGTAAAAATGAAGCTGGCTCATATTTTGTATCAGGTTAAATTAAAGCTTGGATGATCTAATTTTTTGTTTTCTTTTTAGTCAGTGCATTAGATGATTTTATACAAACTGAAAGCAAGAACGCCAGGTTAGAATTAGGGCTGTGCGATATGACCAAAATCGCATATCCCGATATGCGACATCTATCGTCCCAATAACGATATAAATCACAAAAATGTAACATTTTCTGTAAATTCTGTGAATCTCAGGCAGCTTGACTTGCTTCAAGTGTTTCCAGCTGGGCGTCGTGTACCTGGAGTCTAGTGTTTTAACCGATGCATGAAACGATACATTTTTAGACATAGGTTGTAACGGCCGCCGTTTTCTTTGTGAGTATTTATTACACAGCGTGCTGCGGGGAAAAGCCTGTTCTAACGTTTGAGTCTAAGGTTTATTTTTTAGCACCTGATGGCTCCTTTTTGCTTCTCATCCATAAATACTCTGCATCTTTCACGTGATTCAGTTTATTTTGAAAAGTCTCAACAGGATCTTGAGCTTTATTGTGAAAGGTTTATGTGGAAAATAAACAAGCGGACACGCGATGGTTTTTCCATTTTTGTTGCTAACAACAACGCATAAAAACAGGCGCTTGTCCATCCGTAGTGTGGTCATATTAAATATAAGAGAAAGAGAACTTTAAGAAATTAATATAGCCACTACAGTGACCATCAAAACGATGAAATAATATTACCGTAAACAGTTTATTTTGCGACACCACGAAACAAATGATAGCTTAAAATGAAATGATAGATGTTTTTATATCATCGTCCGATATATATCGTTATATCGAACAGCCCTAGTTAGAATTAAGAAATGTTTAGAATAATATGAAGTAAGAGAAAACTGTAAAATCTATGGTGCATAGTATCATTAAAAGAAAAAGAGAGGCCCACTGAATTTAGGCTGATAAGCCAAAAACCTGCATTCAACAGCTTGGTGCTGCACTGATATTACCATTTTTTTGCCAGCTGGTTATCATATTGTTACAAAAATGTTACTCTGCTATTACTAATATATTTGTGTCCATATTATTATCTTCAGGCATTGTCCTGATAATTAAGTAGTAATAGCTTCGTATTTCCATATTATTACCTTCTTATTTCCATATTATTACCCCACTATCACTACATTATTATTGAGCTGCAATAGAAAGAGTGTCAGGGAACTTAGTTTTCTGCTGTAATGCAAAGAAAAAACATGGATCAGCAGGATTCAGGAGTGCCTCCATCTTCTTGTGAAAATTGATGGAATTAAAATCCCAGTAAAAAAATAAAACAAAACAAAACAACACCGTTTGATCCACAGTGTCCCTGGACAGTCTCTGATTGTCAGCAGCTTCATTTTTCAACATGAAAATAATCTCAAACGCTGCCAAAGCAGTAAAAACATACTAGGATTTAAAAAGAACAAACACAGTGGAACACTATCAGTCATGGATTGGCCTCCCCAGAGTCCACACCTTAAAATTGTTGAAGAAGTGTGAGATCATCTTTACAGAGAACAGAACAAAAGGCGGCCAGCATCCAAAGATCATTGAATGCCCTTCAGGAACCCTGGAGAACTATTCCTGAAGACTACTTAACGAAATTATGAGAAAATCTTGTCTTAAAGAGTTCAAACTGTGCTGAAGAATACTACTACACATTAACTCTCAAGCTTGCTAGAATTTGACACTGTTGTTGCCTTATATAAAGTGTTTCCTATGTGTTGGCACCCATTTCAGTAAATTCCCAGAGAGTCTTTAAAAGCAGAGGTGAGGCAACACTGTGGTAAACATGCCCATCTCATGTTGCTGTCATCATCAGGTAGAGCTGGTGTTCTAGTAATTGAAAGCTCAGTGGTTTCAGCCCCAACTCCTCTTGTCCACATGTCAAAGTGTCCTTGGATAACATACTGAACTCCAAACTGTGTGAGTGTGCCCTCTGAGTGCTGAGTGAGAGTGGAAAAGCTCCATAAATGCCACTCAATTCACCATTTACACAGCGACCCAGATTTGTTGGAAACAGGATTGTATTTGATTTTTAAAAGGTGCAGATAACCTTGTGTAGCCAGCGTGTATGGACGAGAGTAAAAGTGTCCACTGACAGCACACAGCCTCTTGTAATCGCCCCACAGAAGATCTGGCTGTGCGTGCCGATAGATGTGCAGAGTCCAGTTTACACGCAGGAGAAAAAGCGTGAGCAGCTCATTGAACGTGTTGTTAGCAGTAATAGGCTGTCTGTACACACTGTGCCAGAAAATGGACCTCGACACAGCAGCCGCAGCAAATGTGATTTCACAAATGCACACAGCCCACCCATCACCCCCCACTCCCGACTCCTGGGTAGATGATCATGACTGTGAAACATGGATGCATAAGGACAGATGGTCTCTTTCTGATTCATGAACTCAATAACCTATTTATGCACCTCTGTGCCTTGTATTGTGGGCTGTACACACAGTTTATTAACCAGAAACCTTATTTCAGAGGCGCTTCACCCTTGAAACAATAACTTGCTTTTTTTTTCCCCCATTAAAATTATTTTTTTAAACACATATAAATAATAGTATGAGTTCCTGCAAGGGTTCTACTCATGTACTGGCTGTGCAGCATGTTTCATAAGTGTTTTTGTCTTTCTCTGGGAGTGTAGGAGCTGTGTGAGGACCCTCACCTGTTTGTAGATGGCATCAGTGCACACGATCTGCATCAGGGACAGCTGGGTAACTGCTGGTTTGTCGCAGCGTGTTCCAGCCTGGCCTCCCGAGAGTCTTTGTGGCAAAAGGTAAGAACATCTTTTTTCCTCTGCCTTTTTTCCTGATCACAATGTTGGATTAATCTTGTATTAAACCCTGAAAACATAAACCTACTGATGAAACACTTCTGGTTTGAATTGTGTCTGCTGTTACTGTAAATCTGCACTTAAATGATTTTAAATAAAGTGTGGGTGGGAGTATTTTTAAACTCCAGACCAAGCTTGTTATTAGCTATGGGTGGTATGCATTTAGGATCTTTTTAAGATTATGGAAATGTAACTTTGAAATCGTTGCTTCAACCACTCAGTCATCTTCAAAGCAAGTTTGGTGGATCAAGACGGCGATAAACAGCAATAAGATGGAGTCGGTCTGCTATCGGTTTGTGATAGAATTCAGTCAAGTTGGCAGTTAATGCATCTGTTAAATAGTTGCTGTGGGACAGCAATTTATCTGTAAAATGACAGCCACTCAGCAACCTCGTTTATATCTTGGAAGATAATCAGAATCCAAGAAGTTGAATTTGAGTTCCTTAATGCAAAGAGACGAGTCGCAGACAAATTGTTCTGACTCAAACTGATTGCAGTGTGTTTGCAAACTGTTTACAGTCAGTCCAACTTGAGCCACGATTGATTTTCATCATCCATGTCTTTTTGGATCTTGAATGTAGCAAGAAACCCACCTAGCTAGCTAGTATTACCCAGCATGCTTTTCAGATTTGTGATTTTATAAATGAGTAGTGTTACAAATTGTAATTATTCAAGTTCCAATTCCCCACGCATTTCTCCACCTCTTATGAAAATATCGAACTATTCCTTTAAAACAGAATAAATTAATGACTGCAGCTGCTTGCCAGTTGAAAGCTGCTGTACTCTTTTGCTCCCTCTAATAACTACATTTTGCTTTTATTTTTGCTCCCTCTAATGGCTGAGTGTCCATTTTTGTCAGATAACTTCTTCTCACTGAACAGTTGCCAGCATTACCAAACAAACCACACACAACCCTTTGGTTGAGGATCGGCCAGGTAATGGAGGCATATTTGAAGAGCTTTTGTACTGTGCAAAAGCGTGCACAGTACATTGGAAAAAAGGGATGCAACATATGCTCGACTGTAAATCGTCCATATTTTGTGTTTAAGCATCCATTAGGAAACATTACTATAAGAAGTAAACACCAGACTGCATCAGTCAGTAGAAGTCTGAATGGGGGAGTCTAATGTGGAGTCTCTGAGGACAGACTGGAAGCACTAAGGCTAGATGGATGTCCTCTGAATGGGTTTTTATTAGTGAGGGTTTTTTTTAAATTATTATTTTACATGGTTAACCAGCAGAGGCATTTCTGCACTGCTAAAGCAAGCAGGGGCACACTTAGCAGTAAGAAGACAGAACACAGTTAGGTCCATAAATATTTGGACATTGGACAGAGACAACTTTTATCTAATTTTGGTTCCATACATTACAACACTGAATTATTAAATGAAACAACTAACATGCAGTTGAAGTGCAGACTTACAGCTTTAATTCAGTGGGTTGAACAAAGAGTCGATAAAATGTGAGGAACTAAAGCATCTTTTTTTAGTACAGTCCCTTCATTTCAGGGGCTCAAAGGTGATTGGACAAATTAAATAACTAAAAATAAAAAGAACCCTGTCATTGGTTCGCCTCTGATAGCTGCAGACTGGGAACACCCCACAAGGGCTCCAGCTTGTCTATCCATCACAGTCTCGCCCATTGTCAAACTTACCTATTTTCCTGCTGCTAACATATCAACTTTGAGGACAAAATTTTCACTTGCTGCCTGATATATGTGCCACAAGTGCCATGATGAAAAGATAATCAGTGTTATTCACTTCACCTGACAGTGGTTATGTTATGCCTGATCAGTGTAAGCCCTTCTAACACCAAATCCTGTCACTTGGCAGCCGTCTTTGCAATGTGTCTGGGCAGTTATTCAATACAGCTCAGAGGTGTGGTACATTTTCCCCAAAGTAAGACTTAAATGGAAAGTTTGACAGTGTTACAGCTTCATTAACTGCTCAGTCCAGAACAGTCAACATCACCGATTAACGTTATGATATTAAAACAATTGTTTTAATATCATAACAACCTAATATCGTGCTTGCTGCTCATCTGTCTTTGATACAAATGTGCATTAGTGTAGCAGCTACACTGATTCATTATCTGGGGGAAAACAAAATTCCCGTGACAAAATTGCTGTGACAAAACAAATTTCCCACGTGTGGGACTAATAAAGGTTATCTTATCTTATCTTATCTTATCTTATAAAAACAGAAAGACACGATTTGCATCCAAATTTAAATCAGAGGAACCTGTTTTGCTTGTTTATCTCTTCTTCTTGTCTTTTTTCCTCTACTGGGTGTGTGTTTGTGCTGTAGAACCACAACAGCTTTGGAGAGTACATTTGTGGTTTTTGTGTTTGGACCACACGTTGTGCATTATGGAGAGTTGCTGGCACTCCATTAATGTATGCACGGTAAACCCCCTCAGCTAACCTGAATGATCAAACCATGGAGAAGAGGCCAAGGCTCGAAATACACTCGCATAACAATTATATAACCTGCTATCACAGAGCCTACACAACCTATAATATAGATTACTATTCGGGATTCAGTGCCTTGTCTGCCTTTTAGCCAATTCATAAAACGAAAAGCAACAAGACCTATAATGCTCTTATAATGCAGTTTAAAATATTAGTGGTTAGCTAGCATTCAAATACACCTGCCTGTTTGAATGCGTCAAAAGGTATGCAACTGACACTCAAAATAGTCCTGATTTGAATACAGTTTAAATCAATGAGTAATCTAAAAATTTAGAATTGACTGAAGGAACTGCAGTTTTTGGCGTTTCCACTTTGACTTCAGAGGTTCCTGCTCTGTAGCAATATTAGCATTTTAGCTCTGGTGAGGCGTATTCAAGCTGTGCAGTGGCGACTACTTCACCAGTGAATGCAGACATTTCATTCCCCTCAGTCATAAAATGGAGGCTGATGGAGTATTATTGGCGCTGTGACTGGCAGGCGGTGTGGACATCCAAGTCTGTGAATGCGATAACTCGAAAATGAGGCGACGTAGGACTTTCAAATTAATCAAAAACCATATGTGTATCTACTAAAAATCATAAGGTCAAGGTCAGAGGTCAGGTTTTCTGAAAATCTTGTGCTCTTGTGTGTCACCTAAGACTTTCATTGGTGCATCTACTAGAAGGCTCAGGGGTAGCACTGGCAGCCGCTAGTATTTTTTTCACGGTAATAAAAATCCAGAATTAATTCACAAGTGGAACTTCTGTCTTTGCGACATCTATGGCAGATTTATAATTTGGGTAAAAAAAGTTTAAAGCAGAAAAAATATGATTTTTTTCCCTGATTTTCTCATGTTTGTTCTGCATTGTGATCAGCCTTAGCAGGTGTCTTTTTCAAGATTTATTTTTAGGCATTTTGATTCTATTTGATAAGATGGGTAATAGGTGAAAAAGACGGGTGGGGGGGGGGGGGGGTGACATGCAGCAAAGTGGATGACATTATTAATCAGTCATAGCTGTTGTCCAGCATTGTGGCTTGTTGTAAGGAGATGCAACAGTGCTTTAACAGATTTCGCCCAATGTTTACTACCTCTGCTAATTGAATAAAGGTGCATTGGAGATCTTTAAATGGACCGCAGAGAGCTTCGTTCAGCTGTCCTTACTTTGAGAGATGTAGTTTGCTGCAATGAAAAGTCAATTTGAAGCCTTTTAAACACAGATTTAAATAAACAAGTGTTTGCATCCTGATTGGCATCACACATCCACTATCACCAGCTCGAGCACACAAACTTGCAGCATTTGTCAATAAAGAGCAGTTTATTTGAACTGTGCTGAGCTCTGTAGCTGGTTTGAAGTCTCTGGCGTCAGAATGATTCTGAGATGTTCTTTCACGTGCTGATAGAGGAAACAAAGTGATTAGTGAGGTTTAATGGGATTTGAAACAAGATGCCTCAGCCTGTTCTAGAGAAATGCTGTATTGTGGAAGACTAGGCCGAGTACACATGGGCATGCTTACATGGCAGCTTGATCAGGTCCACCCTCAAGGAACAGCATGTCTGCTGCTTATTTCCCTTCTTAGGTCTTTAGTTTTGGCTGATTATTTTGTTCTGGTTTTTCCTTCTTTGTTAATGTCTTTTCTTTTTTTTTTAAATGATCCACATGTCTGATTAGAATCACTGTAAATCTCCCTTAATCCACCTGAGCTTGTTGAATGCACATTTATGTTGATTATTGCCATCTACCTGCAGTATTGTTCCTGTAATTTAACAGCTAAAATTCACAGGCCATTTTTCTGGTGCATTGCAGTTGTTATCAGACACCTGTAGGTGCATTATCACCACAGTAGGCCTTTCTTTGAAGCCCCAGGTGGCGTTCTGAAATGATAGGTGCACTTGTAGGCTTGTTTAATGCAATTTTAAAATGCATGCACACAAATACAGGAATTAGGTTTTTGTGTGAAATTTGTAGCTTTCCCTGCATTCATATCTGGAGCCCACCTGGTCTTTTAGTTCTACTAAAATAGAGTTTTCAGAGTGCTGCCTACACACGTACACATGGCAAAGAAGTTATAAAACTAAAACTTTTATTGCTGAGGCACTTACAAAACAAACAAGATGAAAGCCAAGAACAAATAATCCAACCAAACCTTCAAATCTTCCAAAAGACAAACTGCAAGGGATGAAACAACAAAGAATAGAAAACTGATAGGGTTTAAATACACAAGAGGAGATTGGGACAGAGTGAACACATCTGGGGAAACAGATGAACTGAATCTAATGAGATGAGGGACTGTCAAAGTAAAACGGGAAGTAACTAACACTGGGACAAGGACTAAGACATACTAAATTGACAGAACTAAACAGGGACACAGAAACCAGATAGACACGGGGACGCAACTGACTTCTCACAGGAGATGCTGAGGACAAAAACATAAAGACTAGGCTAGGACAGACTGGACACGGCAGGTGCAAAATAAACAGGGTGTTTGCTTAAATTCCAGTGTATTTGACCTCTCAGGGCCACTGTAGGTTGGGGCATAGAGCACCAACACTTCCTCAGTGACAGCTGCCTCTGTGGAAATCACTTTAAGCAATCAATAAATATGTGAGGCATATAAAAGTGTGGCACTTCTTCCAGAATTACTCCAGTAAAGCCACAAAATGCTGTAAATCATAAACTCAATTGTGTCCTGCCTGAATAGGAGAGAGTATTTCATATGCAAAACGAAGTGTAGTCAGTGTAAACACAGACCAGAGGAGGGTCCATCATACTCGTGCACGGTACGAGGTAACTGCACCTAATTTTAGAGCACCTTCAGTTTCAAATCAGTATCAAAATATTCAAACCAGGTTAACATGTGTTTTGTGATTTTTGTCTGTTTTCTGTCACACTCCCTTCATGTTATTCTGGTTTATTCGCCACATATGATGAATTTGTTTTGTAACGAATCCTAATCTATGTTTTCCACCATCATGACTTGAGTGAGATCTCATAGCGGCTCCACTTCAGTTTGTCCAAGGAAACGATTAGATTAGTCATTACAGAGCCAATGTAGACAGAGATTAGGTCTAACACTGTACTTCAGTGCTCATCTGGACTGAGGTTTTAAAATTCTTTTTTGCACCTTGACTTGAGAAAAACATCTTCTTCTTTTTCTTACAAAAAACCACAAGAAGATGCAGTGTTTAAATAACAGTATGTTAGTAATGTAAAGCACATATGCTTTGTGTGATGGTAAACGTGGAGAGAAAAAAGGAAGTAAATTCATGAAATAATCTGCAGGCAGGAGGAAGTTTTTATGGACCGGAGCATACTCAGCACAGGCCCAGGTGTCGTCTACGCCGCAGATGACCCTCCAATCAGCACCTGCAAGAAAGTACAGCTCAACAGAAAAGAAAACAGACACGTAGGGTCATTTGGAAAATGTCCGCTCCGTGCTGCCACCCCTCAGTGAGCGTCGCCTGCAGCTGCTAAAGGAAACTTTCAATCAGCATCTGCTGTTGTATTTTTTCCAAGATGTTGCCACTTGTTCATTCTTTTCTTGTTTCCTGTTCTTCGTCATTAGAATTTGTTACATAATAAATTATAATACACTTTAAAAAAAATACATCCAGGTTTTAAAACATTTATTACTAACTCAGTCCTGGAACCAGAGTTTCTTCTTTTCGCTTCATTTTGGACACACATTTTATTGAGTAAAAATGTGTAGGGAAAATGTGTAGGGACACATTTTGCTGGGGCTTCCCATGATGCACTGTGTGTTTCTTCTTCACTCACCTTTTCTCTCACTGTGTGTTTATAAACATTGCATCTGCATTTAATCGTTAGCTATTATTAATCTCTGGCTTAGTTTAGTCTTCCATAGTGTGGCTTTTGCCCCGTCTTCCTTCTTCTTCCTGAGTCCGGTTCCGCTGGAGGTTTCTTCCTGTTAAAAGGGAGTTTTCCCTTCCCACTGTCAACAAGTGTTTTACTTATTTGGGTTCATGTGATGCCTTACTTATTGAAGTAAACTGAAATTCATATCGTCATTATTCTTATTTGAAAAAATCTGCCTTGCTATAGTTTCATGTCAGCACCTTTGAATATAACCAACACTTGCCACTCACAGGCAAAAGTTCATGGTTGCACTTAAACCGATCAGTCATTGCCTCAAAACAAGTGTAAACAGGAGGAGGATTTTTGTGTCTTTTTAATAGAGATTTAATGCGGTTGTGCTTCCACAGACATACAGGTTTGTGTCCTTTCCTGTGCTTTTTGTGTTTGTGTGTTAGGAGGTCGTGGTGGAGACTGGAGGAGAGACAGGTGGGCCATTTTACACATATATCAAGAGACTGAATGAGCTAGTTGTTACTATGCACCGTTTTAGCTGTTGGGGTGCTCCCACTGATATAGTCTACATTCTTTTTTTTTTCATGCTCGAAGTGGAAAAAAATCCCTTGTTAGTCTCTTTCTCAGTAGCACTAGCCCTGTTCTGGTTTTGTCTGTTGCGTAGCATGGAGGGTGGATAGCGCTGCATTAATGAGTAGACATTACTGACTCTCTCTGTGCCCGTGGTTAGCAGTTATTACTAATCTCACGGGGGGGATGATAGGCATACCGCCCAACCTGATTGGGCTCTAGTGCCGAAACACTAACCGGTCATCACACAGGAAGTCCAGATCAGCTCCAGGTGGATGCTTAGTTTAAGTTTTCCCTATAAACCAAAATGTGTCAACAAAGTATAGCTGAGACATCTTTCAAGCCATCTAAAAGCTAACCATATAAAAATGTCGTGAATTTAAATGTAAATGTACAGGAAACAAAGTAACAGGTTTATTTTTCTTTTCGTTTTTGGGCAGGATAATTCATGTAATTCATGAAAAATTAGGCTTTAATCTTAGAATCCTTTATTATTAATTCACAAGTTTTGAATGCATTAAGTAGCCAGTGTCAGGTCTTGTAAGCGAGGCTAGCCATCCTCATTTACTTAGTTTCCTGCTAGTTTTACTTCCTGTGAGAGCAAAACAAGTAAATGGTCCAAGTCTCCCAGGAGCAGACACATCTCCCCTGAGATCCTACTTCAAAACATTTTGTACTTTTGTACCAGTTAATTACCTGCAAAAAGCTGCCAGCTTTTAAAGTTCTTTCAAATAGTTCTGGAAATATTTTAACTTGTAATTTTTGATGTTCTTTTATTTGTGTTAATGAGAAAAATCCTCACTTGATAATGGGATGACCGGTGGGCTTATTTCTCTGGTGCATTAGTTTACCTCTCAGTCACAGGGCGACAGGAAAGAGTGAGCAGAGAAGACATACCAGCGAGGACAGTCGGTGAAAATTCATATTCATGCATTCAACACTGTTGGCAAGATCGATTTAATTGAGACTCTTGAGAATGTGCAGAGTTAGATTTTTTTTTTTTTTTTAAGCAAAACCGAGCCTCTGAGTTGCATGTTAGTCACACGCTTTGTACTGACAAGAAACGAGTCTAAATCCTCCTGACGTCTGGGTTATTTTCCTTTTTCTCTCACACTTTTCCAGACACTTGTCTTCTCATTCACAGTTAGCATTTCATCCCCTGAGGCAGTTTGAAAGCAGTCAGGGCGAGCCTGCAGGAGGAAGAAGTGGAGGAGGAGGAGGCAGAGAGGTGAAATCCACATGCATCTCCTCACTTGTTTGTCAGGGTCACCATGTAAGACAGAGACCGATGAGGTGGCAGGAACCTGTTCCCCTCATCCGCTGGGGAATAGTTGCACCCATCCACAGAAGTAAACACTGTCTCTATGCATTATCTCGTGTGGGAATCGGCTCCAGCAAACCCTTCAGGGCTGGCTGTTTGTGAGTTAGAGATGGGATAACAATTTTGTTCAACACTCAAACCCAAAGCACTTAAGAAAATGCAGATATGCCTTTTAGAATGATTGGATTTATTTCAATGATCTGATACAAAGTTATGAAACAACAACCTGTTTTGATCACTAAAGTGTTTTTGAGTCCTTAAAGGATGTCATCTGGCCTGTGTCGATATTTTGGAGGGGAGGAATCATAAAAGGAGACAGAGGGCTGGCTTTATAGTAGCGGGTTCCTCAACTGAAAGCACACAAGCACTGAAGATGAGTCCAAGTATTCTACACGCCGAGTCTTATTTGTCCACCGTGAAGGTGATGGAGCAGTCGACCGTCTCCGGGCTGCAGCCTTCTGAAAATGCAAACAAGAAGTACATCACCTTCCTCACCTTGGCCAGCTCTGCGATCCTCTCACCGAACTCGTCAGCGTCAGCCTCGTAGCACTGGACCGGCGCGTCGTCCCCATCGCCCGCTGCTCTCCAGAAAACACCTGCCGGCTCGAGCAGCTGACGGGTCATCAGGTTGGTGAGGTCAGGCGTCCAGAGCTGCGAGGTACCCATGATGGTGAGGCGGCCCGGCTGGGCCAGCCACACCTTCCAGTGTGAGAACTGGAGGGACTGGTTTGAGAAGTCCAGCCGGTACACGGCCTCATTGCCCTGCAGCAGGCGCTCGCCCTCCTGCCTTTTTTGGCCGCGCTGCTGCAGGGACTGAACCCGCAGGCGCATCACCTCCGTCAGCTCCACGTCCAGCCGGAAGGGCAGCTTCACCTCTTTAGACATGCTCAGAGGGCACACCTTGACAGGCAGAGAGGTCAATACCAACTGCAAGGCTGGATTAGATCGGCAGCTATGTCGAAGCTAATTTATCTCTGTCCAGACCCTCCTGTGCTCCGCTCCTTTCTGCTGGCTTACACATGAGCATGTACTACTGATAGCAGAGGCGGGTCTTACTTAGAACTACAGAAGGAGATAGAGAAAACAAGATGCAACCACAGTGCAGGGTTAGCCCTCAGGGAGCTGTGCTTAATGCTGTTTGTCACATTCGTTTGTGTCTCTGCTTCCTTAGATACAGATTCTTAACTGTAACACATTTATTGCATGAAGTGTCGTCTAGATTTTGGAAGCCTGCATGTGTGGCAAAACAAATGTGAATGCCAGAAGTAAGAGTGAGGTGGTCCCTCACATATAATGGGTGGGCTTCTATCATCTGAGGATAAGAAGAAGGGAGTGTTAAGAAAGCCTCTTCACTCCTCTTATGTGGCAGCAGGGGAAACCTGCGGCGCTTTGTGCTTGTGTCTCTGGTCAGTCGTTGGGTCACTTTCCCTCCAGAGTTCAGCTGCTGTATAGCAGCACTGCCCAGCTGAAAGCTGAGATAGATGGAGCACCACCACCACCCCCCACTATCCACACTGCAGAGACAGAGACTAAGTAGCAGCGAAGGTGGAGTGCAAGAGAGATTGCTTCCCGAAGGATTACGAAATGACTCTGTGGTGTGGTGCTTAGTTTTTTTTGTTTCTTCCTTCTCCTTGCCTGTAAAAGGAGCTGTTGCTGCCTCTCAGAGCTCTGGAGGGGCCAGATTCTCTCCATCAGCGGGTGTCACCTCCTGCAGAGAGGGTTGACAGTAACTGCTGTTCAGTTAGCGCACCCTGACATCTCCAAGAGCTCCCGCTGGGACAGTCAGTCACACATGTTGTCGCTCTCTGCATCATTTGCAGGTTTTATCGGAGACTGTATTCATGCTGATAGAGGCTTCACAGACACCCTTTTTGCAGGTCACTTCTGGTGTTCATAAGGTGCTCCGTTATGACTCTGAGCCGCAGTGGGATCACGGTGAAATGATATTTCATAAAAGATGAGAGCAATCACACCACGCTATAGTTTAGAAATCACTTGTTGTGTCCCCTTGTACATTTCTGGATGCTGTCCGGTCACTGATTTCATTTCATTGAAGAAAGTATGAAGATAATCATAATTTAAATATGTGAGTTATAGAACCAAATCAGTCTGAGAACAGCTGATGAGGAGGAGAGAACAAAGCTCTTCTTTGTACCAGGATGTAAACATGTTTATTTCTGCTGTCTGCAGTCTGTTGGGATTAACATTATTTTGGCTGTTTGACTGATTTCCTGCAGCAGGAAGTTGTGTTCAATGAAAAAACTGAGATAAAATATTGCTCGCCACACATATGCGGACCAGCTGGGAGTGAAATTCAAACATACAGTGGGAGCTACCGTAGACTAAAGTAGAGCTAAAGGGAGGAAATTTGCTCAATGCGTCAGGAACCAAAATTTGCTGGACTGGCACAGCATTGTTTCTATAACAGAAGGAAAATGAGAGGCTATAATAGAAATACCATAATATTAACAAAGGCTGTAATCTGTCTGCTGCAGATATTTCTTTATTTTAATCGATATCAGTCAAAAATGTTGTCATTTAACTTTGGTTTGCACTTTTTTAGGAAATTTGGGTGTGATTAAGATAATAGATGGTTTCATTATTAAAGAAAGACAAGACTGAAATACAAGCTTTTTTGTCTGCATTGAGTCAGTATTCTGAATGGCGAGTTATATATCAAATACATATTTACATATGCAGTCCTGCGTTCATACACATGTGCATGCTTTCTTAAATCAGTTAAGTGATAACTATATGCACTTTGTGATACTAGGGCAGTTTTTAGTTGCCTCTCCATTGTGTGGACCGACTCCAGCGCCACTGTCTCAGACTGCAAGGTGGTGGTGGCAGACATTGTGAGCTTCTTGTAGATGCAACACTTCTTCACCTGCTGCAGGTGTGGTTAAAGGGACCCTCCAGCACACAGGGGCTCTCCAGATCAGAAGGACGACTGCCGTGACCGGTTTCAGTCCAGTACGGTGGAGTCAGTCTCTCTCACCGTAGCTGAGGTAGCTGAAAGATATCAAAGACCTGAGGGACCTGAGCCTGGAAGAGCACAACTGAACTTTGAAAATAAGAGGACTGTAAACTAATAAATGAGTGCAGGTAATGTTGCTCTCTTGGTCAAAAGGAGGTCAAAAGTTCTCAAACTTGGGTTGCTGAGCCACGTCTCTGTGCAGGAAACACTGCTCTGTGTCTGCTCAGGGCTCTGAGATCATCAAGAAATTCCTGATACGTGTATTTGTTTTACCTCCCCTGTGAAAAAACTAACTACAGTTCACAAAGTGGAGTCTGGTTATGGGCATTTCGCTGGGCCAGAGCAAATGCAGGCAGCCAAAACACACACACACACACACAGCAGTCAAACAGTTATTACCTCTCACCCATGTCCTATTACAGCTGGATTTATGACTGAGAAAGCCAAGGTTATAAATTTGTCCCCTAATCCTGAACGCAACAGCAGACATGAGGGGGACGGTGGTCTCGCTTCGCCTGCCCACTCCACTATGATATTATTTGTGCTCCATGGACCAACGGCTATTTGTTTGGCTTACCTGCCCCTCTGCTCCCCTGTCCTCTTCCACCATGTAGGTCATTCCAGACTGGAAGGAGCAGGAGTGGGATACAGAAAAACCAGACTCCTACGCTGGGATTTTCCACTTTCGCTTCTGGCGCTTCGGGGAGTGGGTGGACGTGGTGATTGATGACCGGCTACCGACGGTGGACAACCAGCTGGTCTACTGCCACTCCAACGACAGCAACGAGTTCTGGAGCGCCCTGGTGGAGAAAGCCTATGCCAAGTGAGCATCAGAGGCAGCAGATTTTACTTAAACTCAGCTATAAATCCATCGGAGTCAGATTTATCAAGCTTGTACGGAGTCACCAAGGGTGTGGTCACATATTGGTGTCATTAACACTTTTTTTCACATCACAGATACATTCATTATTCCTAGAAATCATCCCACAACACAGAAATTTGTAAGATGTGTTAAACTGTGCTGAACGTTTATCATTTATCAGTGAACAGGCGAGACGAGCACATTTCAGCAGGTTTCTGTCCACAAACCAAAAACACCAAAAGCAGCCCGATACAAAAGAATTATTATGTCCTTCATAAAACACAAGACGACACAAGAGTACATCAGTTTTTAGACATGGATGACTCAACATTGATATCAAATAACAAAAATAATTTTAAAGCTATGCGGAAAACACTCTCTGCCTTTTTTGGTCATTAATAAATAGACATTTTTACCATAAGCTTGAAAGCAAAATGTAAATAAAATGCAGGAATTAAGTGTAAAAAAATGAAGTGTAAATTTCTGTTGCTACACCTGTGAACATGGCATCAGTTCTTTATTACTTTTTTGTGATTTTTAAACAAAAAACATAAAACTCTACAATCTGTTTTAGAGTCAACAGCATAAGACGGCTAAAAAACAGACTGGAAATAAAAGTGCATTACTTTATGAAGGTCAGCGGTTCTTATGTGTCTTTCATATTAAAAAGGTTCTTATGAGTCACATCTGTGGGCAGATTACTCCAGAGATCAACACTCATTCATATGCACAAGTTTGCTCTTTTAGTTCTTTCATGGAAAAGAGATAAATCAGTTAAAAGATGTGATTGCACAGTTCGATGTGATGTCCATTTTCTCAGTATTTTGTACGTCAGTTTGATTTTATAGATTTGCTGAACTATTTTTGTTGCTCACACTTAGTCATTTAATTGTAACCGGTATCTGTAACTCGATTTTAAATTGGAAAATTGTCTAAATAAATAACACAAAAACAAAACACATCATGGCCTTATCTCTGTTACCACATTTAACCAGTCAGAAGTAACCTGTTTTTGTGACAGTCCCCAAAAAATAGGAACTGTATATGAAATTGTTCCCTCTTCCTGCAGGGTTTACGGCTGCTACGAGGCTTTGGATGGGGGGAACACGGCTGACGCACTGGTGGACTTCACGGGTGGTGTTTCTGAGCCCGTGGACCTGCTGGAGGGTCAGATGGCCACAGACGAGGCGGCCCGTAACCAGCTGTTTGAACGAGTGCTCAAAGTCCACAACAGAGACGGCCTCATCAGCTGCTCCATCAGGGTAAGAACCGTGCGAAAGGTTCAGCTTAAAGAACACGCTAAGAATCACCAGTTAACCTAACATGCTTGTGTTTGTTGGATGTACATATATGAATATGAAGCACCAAAAGAAAACCTTGAACACAGCCCTCAAATCAAAGCTGATTTTCTTTGTTAAGACTAAAATTTGGATTACAGTTCAATTTCTGGCCATACTTCAGTAATTAATGTACTAATTACTACACAAAAACTCTCTTACTGGAGGTCAGAGTCAAAGATGTTGGTCTAAACTGCAGCTCAACCGGCTGATGGAGTCATTTTAGTCGGAACTTAAACCTCATCCCACTCCAATAGTCAGAGGATGTCAGTCTCTGCTGTTTGCACTTTATCCAGGTGCAATAGCACAGAAGTAGAGTGCCAATTAAAGATGCATTCAAGCACTTTTGAAACAAAGCCATCGGGAAGCTCGCACTTGGCATTTCAACAGCATTCAAAACCCCGCTGTCTGAAAATTGTGTAATCCCCCACAGCTGACCTCCTGTGCCCCAGAGCCCTTTAATAATTAGAACGTTTTCTATTCTGATTTAAAATCCAGGGATGAATAACCAACCTCTGCCTGTCGTGAATGACTTTCCAAAGACATTCAATTGTCTGGCAAAGATAGCAGCCATCTCAGAATCTCCGAATGAGCTCTTCTCAAAGGCTCTTCAACTTTGTGCTATAATTAATGTGCGAACGAGGTGCCATTGTGCGCAACATTTCAGATTTGTGCCTGTGTGTCTTTTCCTGTCCTCAGCATTTGAAGAACCAGACCCGGGTATTGTTATAGGCTTCCTGTTAGCAAAAGCAGGTTTTAATGTGGGGATTAATAAACGGTCCATTCCAGTGAAAAAGAGAAGCCAATAAAAACTCACTTATAAACCAGGAATAATTTATGGCCATTTGTATTAAAGTTATAATGTAAAGACGTGAATAGTCAGTTAAAATCACGTTCTGTTACTAATTTGGGTTTTTTCTGCTGTTAGAGTTATACTGAAATGACACACAAGGATTTCCACCCTGACGGCACATAACTGTAGCTGTAAGGTACTAGTGCTGGAAATGTAACAACAGTCAAACTTCAGGGCTGTGTATGAAGTTTCTATGAGTCTCTATTTTATTTTATGTATTTATTTTTTGGCTCTAATTTACAAGTTATATGTGTGTGTGCTCATATGTGTTTGAGTACAGGAGCTTCAGTTTTTATTTGAATAATTTAAGGAGACAGAAATCGGTACTTCATTCCTATTTTTTTGCTGTTAGTAAAATTTATTCTTGGAACTCATTTAGGGTCAATTTATTTTTCACTTAAATAGCACCAGCCTTACAACAACATTCATTTCAGGGCACTTTACATTCCCTTTGAGCAAGCACTTGAAAATATTCAGGAGGAAAAATAACAGATATTCACTGCAGCTATTTGCAACACTGGAAAATAGAAAGTCAGACTAATTTGAGTACAATAAATGGGTCAAATAAATCTTAATAGAGTCTATGCTAAGACATTCTTATTAAGACTGTCATTTTGAAGCATAGACAGCCTAAAACATGGATGTAGCCACTCTGATGTCACCCACTCGTTACTGAAATCCTGTTCTGCACCTCGAGCTGAGCATTTTCACCGTTGACATCTTGATGTTTTGAAACTAAAGATGATGAAGGTTGGATCTGACTGTGACGTCGGCAGTCATTGGCCAATGAGGATAGCATTGATAATCCTTCTTTTTGACACTAAAAGGTGTTAAAGCAGGTCGTATACCAATCAGAACGTTGGTGGATTGATCCCTGCCTCCTACAGTCTACATGTTGATGTATCCTTGGGCAAGATATTGAACTGAATACCCTGATGCGTTCATTGTAATGTGGGTGTGTGCAAATGTTAGATAAAAGTGCTTAGGTATAGATATCAGCAAGTGACTCAAAATTGAGTAGAAAGACACTATATAAGTAGCAGTGGGTTACTGTAATTTGCAAAATGAACTTAATGTTTTATTCAGTGTGATCTGAAACTAGAGCACGAGCCCATAAAGCCATCAGGAAAGTGCTCACTGAGGTCCCAGAGGGAGCTGAGGGCCATTTTCCCATGAACTTCTGTATAACCAAAAGTCTTTTTACAATAAGATAAGCAGCCCCCTGCTGGCCTTTTAAAAAGATTAAATTCACTTGCATTTATTTATATAGCGCCAAATCACAACAAGAGTCGCCTGTAGGCGATTGAGATTCTAAGGTTAAGACCTCACAATAATAGAAAAAAAAACCCCATCAATCAGACGACCCTTTATGAGCAAGCGGAAAGGAGAAACCTCCTTTTCCCGTCTGACGGGGCCGGCTGGAGGGCACAGGACAAGATGCACCTAAGAATTCAGGTTTCAGGTGCTTAACTTTTAAGACCAGGAGGCTACGTCCATCTTTTATGCTGTCTGAACCTCCAGTAAACTGAGAATTGCTGCTCTCCTGCCACCATCTGTTTAGACATCAATATAGCAGCTTTTCTACAAAGCTCAGTTCTTCCAATAAAACATTAAGCCGACTCACCTCTATGCAAGAACAAAATAGTAAAAGCTGTTGCGAGCATATATTTCATGTAAAAGATGTCAGATGTTGGTTACTCGAGACCGCTTTTTGAAGTCTCACCTTTTTGCCTTTTTTTTTCTAGCTTTTTGGCCCCTGCAGCTTGCTTTATTTTGTTCTTTGTTCTTTTTTAACCAAAACTGATCATATTTGGTATGTAAGTTGAACATACTGACATGGCGGTCCGTCACAGTATACATGATGGACATAGCCTATATGATGTCACCCATTGGTTTTGCACTACATTTCCACATTCCAGCGTTAGCATTTTGTCTGCCACCATGATGGGGCATTAATTTGATATATAACCAGAAGCTTATATATCAGCTAACACCACCTAGCATTTACCAAAGCTGCATTCATAAACTATACAGGTGGAGCACATACACACACACACATCTGCTAAATATTTTCGGCTGCCTCATTTAGGGGTCGCCACAACAGATCATCTGCCTCCATCTCACCCTGTCCTATTTCTACCGTGCTCCTCTGTGACATCAGCCCTCTGTATGTGCAAACCTTCCTTTCTTCTTTTGCCACAAATCCCCCATGACAATCATCTTCACCCACTCCACCCTGCCTCGACTCTCTTCTTCACCCTTCTGGTGCATTGTCTGTTGTTTTGGATGGTATTTAAAATCTCTCTATTCCTTGCGTCTTCAACTTTCAAACCTGCTTCTACTTACTTTCATACTCTTCTCTCCTGTGCATACCTCCACCTCTCCAGGCTGTCTTCCACCTGGTCCCTCCTCTCACCACAGATCACAGTGTCATCTGCAAACATCGTAGTCCACAGATACTCCTGCCTGACCTCTTCTATCACCCTGTTTATCACCACTGCTGCTAATTAGTTCTAATTAACAGACTAATAAAATACTAAAAAATAAATTTTTAACTAACCAAAACTGAAGCACAAACCTCAGGGATGGGATAATACTAGTGAGAATTCCTTTAAAAAGACTTTAACAGGGAACAACAGCACAAAAACACATTTAAGAGGTCCCTTTAGAGACTCAAAGTGACAGATGAGGACTAGCAGGCACCGACTGACTCCAGCTTCCCTGTTTTTGGACACCTGAAAACCAAATCAGCTATGCTCCTACCTCCATTATCCAGGTGGATGAGTTCAGGGTCATTATTATGGGGAAAACGATCCATAAAGGCCCAAACTCGACTTGACTTAGTTTTGTAGACTGCCTCAAGTGGCCGCCAGAGGAACTGCTTTTTTGTGTTAGCTTTGTTTGTTAGCATTCTTTTCTTTTGTCTAGACCAGGGGTAGGCAACCTTTCTGATGACGAGTGCCATTTAAAATTTCCTCAGAAGTCAGTGTGCCATATGATTGCATTAGCAATAAATTTAATAACTCTATATTAACAGTTACACACTATATAGAACTCCTTTATAGAATTATATTTGTTTGCAGATGTTGGCAGCTATTAGTGAATAGTTATCAGCTATTTTGAAACAAAAAAAAGACACTTTTTATCCATAACAAGAACTCCATAACAGCAAATGAACTGTACGACAGAAAATACAAATGCTATTTATGGTCTCCTCACAACAATGATAAGTAAAATAAACTGGGCCAATATGGCATGTTTGTTAATACAGGGATACACATGTTAATGTGATCTCTGGTCTCCCACTCAGAGACACAGGTCTCCGAGTGTCCAGCATTCAGACGGCTACCTGAGGACACTCATGTGAGAGAAAATCTGCTCACACAGATATGTAGAGCCAAATACTGTCAATAAGGCCTCTGCAATGTTCTGAAAACAGTTAACCTTGTCAGGTAGTGATGTCCAGCAGGTGAAAATGCAGCTCCATGAACACGCACAACTATGGATTCCAGCTGCTTCGATGTTGCATTAAGTGGCATTAACTCAGCCAGTTAATGCGAGACAAATCCAGCTGCTCATTAAAGATTTCTGGTTTGATCAGAAAATAAAACGTTGGTCCATACACCTGAAAGTCCCAAAAATGCATTGTGAATTCTGTCTCGAGTCTACAGATGTATCCATGTATGTCCGTGGTGCTGATGCTGCGCTGAGCGGACAGCTCCTGAAGCTTTTGAAGTGTCGGAATGTGGAAAGCTAACAACGTTATTTTTAGCCAATTACAAGTTGAAACTGGTAGTTGGGTTTGTTAGCTAAGATACCGTCATTAAGAAGAGGCACAACTAATGTGTCTATGGGAGCTAATTTGCGATGTGCACCGCTGGCGTGGCCATTTATTTTTAATGCACCTTCTCAGATTAATTCACTGCGTGTTGTGCCCAGGACTGGACTGGGACAAAAAATTGGCCCGGGCATTTTGACTAAAGACCGGATCACCAGGTATTAAAGCCATAAAGCCTTTGAATGAAAACAAATGCTGTTGTGACAGTGATGTACAGTCTTGTTGGTATTTGTATGATTTCTATACATTTTACGTCAGATAAAAACTTTGGTTGTAAGCTTCAGATAATTATTTAATAAAAGCCAGACATTTTAAATGAGAATAAGAAATACTGTATCAGTATCAATCATCAATCAGTTTCATGATTGAAGAAGAAACAGGAGAGAGAGGGGGAGAGAATGAGAGCAGAAGAGGCAGCTGTGCAGCGTAACGACAGAATAAATCCAGCTTTGTGTTTTTTTCCATTCTAGCTGAAGTACGGGACAAACTCAGTCCCTTCTCAGCTCAAAACGAAACGCGTAATATTTTCTCTGAATCCATCTTTTTACGGGACGGCTGGCAACTCTACTAACTAACCTTATGAATTAAATAAAGTTCAACATCAGTAACATCATAGCACCCACCCAGCTGTATAGAAACTCCGTCATGCTAGCTAGTACGCAGTACGAGTTATTGTAAGTGATTGTAAAAAGTCAGCACAACGAAAATAAACTACACCTAAACTTGGTTTATATCTGACCCAGATAGACTGCAGGTCATAACTTCTTACCTGAAGTTCAGTTCACCTGACACTCGGACCGGCGGCCGCCTCGGGTCTCTCCTCCTCCGCCTCCCCTTTCCCTCATCCACCTGCTGGCCTCCACCACTTGCTAATGTTACTGAATCTGTGGAAGCTCCGCCATAGCCACCACCAAACAACTGAGTTATTTTTACACACCGACCAGCATCTGGCCAAACCACCACCTTTCATTGTTTATACCGTCACAAAAAAAAAAAAAAAAAATCACCGGGCCACCGAGCAAATGCCCGATATGCCCGATGGCCAGTCCAGCTGTGGTCGTGCCATCACTTAACCCTTCTGCCTAGGGTTGCCGACCCCTGGTCTAGACTGACAGACGCGTCTGTGTTTTCTGCTTTCCAGGCGACCACGATAGAAGACATGGAGGCGCGGCTGGACTGTGGTTTGGTCAAAGGCCACGCCTACGCCGTGACAGATGTACGGAAGGTACGGCTAGGTCACGGACTGCTGGCCTTCTTCAAGTCGGAGAAGCTGCACATGATCCGCATGAGGAACCCTTGGGGGGAGAAGGAGTGGAGTGGCCCTTGGAGTGACAGGTAATCACAACACTGCCACCTGCAGGCAGGAAGATAAACTACTGAAGCTCCTCAGTCTCAAATCCTACCCTGTTAAAGGTAATTGAGCTGTCTTCATCTATCATTACTCGTAGCAGACATCTTACCTCTGTGAGTCAGATGTGGAGCATTCCCAAAACAATGTATTTTGCCCGTAATAGGATACGTGACCGTGTCACGATCAATTTAACCAATTACATAAATTGAAAATGTCAAAGTGTGCCAGTCCCTCAGAATTTGACTCACGAGGTTTCTAAGAGACGTAACATGACGAATGATTAAATGCCAAACGACCGAACAGAAAGCAATCCATACATAAGGTCCAGGACACAGAGAAAAGAGGAGGACGATGGGAAATGTCATGTAGACAATGAAAAATGGAAATGCAATCAAGCTAATGGGCCGCAGTGCAAAGAAGAACGGCTAAATTCAGCCCAGTCGGAGAGCCGCTTGTTTATGAAAGCAGCTCAGACGTCCTCGAGAAAAATGTTTCAGCTCAGTTTTGTGCTTTCTGCTTTGCTCGCCTGTTTATTCTACGCTATTCTTCTCACAGGAGTGGGTAAAACGGAAAAATAAATGTGCTCCCTCCTCGTCTCTGTCTTTGAATCGTGAACGGGCAAATTCGGTGAAACAAACAGGGAGCCGGTAAAGCCGGATAATAACAGACTCTGAATTATTGATAAGGCTGAAAGAGAGACAGCTGTTATTAAAGAGACGTGAGTCATCCCTCATCATTCACTCACTGTCTCTGAATAATTTATTCATGGTTTGATAAAACCCGTTACTGTAAATGGAGGCTGACAGACCGCTGGACGTTTGTCAGGGCATCATAAACAGAGACATAAACACAGAGCTAATGCATCCAGTAAAACACCTGTGTTTCCCCTGAGCACTGAATACAGAGGAAACCTTGATGTGCAGGTATGATTCACACGGTAATAAATACCACGACTGGTGCTTTAAAATAGAGCTCAGGAGGGAGAGACGCGCACGCGATTCATTTGTCTGAACTCGATACAGCTACTCAGAAATAAACTTTATAGCTGTGGTCGTTATAAGGAGTCACAGCTGAAAGTCTTGCAATTAATATTTATAATATTCTGTTAATAATTTAAATGTTTTTCCTCTTCCCCATACTTGAGGTCCCACCATTTTCATAGCAGGCAGATGTATATTATTTTACTAGTATGACTGTACGCATCTTAAATTAATGTTGTATGGTTTAAATCTGCTAATCTTATGTAAATATGTTTACTAGTACCCTTAGGGATTATTTGGAGTACTCTGAGGGTAACTTAAGGTTAGCTATGAAAGGAAATTTTGCACTGAAAGGTGCAGAAAATAAAAATTGAAATATTTTGAGTGACAAAGACATGTTTGAAGCAACAGATTGCAGGTTTTTCCTCACAATTAAAGACTTGGGCAGGATTTATAAAACAGAATGGTAACGCAGGGATGAGTACATCTGTTCAATTTTATATACAGTATATAACGCTGAATCACAGCAACAGTCACCTCGAGTTGCTTTATATTGTAAGGTAAAGTCAGTAATACAGAGAAAACCCCAACAATCAGACGACCCCCTATGGGCAAGAAGAGAGCAAGAGTTTAATAATAACTAATAATTAAATGCAGAGAAATGTCTAAACACGGGTGATGGAGAAGACAAGCGTGAAGAAGAAACAGTCATAGTTAATAGGCCTGTTAACTAAAAGAGGATTCAGATGCAGTTGATTAAGCCCTAATGACAAATGTTTTTAGCCTAATCTTAAAAGTAGACAAGGCGTCTGTCTCCCGAATCCAAACTTTGAGCTGGCCTGAAAGCTGAATGCTCTGCCTCCCATTCTACTTTTAAATATCCTAGCAACCACAAGTAAGCCTACAGTCTGAGAGCAAAGTGCTCTTTTGGGGTGGTATAGTATTAAACACAACATGGTTTATGTAAGTCAAATGCTGACTCGACCAGGAAAGGGATGATCAATAAAGCGTGCTTAAGAAGCATAGGCAGCGTTTGCGGGCGACAATTTTCATTGTTTTTAACATTCAGTGTCATTTCGTTACAAAGAAGTTCTTTATGGATGGCGACTTCTGTCTTCCCACTGATTGTTGTACATATTTCTGGCACTCCCCCCTGCTGATAGTAGCAGCTCTGACAGGTAGATGTGGGCTTTCATCTCCACACTACAAATGCAGTGTCATACTGGACTCCAACAGGGAGCAGTTGGCTCTGTGCAGCACCTAAGCTGAATGAGAACAGTAAAACAATGTTGGATGTTGGTTACTTGAAAGTATAATTACGTGTTCAGACATTATTTTTTGAGGTCACATTCGTAGGCTTGATATTTGCTCGCCCAATGGTCCATTTATAGTTGGTCTTTTAGAGGCTTAAAGGTGTTTCGTTTGTGCCGTTTAACCAGCAAGAGGTTGTGAAGGCTCCTGTAATGTGTGCTGCCATCACAGAGGAAATAAATTGATGATGAGCAGGGGGAAATTAGCTGTCACAAATGATGAGCTCAAAAAGAAAATGCTCAAGGATCCCCCTCCATGTGCAGCACCTGAGCCCCCCGGGCTCTGTTGCAGGGGTTGTGTAAAACCAACACATGAGACAGAAGATAACGTGTCAACAACAGACGTCACCCAGAGCAGGTCCAAATGGGTTCAGGTCATGAAACAGTGAGGCCTTTTACAAAAATCTGACACACTTATACAACAAAATATAAGTCTACCTCTAACAAAAGCTCGTTTCACATAAAAGCCTGTTTGCTCTTTTGTTTTTGCTCCCTGCAGTTCGGAGGAGTGGAACAAGGTGAGCAAGAGTGAGAGAGAAAAGCTGGGCGTCACCGTACAGGACGACGGCGAGTTCTGGTGAGAGCCTGAAAAAAGATACACCCACAGTCATTTTGTTACATTAAAAAAAAAGGTTACAGCACTTTTATTTTCAGGCACTGATGTTTGGGCCGCAGGAATAGTTTGACATTTTGAGCTTATTTTACTTCCTGCTGAGATTTTTGATGTTTTGATCCAAAGCTAAAGCAGGTGGCCTATAATGTCTGCTGTTACAAAGGTAGATGCTCATACATACTAAGGACATTATATTTTTGACAAACCCAAAGTTAGGACCAATGTGAAATGTATCTGTTGCAGGGGTTGAACTTCAGAACTGCTCTTCTGGGAAGACTAGAATGTGAAACTTACTTCTTCCTGTATTTTATTGTTTAATTCCTTGTGATGTAAATGAACCGCATAAAGATAATTAAGCAATTAAACATGGTCTAAAAGTATATGCATTTCTGTGTTGTCCTTTTCTTTGGCACCAACCTCAGAATGATGAGGGGAAGGCAGAGACATGAATAAGGCCTTCAAATCGCCTCTGATATTGTAGCAACTCAATACATAGCATATGAATGGCTCTTACAGTGAAACTAATTAATTTCTGTATCTCACCTACAGGTGGGTAGTTTAGCCAAGCATCAAGACTATAAGCTAGCCTGGCTTAAGCTCATTTATTAGTTTATTTATTACTTTGTTGCTTTGTTGCATGTATCACTAAAGAAAGAGGTCAAATTAGACATAAGATTAAGAAGATTATCTTCATCGTGTCAAATAAAATGATGCAGTTCTTCTTCAGAAGCCCTCGGCACTCAAACTTTAGGCTCATTTTATCTCAGCTCTGTACATCCTAACCGTTTGCTTTGCTCCTGGTTTTGTTTCCTCTGCTTTTGTACCTGTTCAAGATCTTCTTCTTTCAAGCTTTTCCCTCTAGTTGGTATCCACTCTCTCTGCTCTCTTCTCTCCTCTTTTCCTGCTGCCCTCCTGCAGGATGACATTTGATGACTTCTGCCAGTACTTCACTGACCTGATCCTGTGCCGCCTCATCAACACCTCCTACCTGAGCATCCACAAGACCTGGGAGGAGGAGGTGATGAGGGGCTCCTGGGTCCACCGGCAGGATCCCCTACGCAACCGATCCGGAGGCTGCATCAATCACAAAGCCACCTTCCTGCAGAACCCTCAGGTCGGTACATGTCGTGGTTTTGTCTTTAAGAACTGTGTGATCAGTGCTGGACTGTGATGCACCGTCCTCTTTTTCTCCTCCTAGTATGTGTTTGATGTGAAGAAGGTGGAGGACGAGGTGCTGATCTGCTTACAGCAAAAAGAGAAGAGAGCCACACCAAAAGAGGGCAAATCAGAAAATCTCGCAATAGGCTTCGATATCCACAGGGTAGAAACACGCACACGTAACCGAGAAATCTTCACAAAGCGGAACCAGGAAGTAAACCTGTGATAGATCTGGATCTTCTCCTTCACAGGTGGAGCTAAATCGGAAGTACCGTATGCACACAGCCCAGCAGAAAGTAGCAGGTTCCATCTACATCAACTCACGCTGCGTCTTCCTCAGGAAGGAGCTGAAGGAGGGCCGCTACGTCATCATTCCCACAACCTTTGACCCCGGGCAGCAGGGTGACTTCCTGCTCCGTGTCTTCACTGATGTGCCTTCAGACTGCAAGTAAGTGTATGATAGTCTTACATCTGGATGTAAAGAGCTACACTCGGAGGCTTTACATCTTTAAAGTCTCGGCAGAGGCTGATGCAATTGGATGCATTATTGGATGAAATTGTACTTCCTGTCAGTCACTTTACACAGTTACTTCTGCAAGAAGTAATTTGTTTCAATACTCGCTCCAAGACCTCCCATTTAATCAATAGTTACTAATCACTAAACATCTGCCTACACATCTGGACAAATCATGGGCTTAATGAGGGGAACAATGCTTAATGCTTGGTTCTGTGTTGTTCTGACATGTTTATTATCAGCTTCCTTCCTTGCCTGGCTTATTTTGATTTTCTCATACCAGTGTTGTCCTATCTAGCTTATTTCAATCATCTCATGCCTGGGTTTCAGGTATCTTCCCCAGCTTATTTTGATTGCTACCTTGGTTTAGGTTTTTTTTAGGTTTAGGTGCCTGGATTATTTCAAATTTCTTGTGCCTGGTTTTCTGTTGCTGAGCTCTTGATTTTTTCTTCTGGGACGATGCACTTTGTTCATATCAGTCTTAGACCCCCTGCTGCTGTTAGGTGCGGTGCACATTTCCAGTTGTATCTTAGGCCTTTTGAAGCTGGTGTCCTGCTTAGTCTTCTGCTCAAAGCCAGAATGTCTGTATTTCAGCCATTATAAACACTGTTTAAGTCTTAATATAAAATATATATAATTTATATATAATATTTTCCTGTCTTTAATTTTAAAAATGATTTATACAGTGTATGAGGACAGTTACAGTCCTACATTTACACTCATTAACCTCCTAAGACCCGAACTCTTCCACGGCATGCATTTTTAATTTCTCTTTGATATTCGGGCATATTGGGGCCTGATGAATGTAAAAACAAAGCATTACCAGATTTTTTTTTTACCTTATTTTTGTTTTTAAGAAAAATAAGAGCCACATATGAGGATATTCATTTAAAAATTTTGATAGAACAGTAGCAGTATAATGTCCTCGTAAGTGGATATCAGGCCCTTGTAGAGCAAAATTGAGTATTTTGGTCTAAATAACCCAAAATGTGATGTCCACATATGTGGACGCCAGGTCCTAGGAGGTTAAACCAGATTGATTCCTGTAATAACTCAACCACAGAAATTCTGCCAAGGAAATCATTCATGTTAGCTTAAGAGAAGGACTGCTTCACGCTGTGTTGATACATCAGCACAGTAACAGATAGTAGATAATTTTTCACCTATTATTTCCTGTTGCTTTTGGGACTGCTTTCATTAGGACATCCAGAAGAAGTACAGAACTTTGGATTTTCCTCTATTTCTGCTGACCAGAACCTGCTGCTGAAGCACTGGCAGCGTTATAGAGGCCTGTCACACTCCAACATGAGGCATATTTGTGTTCATACATCCATGTACCTGTGCTGTCTCCATCTTACTCAGAGAGCTGACCCTGGACGAGCCTCCTCAGACATGTTGGACGGGGATGTGTGGCTACCCTCAGCTGGTCACTCAGGTCCATGTACTGAACGCTGAGGGTCTGCAGGGACAGGACTCCAATGGAGGTCGGTATGAGGACTCCAGTCGGTGCGTAGCAGCCGTAACCTTGCCTGACATTGAGTGCTGTGTTTTGTATTTGCATGTCAATGATGAAGTGCTGTGAAAACCCACAGAGCTGCACTGCCTCAATCCCAAAAAGAGAGCGAGAGCCCAGAGCAAAGCACGAGGTACCTCAGCACCACCCGCTGAGATAATTTAGCTAGTGTAGTGTCTACTGCCTGTAGTGTGCAGCAGTTATGGCTTAAATCTCTTACTGTGTGTGTGTGCATGTGTGTGTTTGTGCGTGTGTGTGTGTGTGTGTGTGTGTGTGTGTGTGTGTGTGTACGGGTTCGTACTATCCTGGTGGGGACCAAAATCTGACTTTTACTATCCTGGTGGGGACTTTCTGCACCGTGGGGACCAAAATCCAGGTCCCCTCGGGGTTGAAAGCAATTTTCACACTCAAAATGCGGTTTTACTGTCAGGGTTACAATTAGGTTATGGTTAGGTTTAGGGTAAGGGTTAGGGTTAGGCATTCATTTTTAATGGTTAGGGTTAGGGTAAGGGGCTAGGGAAAGCATTATGTCAATGGGATGTCCCCACGAGGATAGCAAACCAGACATGTGTGTGTGTGTGTGTGTGTGTGTGTGTGTGTGTGTGTGTGTGAACTAACTGCTGTAACTTTAACACAAAAGTTCATGTGATTGTAGCGTCTTATAGTATGCTTCTGTTAAATAAGTAAATCAGCGCTGAGCAGTCAGTGTACACCACCCCCAAAAAGTCAAGCTTTATTTACATTTACTCCACAAAGAGCCACCAGAGCGACAGATTTTACTTTATTTTTACCCTTCCTGAGAAAAACTGTTCAAATCTTTTAATTGTTAGGCAAATGTGTAAACCACTACAGTAAGGAGCCACTCAACAGGGGGTCATTAACTGTTCGGATACCAAGTAAATACAAGGGCCAGTTTTGGTTTTACTTTAAATTTATAAAGTTAGCTTATGTAGGGGATAGCAGTGTGTCATGACTTAAGAGATAAATCAATGAATTTCCAAATTCTGAACACATTTAATGACCACCATGTGTCTGTCTCTAAAGCACTTTAGTTCTTAGAGACAGACACTTACTAAAAATAGATTTGACAGTCAGTTCAAAAGGGCTCAGATGTTTTTCATAATGCATGTTTTCATTTCCCCCCAAAGTTATTCAGTTCAGTGGGCTACATGCTGAACAGAGGATAGAAACAAAGTATCAATTCATAATGCCAGTGTCAGTCCAATACCAATACCAACATTGGTATCAATACTATCATCGAGCCGCCCACCTTTACTGCTTTGTACGGTACATACTTATAAAGCATAAGTGGAGGCAGAAATACTAGTTTTTTGTTGCTGTTTTTTAATTAAATAGTATTTTCAAATGTAGAAGTCCAGAGGTATTATCAGCAAAATGCACATTGTTAATAACAGAAAAATGTCCTCTGCGGCTGTTTTTTATTAATCAGTGTCCTATTTTAATACATTTTTTTGACATTTTGCTGGTTTTATCCCAGCAGAACTATTTTAAACTTTTAGATATTTGTTCGTTTTTTTCTGACAGCTGTAGATCCCTACGTCATCATCACCTGTGAAGGAGAGAGGGTTCGTTCACCAGTTCATAAGGACACACGGTGCCCAAACTTTGACATCAAAGGCCTGTTCTACCGCAAGAAGCCCAAGGAGGGCATCCACATCGAGGTGAGCTGTCACTCTGCAGTCCGTAGTGTGAAAGGTTGGAGAAAAAAAATGCAACTTCAAATTTGATTTGTTCTTTATCCCTCAGAAACTACAGCTTTTGGCCAGTGGCCTTTGACAACTTTCACATTTATACATGGCACCAAAATGTAAAGTGCACATCTTCTGATGCTATAAGGTTACTAAAAGGTTACTGTTTGCTTACTTTGGATTCCATTGCATAGTTTCACTAAAATCAAATCAAGGTAACAGGATGAGAAAACAAAATCTAGGAAGTCTAGCTATATAATGTGTGTTTATTCTGCGATCAGACCATTTTGTAACCTCTTTTCATCAGGCTCTGACAAACACATGGTCACTCTAAATTAAATACTAGCCATTTGAGTTGTTATATAACGCACATAGGGTCTTAAAAATCATCAGATTAAAGCATAAACTCACCTATATCAAAGGAAAGTGTGCAAAAACTTAAACACCAGCAGGTGTTTCATAAAAGGAAAAGAAATATCAAGATTAAAATAAACAATGTTCCAGGAAAAGGAAAAAAGCTCACGTTCATATCGCCACTACATGTAAAATAATTTATATATAAACAAAATAAAAATAAACCTACAGAACAAACATGTTATTATGCAGACATAATATACGCTGTGTACAAACAAAAAGTAGCCGTAGAATTCAAAATATAGGGTTGTCCAGCCAGTAAAAATCCAATACTAAGTATTGATCACATTTACTGAGAAATAAATGTTCATAATTACAAATCTTAAGTTTTCCTCAGGGGCATCAAACTGTTATTAACCCAGTAGGTAAAACATTTAGGTCAAACTACCGTAATTCTTTAACCATTGGTGCAATTGAAAAATTCCAACGGTTCCTGAAAGCATCAACTCTGTGCTTTATCAGTGATATGAGGGTCGTGACGGTAATCCCAGGTAGGGCGCCACATTCAGCGAGGCTGCTGCGACACTGTTCCTGGGATTATTGTAATAATCCTAATATCACTGAAAAGCAACAGTTCCCCGCTGCTTTCAGGAACTGTTGGAATTCTTTTATCGAGCAAGTGGTTCAGGAGTTACGGCTGTTACATATGTTGAAATAAAATGTTGCAAAACCTTACGTTTCGCCACATCCATCGCTCTCTGGTCTCACGTTGACATCCTGTGTGACAGCACTGTATGTGTGTGTGTTTTAGCATTTTGTAACTGAACACGTGGGAAATTTGAGTCTTGTAAGTTGAAAAAAAATTGACTCCTTCAGTACATGATGTAGACGATCTAGGGCATGAATAATATATTTCTTATATTTGTAGATATGTCAAAACATCTTAAGTATTCGCAAAGTGAAAGCAAGAACCTAAATACACAGTCGACAGTGACGGCTGCAGAAAAGTGGGAGCTAGCTGCAGGAATAATTTGGGTTGATAGTCCCGCGGCACTTGTCTTCATGCAGAGTTTCACAGCGTTTCATCGCTTGTCTCATTTTCAGTCCTTTTTCCCTTTATCAACTCTCTCTTTGAGCCTACGGGACGTGAGAATGAGGCTGCTAAGGATGTTTGCAGAGCATCCATAACCAATCAGTTACAGGCTCCATATCAGGCGACACGTGTAAACCAGTGTATTTGTGAGGGAGGTTATTAATAGTAATATGATGTTGGATTTGCTCGTTTAGAGCTGTGAAATTGTTTTATTTGTAACACAGTGAAATGAAACCATGAGGAGTGGGAATTAGAGCTGGTAAATCATCTGTATTTTCACACTGTTAGCATCAGAGAGAGAGACATCATTCATTTAAATAAATAAGAGAGTTAGACGATCACATGAGGTATCCTTCATGTTGTTTTTCACCAAACAATCTAAAAGATAGATCAATTCAAAACTGAGTAAAGAGACCTTCATTGAGCTTATTAATTTGTCCAGTAGAGCTCCATTAAAAACCCAAGTGTACTTAATGATTCATTTTATCATTTTCACTATTCATCCGTGGCCAGTCCTCTCGCTTTTACTTTGGAAATTCAGTCACTCTAATCCCAGTTACACGTCCCACGTTTTCAGGATTTCAAGATTTCAGATTGCAGTCAACTGAGGTGTTTTCTTGGCCCTTCTAATTTAAGTGCATAATCTTAGCTACTGTGGCTGCTATAGGACAAACATGTTTTAGACAGACGAGAGATGATGGCTGTGGCCGGCTGACCTGCTTGTACTACTGTTTGGAATGGATCTGACTGTTAGGCTTTTCCCTGTTTGTTGAAGGCTGTCACTCCATTGTTTTCCTCAGTTGTGAAGAGGCTGTAAAACTTTTTGAAAGCAGTCCAATAGAGTTGGAGAACCTGTTGAGGATTTGGTGAACTGTTGGTAGCACTGCCATTTCTGTTGATGTTAGCTGCTGTTAGCCTCTGTTAGCTGCTGTTAGTCCAGGTTAGCGAAACTGTCGTTGAAGTGGCTGTACCTTTTGTTAAAGTCTGACACTTGAGAATAAACTCTCATACGATGTAATTGCATAGTAATGTGTGTATACGTATGAATACAGTATCCCTTTTTTTACTATTATAAAATGTCAAACAATCACTGAGAGACAATTACCTTTGTGTTTATTGGTTAACGTGTGAATAAGGACTCTTTATTCATTTCATTTTGTTATTTAATAAATAACATTTTTTTACTATTAAACAAGCTTTTAATAGATTTCAAAAATATTTGTTTTATTGTTTTAAATCAGGTTTCCCTAGGTCTTTTCCCGTGTTGTAGTTGTGTGTCTTATTTTGAAAGAAATATTTACACGTTACCATAGCG
This sequence comes from Pelmatolapia mariae, assembly GCF_036321145.2. NCBI lineage: Eukaryota > Metazoa > Chordata > Actinopteri > Cichliformes > Cichlidae > Pelmatolapia > Pelmatolapia mariae. Next base: position 7,521,947 of record NC_086236.1, on the reverse strand, counting down.
ACCAGAAAGCATTAAGGGTCAGAGAGGAGGATGTTACTTTCAATGTTTTTGGCGCATTTCAGGAGGACGCTGCTAATAAAGTTACACAATTACACAGTGAATTCACGTTTATTATTATATTTACAAAATACCACAGTTTTTGTCTTGGTTGTATCATTTTATTTTGTTGTATTTATCCGCGACACCTTAAAGGCCGGTCCGTGAAAATATTGTCTGACATTAAACCAGTCCGTGGTGCAAAAAAGGTTATGGACCGCTGTTTGTGACATGTGGTTTGATAACTTTGTTAAGTAGTATATATAGTGTGGGTACCCTTATACCACCACAAAAACTTTTTTGAAACATATACTCTGACATATAAGTTTCAAACGACCTGTGTGAATGAATGATGGAAAAAAGGTTCAATATTTCTTCGTTCTGCCTTGTTTCCTCAGTGTTTTACTTCTCTCCTTCCTAGCGTCTTCTGTCACTTTCTCTCTGGTGTATTTCCTTCACTGATTCCTCCTTTTTTGTGCTTACTGCCTTTTGTCTTTTTGTTTCCTTCTTTCCTTTCTGACTTCCTCCCTTGAGCGGCCAACAGATCTACAACAAGAACATGATCGTGGACACCTTCCTGGGTCAGGTGATCTTGTTCAGCGACCCCAACGAGCGCCAGGAGCAGCACACGCTTCACTTGCGCGACAAGGGCAGCCGCCAGGACAACGACCTCCCAGGCACGCTCACTGTGCGCCTCATCACGTCCACCACGCTCACCAACATCTGAAGCGGCAGTTTATACGATTGCAATGATCGAAGCTCAAGGTGGCGTACGAACCGTGCCCGCCGTTCACCTTCGCCGTTCATCTTTTAACCATCGCGGGAGCTCACTGTGTCTTTTTTTTCCTGCCGCTTGCGCTCTTTGTGTGTCTCTGTTTTCCTTTGCTTCCTTTAGATTCACAGGGTTTTATTTTTGAAGGCCTGCATCTGTATATCTTGATGGAAGCTGTACAGGGGGTTTGTACAGACTATTTTTAAATACATTCCTGTCAAAATTGTTCATCAGTCACAAATTTGTTCTTAAAGTAGCAGAAATCTCCATCAGAGCAACAGTTTAAGAAACTGATGAAGTTTTACCAGATTTTTTTGCTGTTCTGACCCTTAATTACAGACTTGTTTTTATTTCATCTTATACTCACACGCACACACACACACTTATACATGAATATAATACATATGCAGACATCTCTGCACTCTCCATGCATGTGCCACTGTTTCCAAGGGCTATGCATTGCCTTAAGGCTGAGTTTGTCTCTCCTCTTTGAGGAGACGAGGGGAGGTGGGTTATGTTGAATACTATTTATCTTAGCACAGCCTTGGTTTAGTTTTTTCTTTGTCTCTAAAAGTTTGCATTAAGCCCTGCTTTTTGCCATCGTGTTATCAGCTTCTGTCTCCCAAATGCTCTTTTATGACTGTGATAATCCTCCCGCCCAGCCAGCCAGCCCAACCACCCAGACACCTCAAGTCTTCAGCAGTTTGCCGGTGCTTTGGAGAGCATGCAGCAGTCTGTCACTTTTTACGTTGGACTTCAAAGCCAACAGCAGCTCTTCTCTCCCCTCGACTCAGTGCTTTTTCTGTGTTGTTCTGTGAGCGCACCCGCGTGTGTGAAGTCTTGCCTCCCGGTTTCCATCACTAGCATCATTCGAGAATGCTTTCCGTCGCCGGCTGCTATGGACGATCTCTAAACTGCATGGCTTTTAAAAAGAAAACGAATAAACCCCAAAACTCTCTGCCTGTGCTGCACATCTCTCTAGTCGTAGCTTAGCAGCCGGTGCTTCCGATAGTGCTACCCCCTTCCTCCTCCCCATGCAAACATCTTTCCAGTCCAGTGGAGTGCAAAGATTCACCCTGACATAAATCAAGTGCTTTATGGGACCAAAGAGGAGCCAGGCCCCCTTTTCAAACCGGCCTAGCCTGGCCCAGCCCGGCCCAAGCCTAGCGACAAACCGCCACCCCCTGTGCCACATCATCTCTTAACGGCAACACCACTGCCTGACGCTTCCTCTGACTTGAGTCTGTCGGCCCGGGCCAAAGACTCATGCCACGTGATCCCGAAAGACAGCAGCTCTGCAAGCGTGAGTGTGTGAGACTATGTGTGTGTGCGTGTTTGAGTGAATGTCATGTTATACCTGAAAGAAAAAGATCACAAAGGAAAGGTGTGAACCGAATAGTAAAAGGGACCTTTTTTGAAGGGAAAGAACACACCTTGCACTTTATTTCTTTAGCTTTGAGGGGTAAAAAGAAAAACCCTCGGAGACTACGGAGAGAGAGGAGTGCTTTAGCAGAGGAGACGTCCTGCCAAACAACCTGTGCCATCGCCTTGTTCCTGGCTTTGCCTCCACAGCAGGAAAACAACTCGGACGAACTGTTGAATTCAGATGGTTTTGAATATTGAACCAACACTGGTACAGTTTAATCTTTTCTCTGATGACATTTCTCGCGTAGATCATGTGGCCATCCGATCCGACCTTTTACCATCCAGTCGGCTTCTTGTGACAGAAAATAACAGCCTGTGTTTTTTGTTTCTCTTCAAAAGTGCAATCCAAGTTTTATAAACTTTTGGTTATTACGTTTTTCCCCTTAAAATTTGAAAAATGTAACTTATGGTTATTTTTAAGACATTTCCTTTGAATGTAAACCATTAGTGGACTAATCTCTCAGACAAAATATCAAGCCCCCCCCCCCCTTTTTTTTCAGTGCCCTTTTCCATGACTTGAACTGTCACTCATGGCATTTAAGTGGTCACACATGTTCGTGTACAGCATCTTTATAAATGTGTCTTGCATGGGTTATTTTTCCAAGATATCCACAGCCTTGTATTGTACTGTTCAATTGTTACTCTATATATTTATTCTTTCTATCTCAGAAGTCTTGGAAATGCTAGTTTTGAGCAGTGAGCATGTCTACACTAAAATGCACCTCATGTCAGTCTGATCATATCAGTCTGTTTGAAGCAGTTGTGTCTTGTACTACAGTGATGCATTCATAATGCCTCTAGCATCTGTGACCATTAGCAGCAGTTGTCAACGACTATTTAGGTGCTATTTATCTTCTTTGTGGTCTTTTTGTTGGTTTCACTCAGAAAGAAAGTGAACATCACGTAACACGAGAATGAATCTGAAGCGTGTTAACAGTGCAAACAGCCGGTGTTGGAGACTGTTGTGCAGAGCAGTGTGAGATTAGACAGACTGCCGGTTTTTATTTGCAGACTATTTCCTCTTTTTTCTGCCAACCAGTTCCATACACTTCTCTGAAAACAGGCAAGCTCTGCAACATAAAATTGATCCTGAAGTTGGAACCTGTGACTATGGGAAGAACAGAGGTTACTCCAGCTTTCACCACTTTATGTTTTGCTCCTGAACGTGTTTAAATAAAGGCTGGCCCTCCGGTGGTATCGATGCAGAGTTCCCTCCTAACCAACACCTACTGTGAAAAAGAGGTGTTTGGGTAAACAAAGAAGGCTTTCCCCCTCCCTCACACAGAGAGTGGCCTACTGCAAGGCACTGAAGTCCCAGCTGTGGTTAATTTAGTTTGGTTAAAATGAGTTTCTCTTTGTCCAAAACAGTGTAAAGATCTTTTTTGTCTATGTGCTAAAAAAAAATTCAGACAGCTCAGATAAATGAATTTATTGCGGAAGATTATCAGTGCCAAATGTGTGCACAGGTGTTGTGATACAGAGCTTTTATTTTTCCTGAAAAAGAAGTATCTTTTGATCTTTTGGGTATTTTCTGAATCCTTAAAGTATTTTCTAACCACCAGATATTGTTTTTCCCGCACAATAAAAATTTTCAACCTTTAAGTTGCAGATGTAAATTAGAAAAAAAACATTAAGGCAAAAACTGCATTTCATATATCGGCCACTTGGGGCTCCAATACAAGTCATTGTGCTCTGTTAAAAATGCCCATGTTTACAGAGTTAAAAAAGAAAGTGTGTATAGTCCAGAACACGATTTCTGTCTTCGTATCGAATGAATGCGAGGTGAATGTTCATACTCATCTGTTTGGATTTGGTAATGCTTAAAATTTAGGGATGTGGTCGCTTTGTTTGCAGACAACAGCTGTAGTCAGCAGCTGTCTGACTTCACCGCCACCAAACTAAATCACTCGACCTTGTTTTTGCTCTTGGTGCCTTTTGATGCATTTTAATGGATTATCCAAAAACTCCTCTCCATCGTCTTTTCTAAATTCTGGCTCCAATAAAATACCATAGTCGTGGCCAAAACTCTGATGTGAAGGCTTCAAAAATGCTGAATCTACAAACTAAACCGTGTCCATTTCCATCTTTATATACAGACTATGTAAATGACCTGCATCCTTCTTAAATAAATGCAAAATTAACCAGACTTCATAAGAAACTATGCTGATGCTGAGTAACAAAATTGGCAAGGCTTCACGAATAGAAAATATCTTGAAAGTAATTTTTTATTGTTCTTTTACTGTGCAGGAGACTAAAAATCTTTTGTTGAAATGGTTCAAGATGTGAGGATTCTGGAAATGCTTTTGCAACCTTAAATGTCAGTGTTCTGGGTCTTAAAGTTATTGCCTGGGATTTATTTTTCAGAAAACACAGCCTCTGCTCTGTGAGTGAAATATAGTTGTCAGATATGAAAGATATAAGCTGGAATCAGACAAATACCCTCTCCTGGTAAACATGCTGCTGTGACGGGCTGTAGTTTTGGTGTTTTAACCAATGAGGTTGCTTACAGACAAATCACATGGGACTCAATTAGCCCATATGGTCCCCCTCCCCCTCTCCAATCATCAGTCTGTTTACTGCAGGTTGACACGAAATGCATTGCTTGTTGCCCAGCAGTGTTCCTTATCTGTGATTCCTGTGGATGAAACCAGTATTTCTTTGGCATTACTTGCACAAATGTGTATGTTAAATGGGAAATGGATGGCTGTGGATGTGTTTGGAAGACAAGAAATGACCAAACCTTAAAATGCCTGAGCTCCTCAGCGTGTCTATAAATTCCTGGCACTTTTCAGAGGAAGATCGTTCCTACCACTTGAATACATAGGTGAGGGTAGAAACACAAATTGATAAGTAAATAAATACCTTCAGGTCTGTCTTTACTGCGACAGACTGCTCTGCTTTTCTCCAACTCGTGAAGAAGACCACAAGATACTTAAACTCCACCACTTCCTGGAGTAGTACTCCACCCTTTTCCATCATGGCCTGAGACTCGGGGATGCTGCGATGGACCTGCCATCTGTCCAGGGTGTGCCTCACTTCTCACCTAGTGCGAGCTGGGATTCGGATAATCAGTTAGGAAAATGGATGGATAGATATGGCCCTTATTTTTTTTGTTGTTGAGTATAACAGCAGATAAGTGAAGGGAGATTATTTTTCATCAACTCTGACAGGGACTGAACAGGACATTATTTGTATTCAGAAGTACAAGCTTCCCATCAGCCAACCTGGATTTTATTTCCCTCTGAGTGTCCCTTCGGCTGATGCCAGTTCTGTACTGTGAGGTTTCCAATCAGTGGTTCGCGGCTCCGGCTGTTTCTTTATTCATACAGAAGTGACGCAGAAATATAACGGCTAACACCGAAGTTGACAGCTGCGACACATGTGAGTATTTAGGCACTAGAGTCAGCAATCATAAGAGTACGGAGTCCGAGCCCCAACTCATGTGCCAAAAAAAAAAAAAAGGTGTTTTATTTTGAAGAGATGCATTGTGGGTGATGGAGTGTTTGAGTTGGACAAATGCTTTTGTTCCTCACTACATGCCCAGTTTTGTTTCTGCCTTTTGTCACCGTGTCGATCATTGTAATTGTTGCACATTGTAATCCTTTTGCCAAAAGTGTTTAATGGCTTTCACTGTTAACCACCACACAGACACGCGCACACACAAACACAAGCACACACTAACACACACTTACACAGACCAGGCTTTGTTGGAGTGTCTGGACCTTTTTTTGATAGTTGCTGTAAAGCGTATCAGTCTTCTGTGTAGATTTTCTGCATGGCCATGCCAAAGCAGGTTTGAAGAAACTGTTTGAATGAAGCCGAATTAGTCACAGCGGCGGCGACTTTTGTACGAATCCAAAAATGCCAGTGCATGTAGCAAAAACACTTGAGATCTGCTCGCGCCAACACGAATCACAGAGTGTTCATTTTCAGTTCTCAGAGTGCCGTAAAAACTCACTTGCTACTTTGATAAACATACTGTGTGAAGTAAAAGGCTTGTGTTGCACACTTGCATGCATGGAAACAGTAACCAGTTTTCTAATATTTTGTATTTAGTATCCAGCAGTATACAGTATGTATATAAAAGTAGCAGGAACTTGACTTATTAGTTTTTATCATGAGATCCATCTTTCTGGTGGACGCTTATATCCTAGACACTCATTTCAAGTGAATGCACTTTGTGTTCACAACCTCTAGTGATCAGCTAGAATGTGTAAAGGAATCAGATTGTTTCCCTTATTCCTTCTCCCATAATGCCTTGTGTGAGTTACAGTTAGATCCATAAGTATTCGGATCTTGTTTCTTTACTCCTGTACACCACCAAAGTGGATTTAAAATCAAGCAAACAAGATGTGATTGAAGTGCACACTTTAAGCTTTAATTCAAGAGTTTTAACAACAGAATTGCATTATTTCAGAAACTTTTCTTACTCTTGGGGTTTGCTTTGGGCCGTTATCCATTCGCGCAGAGACTATAACCCTCTATACTTCATAATCATCCTGCTACTTCTATCAGCAGTCCCATCATCAATAAAACTACAGGGCCTCGATTCTTCTGGAAGTCAGACATGCCCACTGCACAGTAGTTTCACCAACATGTTTAGGATTAAAAAAAATATGGACGTAGCTTCTGTGATGTCACCTACTGGTTTCTGAAGTCATGTTTTGATTGGTTAAAAAAAAAGTAGTGACAAAAAAATTTGTGGGTCTGATTGAATCCTAAGTTTGGAGGTTCTTAGGATGTTTTATCTGCTTGATTTGTCATGAAAAACCACAGAACAGCTCATCAATCAACTGTTCTATTACTTTTGAGCCTCTGAAATGAGGAACTATGTATAAAAATGTCCTGAACAGTTAATACAGCCCTTTTAGTAAAGCCCTTTAATTACACTCTAAGTCTGTACTTCAGTCACATCTTGATTATTTGATGTAGAAATTCACTGAGGTGGTGTAGAGAAACAAAATTACAAAATCTGTGTCATTGTCCAAGTGCCAGTCACCTGCCTCTAATAGGGGCATAAGAAACTTATGACATAGATTGATTGGGGACTTCAAGCTTGCAGGTGTTTCGTGAAATTGAAAGGACTACACAATGATCAAGCACACCTTTCATACATGCAGAAGAAAGGGAACAATCCAGAGATAAAGAAGGTTTAGGAGAGCATAGATGCAAGGCGGAGAGAGGGAAAATGAAGATGCGTGAGAGGTCAGGACTGCTGATGGTTCAGCACAAAAGAGCCTGAGTGAGCCTCATCTCTTAGGTCATCCTTCTCTTCTTCTCTGGTATGAATAAGCAGTTACGGCTCCCAAATCTTTAAGAAGAGCGAAGACACCTGCAGTCATGATGCACACAAGGTTCAATGGAAGTAGGAATCAAGTGAAAACATGTTGGATTTAGAGCGCTTATCATTTCTAGACAGCCTCGTCAACTTGCTGCATGAGTCTAAATTGGAGTCAAGGAGCGGCTGCACCAGATATCACGTTCATCCTAACGACAGCATCATGTAGGCCATACCGAATTTGACACTCTGACATTTTTAATCTGAGCTCAAAGTCTTGTCCACTCAAGGAATGAGCTTGTGATTCTTCTTGTATTTTTCTGCTGTTTATTAACTGGAGACTGGAATACCTACTGCATGGTGACTCTTCTAGAAGATGCTATGGTCTTTATAACAAGTATCTTTTATCAGTATTTTATAACCTTGTTAATTTTATATATCCACTCCCAACTGCTGTGTTTACTGATAGCTAGGTATCAGAGAGCCGTGCTGTATGTTCTGTACTGTGTGCTTGTCTGTGTCTTCTTTTTCAGCGTGAGCTTTACTTTTTGTTCTGTTTTTTTTAACGCTTGTTCGTTTTAATTTGGTTCTCGGTTACACTGTGGTTATTTTATAGCTAAGATCTGAAATTATTATTTTTTCTTTTGTATTTAATGTCAACTTGTGGCATGACTTTGAAATAAAACGGGAAAACTTATTCTGGGTCTGTCATAATTTTTGCAATTTTTGCAAATTTAACTCGATGAGTACTTCTTCTTTTTCTTTTCTTTTCTTTTTTTTTTTTTTTTTTACAGCATTTAAAAATTCAATTTAGTACAACAAATAGACACGGGCAGTGTTGGGGAGTAACGGAATACATGTACCGGCGTTACGTATTTAAAATACAAAATATGAGTAACTATATTCCGTTACAGTTACCGTTTAAAAAGGTGGTATTCAGAATACAGTTACTTTGTTGAAACAAATGGATTACACGGCGGTCTTTTCCTGTTTCATATGTTTCTATGCCCTGTCTATTTTTGGTAATTCCACGCTGGTGGAAACTCAAACGAAACACGCATTAAGAGGCTGTGTCTCAATTTTCGCGGCCCATGTCACCCCTACTTGCAGCCCGCATAATGAGGTGAAGAAATATTTTTTTTTAATTATTATTCAAAAAAAGATCTACCAGAAACGGGAGACGGAAGCATGTAAATATAATAATAACCACTGCAGCCAAGAAGAGTGCCTGACGAGCCCAGTTGTAAGTAAGCTATTAAGACTCGATTGTACACTGTGTTCGTGTTTTCCTCCGAAACAATAAGTTCCGTTGGAGCAGCCTTTCAACGCCTCTCTCTGTCTCTCGCTAGCAAAGTTGACCCAGACAGCAAAGCAAAGCTAGTTTTCAGCTACGAGCCCAACACAGAACCGTATTAGCCAGAGGTCCCTTTACTACGGTTCGGAGCCGCGGACCTGTTTTATATACGCGCAGAATATAGCATGGTATAGTTTACTATACCAGATCACTGCTAAAAGCAGCCTTACCTATGTCTACCCTACTGTTACTCATTTTATATTAAGATTTAAAAATCTAGTTGGTATTGGTATGGCGAATAACCTCCAGTAATAGTAATAAATCACACAGCAATAGTAGGCTACATTCATGTAGTTGTAAAAAGCATGAGAATATATTAAGTAATCCAAAGTATTCACAATATGTTACTCTCATTGAGTAACGTAACGGAATACAATTGTAATTTTGTAAGTTTTGTAGCTTTTCCGAATGATAAAGACCTCCATCATGGCCATTCACATTACACCAATTTAATTTAAAAAAGAGGCAGATAGAAAGCTACTATAAAAACAAAACCTGCTCTGGAGAATAAAATACGAAAAAGATCGCACCCTTACTTAAAGAAAGTGTGAATGCATGGGGGGAGCGATGTTTGCACAAACAGAGCTGCCTTTTCATGAAAAAAGAGCAATGTCGATACTTGGAAGAAAAAGACCAAATTAAAGCATCGATCCTGTTCCTCTAATATCGATCCAACACAATACTGACACTGATATCTACACTACTGATAAGTGGATTATTCAGTCCTTTGAAAACTGAGCCATAGTTTTTTAGTTTAGGGTCCTTTCAGACACGCTGTATTAGCTGTTGATGATTCCTGAAAATCATCACACAGCAGAAGTTTTGCTGAAATATATTTAAACTATTAAAATAAATCTAAATTAACAGTGAAGTTGTGACACATGATCATTTTAGGAGGTCTTGCTGCTAAGAAACACAAAAGTGGCCTGATATCAGCTCAGCGCACTCTGACACACTCAGGCAAACGGTGAAGAAGACAAGAAAACTTGGATGTAAGTTATGAATAATTAATAACAAAATCTGTGAATAATCAATTGAACTTTGCTGTGTTATATAAAAGTATACGCTGAGCTCTCAGCCGGTGCCTGCTTTTTATTCTCCATGACAGAAATTAAAAACTGATTTTTCAGAACAGGAAATTTAAAAAGCCAGATATTTTCAGATTAAAATATGATGGAATCCCTTCATACAGTTACGTGTAACAATGTAACTCTATATCAGGGATGTCAAATTCAGTTTTTGCTGGGCTGATTCTGGCCCTGGACCTTGTTTGACACCCCTGCCATATATAATATATTTATTAAGAGCTAAATTAAAGCAGTGTTGTTTACATGGATGCATCTGTCATGGAGCACTGAGATTCATTACAAACCTGAAAGACCTCACCCACCACTGTGTGTTGCACCCTCGGGTTAGATGAATGGGTCTAAACAGTATACAAAGGGACACAGGGGAGGTTCTGATCATAAACAAGACACGAAAAGGCAGATAATCTACACAATTTAAAACCTGCGCATCAGACGATCTGCATTCCCTTTAAAATTCATACCAGAACCAGAACTTGGAAATCATGACCTGGTTCACCTCCCTCTTCACCTCCTTCCCCCAGCTGATCCCTGTACAGTATGTGCCACCAACAGGCTCCACCCTCCCAGCTAATCAGGATCAGCAGCCATGAATGAGACGCAGCAAGAGAGTCTCGAGAGCCCTGTTACTGACCCAGACATCAGACTGTGAGAGGGCTGCAAGCCACCTGCAGGAGGCTGCGACCACAACTCAACCAGAAGCGCAGAAGTCTGTTGGAAAGATCTAAGAAAACGACAGGAGCAGAGAAAACTACTTAATTCTCCAGTTTCTTCTCCAGCCCTTCTTCAGCCATCCTGTTAACTTTGGGCAGAAGACAACAGAGGATAGAAGAGAAGAATAGTGGATCTTATGAATTGTGCTGAGAGGTAAGTGGGGCAGACGAACATGGGTTGAGGCCTGAGGGCTTATTAGGCCAGAGGGCCGCTGCTCTGCTATAGCTTTAGACCAAAGCCTCTTATTGCTCACTTCGTCCTGTGCCAGCACTTAAAGCAGCCATTGTGTTTCCCTCAAAATAAATAGATCTGGCTGCACTGTGTATTTATTCCATGAAGTCTGGATGGTTTCTTCTAAATTAGATTAGAGATCACCTCTTGTCACATAGGAACGTTTTTAAGTGTCTCTTTGAGAGCAAAAACCAATGAAAGCGGCACAGAGGAACATCATTCATGCATTACAGCAGGTTAGAGAGGAGCAGTGAATACAAACGTCAAACGCTGAGAGCTTTTCAAACTCAATTATGGCAGCAGGAGGTTCTCCCATTGAAGAAGCTGAAACTAGAGAATGGCATTTTTAATTTGATAATCCACAAACTGATTAACTGATTGTTTCAGCTCTTTACTCAAGGTGCTCCTTTTCTAGCACATTTTGGATGGTTTTCAACCACATTTATGAGACCAAATGGACTTAAAGTGTAGATATTCTGAGTTGGGGGGGATTTAACAGCTGTTTCAGAGCTCAATAATTTAATTTTTATGCAAAATCAAGATGGGATACGTGAGGAAAACACCAAGAAGTTGCAAAGTTGAACCAGCGAGTCTGCCTGTGATCCAAGAGAGCAAACATATCTAACACTATTATAAGAAAAATGTTTTTTTTTTATTAGCAAACCAAAGGGTTGGGCCTTTACAACTTCATTGTAAAGAGTTTAAATAGATTTAGATTTAGGTCAGTTTAAATATGAAGTGAGAAGACCAGCAGCAGACGGGTGACCTTTCTAGGGTGTACCGTACCTGTCACCCTGTGACCCAGTGTTGGGTTGGATTGGGCCATGCTTGAATGCATTACCACATAAATCATTTGTGCACATATACAACACACATGGGCCTTCTCAGAGATTGCAGTCTTTAGAGAACTATATGATTGTGGTTTGTCAAATTGGCACCAATATACACAATTTAATCAATTTTATTGGCGCACCATATGTTTGACATATAAAAGGTAGATCCTAGAAGTAGGGATACAGCTGAGTAAAAAGTACCTTTAGATGTTGCTGACGTGCCCCGTTTGAGTATTATTATTTACTTTTGAGGTTCTCCTATGTTGTGTTTTGCAGACACTGAAGCACTTGACCTCATGGAAATGAGTCTCCTGAACTCTCTTGATCGATGATGAACGTTGCGCGCCCCTGTGCGCCGGAGCCTGTGAATCCCTGCCATGTGAGTCACAGCGGACGCATGTGCTGTGCAAACACTTGTTCGAATAGCATTAGAGGCCACACACACAGATTAGCAGCCGGGGACTTAAAGATTTCTCTCAGCCGTTACATGAAAATCTCAGACCAGAGTGACTCTGGGTCTCGTAAGAAGAGGTTGAAGAAATAGTTGTTATGCAGAAAAACAGCAGGAAAGTTAATTTCTATTAGTAAACCTTTTTAGATTTTGGCAAGTGGAAAAAAAAAGAGAAAAAATTAACAATAAACTTTCAGTTGCCCAGTGAGAGCTGATTATAAGACTAAGACACAAACAACACCTGGCAGGTGCTTAATTATTCAATCAAGATCTGTCAGCCTTTTGTGGCCTATCAGCCGGTTTGTAGCCTCATTAACCATGACGCTAATGTTGGTTTTCTATTCAGTCCCCTGATTTCATGCAGATTAGAATATCTCAACATTGCCATTGAATTTTTAAGTGTTTTCCTCTGAAGCCACAAACATGAGCTTCGTGTTTTTAGTTTTAGTTAAATATCCTAGTATCTATCAGCAAGGCTGTGGGAAGGTGGGATGCTGCAGTACTCCCTATCATAAAAGGCAGACACCACAGCACGGTCAAATGCTCCCAAATATAGACAACAAAACTTATAAACAAAAAAACCCACATCTTTATTGGGGCAAGAGTCCAAAACTCCAGACTGCAGATGAGGGGAAAACTCACTGGCAGATAAAAAGTTCAAAAAGTCAGTGTTACAGAATAAGAACACAAGCAGTTTGAGGGTTTAATTATACAAAAGGGAAGATGGGAAACATCAGGGGAACACAGCTGAAAGTAATCATGGAAGAGAAGTCGAGGGACTATCAAAAAAAAGTCAAGAACAAACTCAGCAGAAAATGTATAATAATAAACAAAAGAATAGATAAGGGTGTTTACAATTTTTTTATACACTATTGCTGATGTCATTTATTTAAGAAGTAGTGATTTTTTTTCACCAGCATCATGATGAAATGTCGTTATCTAGTAGTAACCAGTAGTTAAAAATGGTGCATTTGAAATGAGCGATCAGCTGAGATCTATCACAACCCATAAGAGTAATACAAAAACATGATTTTTTTTTTTTTAGCACATTAAGTAGCTTCATCTCTTTGAAAACTCTTAGAATTGTCACACGATGCATGATACACACACTTTTCCCCAATGGTTGTTATATGCTATGCAACTTCAGCTTTTGGTCTGGTAAAATATATCAACAATGAGGGTTGTTTTATGTTTTGTTTTTTTCTTAAGAGACTGTAGTTTCAAGACTGGCCTACTTTTTAATGGTTTCATGATCAATTTTCTCACCTGTTTATGAGCCTAATGTTTGCATCCTGTCATAATATATTGGGCACGATTCATGTCATATTGTGCCTCAGCTGTGTGGAACAGTTCCTTTAAGATTTGGCTCTTTATTCTTGTCTGCTGTGTGCAGCGAGGGTTCGGTAGTTGCAAGAGTGGCTAAGATGTACTATGATGTATGGATTAAGGACAACAGGAGGAAGCCAAGCTGAAGGTAGCAGAGTTGAAGGTGCTGAGATTTAAATTGGGAGTGGACAGTTTAACTGATTACATCAGAAAGAACGCTCAGGTTGAACAGTTTGCAGACAAAGTTAGGGAAGGACTGCTGAGATCGTGTGGACATGTACAGAGTTGGGAGAGTGGATATGTCGGTCAAAGGATTGATTTATGGATGTAGTGAAGGAGCACATGCAGAGGGTTTGTGTGAGGCAGGAGTGAGGTGGAGGCAGATGATCTGCTGTGGTGACCCCAACAGGGAGCAAATGAAAGAAGAAGACTTTAGTGATAAGGATTTAAGTGGTGTTGTAAAATTTCTTGTACTCTTGTGAGCAAAATCTGTTGAACTACTAAAGTATTTCATACACCTGGCTGTCCTCTAAGCTCCACAACACTTTTATCTTCTCTTTTATTTCTCCCTATAAATGATTTAGGTTCTACTTTAGGAACTTTTTGTACTTATTTTTTCCCTCCTATTTTCAGTATTACCTCAATATATCAGTATTATGTCTCGCTCATAAATATGTTCAGGTTCTGGGGAATTGAGACAACTTTTGCGCTGTTTCTGCACAGAAATTCAAAGTCAGGCAGTTTATTTACATGGTGTTGCTTATCCTTTGCTGCTATCAGAATAAATGGGGATTACCTCCAACAGATCACATTGTGTCATCCTCTTCATAAGCAGCTCAATGCAAAAGCGTGTCAGTTACATAGGTTACTGTGATAATGGTTTGGATCCTTTATTATATTATTATTACTTTTTTTATTAAACAAGGCAGTGTTAGTAAGCAGGCAAGAAATATTGAATTATATATTGCTTTTTACACCCAGGAATTGCAAAGTACATTAACCTCCTAGGACCTGGCGTCCACATATGTGGATATCACATTTTGGGTTATTTAGACTAAAATACTCAATTTTGCTCTACATGGGCCTGATATCCACTTACGAGGACATTATACTGCTACTGTTCTATCAAAATTTTAAACGAATATCCTCATATGTGGCTCTTATTTTTCTTAAAAGCAAAAATTAGGTAAAAAAAATAAATCTTTCTCTGCCTTTTAAGAGATCAACCTCGGAGGTTCAGGAAACGTGAGCGGAAAACTAAACTAAAAACTAAAACTGAGTGAGGAAAATATTTTAGTGAACTGGAATATTAGTAAAAAAAAATAAAGTGTGTGTACTTACAAAATTAAAATAACATAAAAATACACAGGAAATTTATTTGGTTTCTTTATTTTTTTGTCAGCATATGTCAACAGAAATCAGCCTGTTAATGCTTTTAGCAGTGTATAAGTGGCTTAAACGTTGTATAACTTCAGGTATTTCACAGGAAAAGAAACAAATTAATCTGGGAATAATTTAAGTACTCTTTAATTTTAAGGTAATTTTGCAGTAAAACAAACAATTTCTTCATCTTACATTGTAAATACACTGCACTTTTCAGGACAGTTGAATAATAGAACATCCGTCATGCACACTGACATAATGAATACTAAATAAAGATGTAAAAAAAATAAAAATGGGGAAATAGTGTTTGTTCTTCTGCAAAAATAACATGAAATTGCATGTGCATTACTTAAAACAACTTGCACAGTACTTACATTTACATAACATTCTAGTAAGTTCCTTTTTCCTGTAAAAGCTTCACTCAGGACCCCTTTATTCTAGTTTGCCTACTTTTCAGGAGATGTAATCACATGTAACTTCAAATAAAATGCATTGAAATTCGTCTGATTACAGTGGGATTACGCCCTTAGTTGCTGGCTGTATTATAAAGTGAGACCAATTTTTACAATGGAAAGATTCACCTTCTCCATGACATTACATCATAGTTTTCCCAAATGTATCTTTGCATTACTTACTGTACCTTATTTATTTTCTTTTTATTGTTTAATTGTATTTATATCTTTACTAAGTCCTGTTCCTGTTTTTTATTAAATTTTTTCTCTTTCACTCTTAAAAAAGAGAGAAAAGGTGTTTGAATAAATACTTATAATTAAAATAAAATAAAAATAAAAACTAGTGGAAAATGTGAGGCCACAATGACTCCAGTCCACATTGTTAAGTCAGGTGGAGAGCTAAGTGTCTGTGTTTGGGACGGTTGCCAGATTGGCACCCTGTGGTTCTGGATTAGAAGCTCTGTCTTGGTCTAAGCTGAACATATTGTGACTGGTAATTAACTGTATATCATCAACTCTATTGCCCTTCAATAGTTTCACTTCACCAGATGAAGCTTATTTTTTATGTGCATATAATCAGACTTTAATACAGTTTTCTTTGATTTGAAGTCTAAATAAATGTTAATAGATTTATTAGTGCTCCAATGGGTATTTAATAGATTTAGCCCCTCCCCCGTGACATGGTTTATCTTCATCACTCATATCCTCTGGGTCATTGTGTTTCTTTTCTGGCCACACAGGCTATTTATATTACTAACGTGTTTGTTTTTCCTCAGAATGAATTAGCAGAGAAGCAGTCATCTTAGTTTTATTTCTCCATTCGCCCACCTCATTCATCCTGCCTTTATTAATTCAAACCAATCTATTTGTTTTCTAACAGCTCCAAACCTCGCCCTGTTTAATTAGCTTGTGTCACTCATACTCTAGTAGTTTTTCTGTGTGTGCTATAGTCGGTACATGCTTCAAAATACAAACCTTTAAAGACTAACAATTCCTCTTCTATAGTTCCTGAGACAAAAAGGCCGCTATAAACACGTATCCCACTATATGTAACAGCCACATCACCTTTAATATAAATGAGTACAAAAACAGTAAGACAGCCTCATGTGGAAGGAAAATCATAGCTGCAACAACTATGCCTCGTACTTAAGCGATGGGATTAGCCCCAGGAATCCCAGTAAGCCTTTAACAGCCCCTATCAGACCCTTTAAACTCTGCACCCGCCCCCTGTTTCCTTCACTGGTTGAACCACAGGACTGTGTGTCTCGGCTCTGAAAGGACTGATGGTGGTCAGAAATGAAAATCAGACTTTTTGTTCGCCTCCTCATATTAGATCTCAGACCTCTTATGGCTCCTAAAACCATAAGAGGTCTGAGTGATTTTTATGGCACACAGCTCTACCACAAATGCAGTCCATTGCCCTTTAAGATCAGTCGAGCTTCTTGAAGCTATAGACTGACATGTTTTCATTAGGAATGGGTGGAGGCTCAAACAGAGCCAAAACAGAGTCTAAAATTCAACATGAATCTAAATGAATGATAATAAATGGCCTGCATTTGTATAGCGCTTTACTCAGTCCCTAAGGACCCCAAAGCGCTTTACACTACATTCAGTCATTCACCCATTCACACACACATTCACACACTGGCAATGGCAAGCTACATTGTAGCCACAGCTGCCCTGGGGCGCACTGACAGATAATAATGATAATACTGCTCTGTATTGGTGAGAGGTAGCCAAAAATGTTCACCATAACAGCTTTGTAGGTGATAAGAAGCCTAATGTTTGTGTCAGGACAGCTTAGATTTGCTCCTAAATGCTCCAAAAATAAATGAACGCAGTCATAATTTCAATCCTACGCACCTGTAAAAATACTGTAGATGGTTTGTAATAAATAGAGGTTGATGACGGCAGCACAGGCTGACAACAATATAAACTTAGATATCTTTTGTGTACATTGCTAATGCTGACATACTCTCATGTTGGCAACTGTTAGTCTTCAAAAATCATCCATGTTTCAGCTCGTTTCAGACTGGGGGAAGCAGCAAATCAAAGGAAAGCTGGCTTAAAATGAGGGGAAGTGCCTATTTTGAGTAGAGTTGATAGTATAGAGGTGGAAAAAAGCATAATATATCATAATAAATTAAAAGTAGACTTTTTTTTTCTTGGTCTCAACCCCACGTGTCAAAGAACATGAAAAACTTGTGTATCCTGTTTTTTTTTCCCCCTCATCTGTTCTCTCATCTCGTCAACCATCATCCAAAGAAACCTGTTGAACAGTCTTTGTTTTGGTGACTTTCCCTCAAACTGTGTGTATAAAAATGTGTAATTCATACATACAAAGTAGATGCAGTCTGTTGTTTCAAAGTTAATGTGATGTCTGTGACTGGTTTCATTTTAGAGCCCTCATATGGTGACTTCTGATGACCTGGAATCAACACGAGGCTGAACCATGGTCATTCTGCAACAGGTGAGTCCTGTACCATACAAATGGTTCTGTTTGTTCTTTAGCAGTTTCTGAATGTCTACAGAACCCTCATCTGTAGACATTCACTTACAACCTCTTTGTCCTGTCTGTGTATTAAAACTAAGTTCTTAAGTTCGTTTCTGTACAAACGTTCTGTGGGAATTATGGATGGACATTAATGGAAAAAGTCAGGTGATATTTTTTCCTTTGCTGATATTTATTATTTTTAAACTTAGGTGGAGTTTCTGTTGGTGTCCATGTTGTACTGGGGCCTGGTTAGACGTTGACATCAGCAGTTTATTAGTTGTAGCAGAGAGGCACAGATTTTCCTTGGAAGGAAAATAGTCTCACTTTCTGGTTTGCATCACACTTTTTGCAGTTTCCCTACCTCTCTGCGAGTATTTGGAGAGTATTTGCACTCAAGTTGATATCACGAAAATCTACTGAAGTACAAAGCAATTACAAGGAACTTTTCAATGCATCACTCGTAGCGACCAGTGGACCAGTGTTTTTGCCAGTGGAGAAAAAAAAATTGCATGGATCCATAAGTCAAACGTTTGGGTTACTATCTCAAAATTTTGAGAAAATAATTTGAAATTTCAAGTTATTTCATATCAGATGCTTTAATTGTCTGAGGTCTAAGTCTTCATAGATGCTGACTCTACCATAACATTATTTTTTAGAGAAAGGCTAAACAGACTAGTGTTTTTTATTTTTTTGTATGTCAGTTAGAATATTGATTTTATTTTTTGTCTAATCGCAGAGACTCAGGAGAAGTTATTTTTGCTGAGGGTTAGAGTTGAGGTTAGGGTGATCAAGCTTCAGTGCATTTGTATTATGAAGGTTTCTTTTTGATTTTCCACTGAGGTACAGAGCTTTCCCTAATGATTTAAGCCTCTGCCATAACCACAAACTTGATACACAGTATTCTGTGTTTAATTATTAAAGAAGGGAAAATTAAACTCAATTTTGTAAGGGCTCAGAAGTCAGTAGGTGAATATCTGAGCACAGCAGCACTTTTTTACTGTCTGTCTGAAGGATCATTTGGGATTTATTGAAGGAGGGCGGAAGGTTACTGAACTCATTCATTTTCTTCTTCCATATTGTTATTATGAGATGCCATAATCTTTACATCAACCTTGCCAGTGCCTCTGTTCATAAAAGATCAACTTAAAATCCAGATTGTGGCTCTACTACTTTAACACAAAAAGCATAGTTTAGGTCTCTTTAGCATCAACTCATGCAAGTAGGTCAGTTTAACCTGACATTTTAGTGTCTTATGGTGGGCCAGTGTGAGCTCGGACTGAATCCTGAATCGGATGAATCCTAACACCAGCCAGCAGGTTTAATGATTTTAAATTAAATTAAAATGTAAAATGAAACAACTGAAAATCAAATTGTGAGAAAGAATGATTTATTCAGCGTGAGCTCCACAGTCCTGACACACTAAATATAGAAAACGCTGGGCAGTTACCTCATATCAGGCCATCAATAGTTTCCCTTTCAATAACTAGATGCCAGTGCCTTTCTCCCCCGAGAGTCCTGCAGGGCACGACTCAGACACTCCTGCACCGTTTCAATCTCAGCTCAGAGCCACGGCTATGAATCTCATTCGAGTGGGAGACATCTGGATGTTGTTAAATGGAAGCAAAAATAGCATCTTTAAGGTCACAGTCTAGACTGTGGGGATGAACACTGAGCATCGTGCTGCAGTGTTATGATGAGGTTTATACCAGCTCCCCTTCTGATTTACATCTAAATGACACATCGTGTTTTTCATTCATTGGCAAAACACAAAATGACCTCTGTGCTGACACGTCTAAGATGATAAATGCACTTTTTTAGGGTCGACTGTGTTCATCTCCAGGAGGCTTGCTTTTCATAGTATGTCTAATGGCACAGTCAGTGCCATGATTGGTTGACTGTTTTGTAGATTTTTAATACCTGCTTTAGCAACCTGCTCAGGCATGGTTTTTGTGTTGGTTCCACCTCAGGAAAATTAAGCCTTATTTGTTGTTACATAGGGTTACCTAAGTCTCAATGTTACATCATGGCCTTTCTGGTGGATGTGGTCAAGTTTAAATCCTTTTTTCAGGCTAAATCCTCAAAAATGTAACTAGTTGGCAGCTGAAAAACTGGGTAACTGGGTGTGTGGTGCAACTGATATTTCCTGGTTATCCAACATGTATATTCAAATAGTTGAATGCAGACAAGGAGACCGTAACAAATGTCATGTACAGCTAAGGCACATGCAGCTCATCAGGTTTTGCAGATGTTACGGGGAAAACCTGATGTTTTCTGCTCAAATTTCAAAATAACATCTAGGAATAAAAAGAGTTAAAGTATAAGTATGAGATAAGAAATTATATGATTACAAACAGTTGACATCTTTGGTTACAGAATTTTTTTAACAAGTGCTCTGAACTTTCCCAGAGAGATAAAAAAATAACATTCAGCTTCAGTTTGCTCTGATATTATGATGTTATTCTATTACTTCCTGCAGTCTTTAACTAAAGTTTTGTAATCCAGGGGGACTATGTGTGGCTGGATCTTAAAACGGGCCGGGAGTTTGACGTCCCCGTGGGAGCCGTGGTCAAACTGTGCGACTCTGGACAGATCCAGGTTCTGGATGATGAAGGCCGGGTAAGTCTGCAGAAAAGCAGGAAGGACCTGAAAGCAGTACTCCAAGGTAGACTACATAAACAAGAGAAACTAGAATTTAGGTTTTTCAAATATGAAAACAAGGAAGACTGCGTAGATACTGTAATAAGGACTGAAAGTGGACTGACCCTATATACACACACAGAGTATAATCAGGGAGGACTTGATGACAGGATACGACAAAAACCAGAGAACACAAGTAATAAGAACTAAAGGCCAAAAACAGAGGAAAAAATCTGAAATTTATAAACTAAGAGCTCTAAACGCCCAAGCTTAGATTCTAAATAAATCAAGAATAGTTAACAATAGACCTGAATTCAGAGTCCAAAACTCAGACTGTGTTTTGCTGTTGCACACTTGTATTGTATTAGACCATTAAACCTAATCTGCGTCCAATAACTTGTAATGCTTTTCATGGTCATGGGTTTTAAATGGTTTTAACTTTTTTGAGTATTTGCTTCATTCTTAGTTCACTTATTACTTTCATTTTTCTTCATGTGTTCCCTTAGTATTTTGAGCCTTTGTTTCTTAGTTCGAGCTTCTGTTTGTATTAGAGTTTGATCCATCAGTGTCTTGCTTCATGTTCAGTGTTTCTATTTAGTTTGTTTTACTTAGTCTCCCATGCATTATCTCTAGTTTTAGTTTCTGTCATTTAACTTAATTGTGTTCAGTTGTGTTTAGTTCCCCTCCTGTTTCCTCTTACCTCCTTGTGTCATGTGTATTTTTAGCCTCAGTTTGCCTGTGTTCTTTGTTACGTTGTACTGTGTTCTGATCTCTTGTTTCTAGTGTGTTCCTGATATGGTTTCCTTTGGCTTTTGAACTTTGTTTTGTCTTTTTTTTTTTTGGGGGGGGGGGGGGTTGTCAAATCAGCCTCAATAAACTCTCATCTTTTGTTCGTCCTCACCAATGTATTCATGACAGTGCTAATATGACCGAGATGAAGTGCACAAGTCAAGTTGTTTAACAATCAAGTTCTGTGTCGTCTTGATTTGCAGCATTAAAGACAAAATTTTACTTGAATGTTATCGGATTTATTGAATTTTATTTTAGATATTTTTTTCTTTCTTTCTAACTCTAAACCATAATCCTTCTGCCTTACTGTTGATACCAGTGTTCATTTTATTATAATTATTATTTTCATTCCCCGTCTAAACACCACTGTACCCTGAATCTGTTTAGAAGACAGGTAGCATACAGATATTTTTTGTCCTTTTAAAATGACACAAAACTGCCAATTAATTGTTTCCGCCAAAGAAGGATGAGTCAGTGTGACTTCATGTGGCCTTTGTTTCTCTGATCTGCTTCCTCTTTCCTCACCAATGCAGGAGCACTGGATTTCCCCTCAAAATGCCACCAACATCAAACCCATGCACCCGACCTCCATACATGGGGTGGAGGACATGATCCGTCTGGGTGACCTCAATGAAGCTGGCATCCTCCGTAACCTGCTAATCCGCTATAATGAATGCGTCATCTACGTAAGTTTCCCTTTGTGGCACCAACGCAGCTGCATTTACGATCGCCTGAGGTGCAATTAGTTTCTGTAACTTCCAGGACTTTTACTCGCGTGTTCAGCAAAGCAGGAACCACTGGCTTTGGCCCAGTTAAGGTCTTATTCGGGTTAATCTGTTTACTTGTACCTTAAGCGCCCAGCAACAGCAGCATTTACATGTTGCTATAAATAAAACAGAACGTCCCTTCCTTGCTGTTTGACCGGAGGTTCACTGATAGAAACAGGCATTTGTACTTGTAGTATAAAGAACAGCTTTATGACTTGACTACTGCTTTTCAGCCTCTAGCCTTCATCAGGGTCATTAAGAACTATATTGCAGGCGTTACTGTACACAGCATAAATGTTTGAGTAGAAAAAAATCTTAATAGGAAAAATGTTAAACAGCCACTCATATGCATTCAGTAAACCTTACCACCAATCCCCCCAATTGTGTGATTACACAGGAAAAAAATGTAATTGAAAAAATGTAAAACACCCAATCTTAGAAATGCTAGTAAGTCAAAGTTAAGACCACTAAATAGGAATAATAGAGTGACATTATTTTTATGATCATCTCATATATTTTGGAGAGCATAAAATTTTGTTTTATACCATGTTAGTAGTGTTTGATTCACATATTTTATCCCTCAGTGTTTGATCTATCTCGTGTTTAAAACATCGACTTTCGTCTGTCTTTGGGTTTCTGCAGACGTATACAGGCTCAATACTGGTAGCAGTCAACCCTTACCAGCTGCTGCCCATCTATACTCCAGACCAGATCCGCCTCTACACCAATAAGAAGATTGGCGAGATGCCGCCGCACATATTCGCCATCGCAGACAACTGTTACTTCAACATGCAGCGGAACAACAAGGACCAGTGCTGCATCATCAGGTTTGTGTGCACGATCATTTCATAAGAACTCAAAGTGATGGACGTGCGCCATTTCTAAACAGGAAAAACTCTGCAGTTAATCTGCAAGCCTCTATTGGTTAAAAAGGGAGAACGAGGCTGGTCATAGTTAATATCCTTTGTGTGCTGCTGCTGTTTGAATAGTTTATTTGTAATGAAATCATCGTGTTTATTGCATGACTGTGTCACTGTTTTCTTTATGAGGCAGCGGTGAGTCTGGAGCTGGGAAGACTGAGAGCACAAAGCTGATTCTGCAGTTCCTCGCTGCCATCAGCGGGCAGCACTCCTGGATAGAGCAGCAAGTCCTAGAAGCCACGCCTATCCTCGAAGGTAAGCATTAAACTCCAAAAAAGATCACCTTCAGTCCACGAATGGACAGTGAACATGGAAGAAAGTGTCATGGGTCACCTTCATCGTCTGGTTTGTCAATTTCTTCAGCTTTCGGCAATGCCAAGACAATTCGAAATGACAACTCCAGTCGCTTTGGGAAGTACATAGATATCCACTTCAACAAGCGAGGGGCCATTGAAGGAGCCAAAATAGAGCAGTACCTGCTGGAGAAGTCCCGTGTGTGTCGACAGGTGAGAAACCAGATCCAGATTAAATATGTTAAATCTTTCACAACTTCAACCACAATTAGTCAACATTTGTAGACAGATGGATGGTAAGCAATGATCTAGACCTGAGAATGCAGTTTGGGATGGGCCTGAGTGAAAATCGATGGCTGCTCCTGGGCTGACAGATCCCCTGGTAGAGGTTGTCTGACAGCGAGTCTAGGAGTTGTGATCCCGCTTCTGAACCTTAGATAAATACAGTTTAAGATTTTTTACAAAATCAAAAGTCTGACATCAATGACAGACATACAGTCTCAAGTTTACATGATGACTGTTTTTACTACTAAAATAAATGACACATTAACCAAATAATAAACAAATAAAAAGATATTGTGAGCATATTTGCAATAAATATTGAAGAATTAAATTAAACTGCAAAACGTTGGATGGTGATTTTGTCTGTTTGGGCTTGTGATCATGTTCAATTTATTTAAATTCAGTTTTTTTAATATAGCTCCAAAGCACAGCAACTGTTGCCTAAGTTATTGCAAGGTAGTAAGGTAAAGACCCTACGATAATAGAAAGAAAACAAACAATCAGACAATCAGAAAAACTCCCTTTTAACAGGAGGGAGTCTCACCTGTCTTAATGTTTTACTAGTTTGTCATTTATTATTTGTTTATACAGCAGCTGCTTCCACTTTGGTGGTCACAGGAGTTGTTATATTTAATAAACAATCAAACTCTTCACAGTTGAATCAAAGTGTGTAATTAGTCATTTATTTATCATTAATTAAACAGGGGCAGTTGAACTATTCAGTCTCCCTGCATATGTGGACATATTACATACAAAAAAAAAAAAATACTGGTCCAAGATTAATAATGTATACTCTTTATGATACGTAAACAGTATCACGTAGATGCTGCTTACATGTGCATAGCATATTGTGTGTCGGACATACAGGGTTTGCTTCTTTCTTGCTCCTGCAGGCTCCAGATGAGAGAAACTACCATATTTTCTACTGCATGTTGAAGGGCATGGCTCCTGAAATGAAGTCAAAGCTGGGCCTGGGCCTTGCCACAGACTACTCCTACCTCACCATGGTGAGTCTTGCCAGTTAATTACTCATTTTTAGTGATAAAAATGAGTAATTAAGAAATCGATGTACCCATCATACAGCTTTGGACATCACTGTGTTGTTTGTTTATAACAGGGTAGAATACTGCAGTGCTCTGCTATCTGCTCTATTAAAAATGTTTTTAATTAACCTCAATATATTTCAAACCTCTACAGTCTGAGTGTTTACTAGGCCCGGAAGGAGAGAACACACTGGTGCCTTTCAGCTTACATGTTGCTTTTAAAATCACTCTCTTGTCTTTAAAGCTCTTTATGTTCTTGCTCCAGTATGTAGTGCACCCTCTCCGGTCCTCCACAACCAAAGGATTAACAAAGTGTTATTTTAGTAAAAGAAAAAATTACCAATCATAATAAAGTATGTCTCAATTAATGCATGAGGTTACAATAAAAACAGTGAGTGGAAAAAGACTGTGCCCTTGTGTCCTGATGGTAAAATGAAGCTAAAGTACAGAAACATAAATGGTGCAGTAAATGTTGTGCACAAAGCTTCAGGGATCATAAGTAATATAATAATAATGTAAAGTTAATTTACCTTTTCCGATAAGGAGCAGCACGTAGTTGCTTCCCAGAGCATTTCACTCGGAGCTGTCAGGTGAAACCCATTAAGCCACATTGCAGTTACCTGGAGCCGCTGGCCTGGTTCTGCTCATAAACAGCAGACCTGAACTTGGATTTCTTTTATATCACAGGGTAGCTGCACAAAGTGTGACGGTCGTGATGACCTGAGTGATTATTCCAGCATCCTGTCAGCCATGAAGGTTCTCATGTTCACCGAGACGGAAACCTGGGAGATTTCCAAGCTTCTGGCTGCCATCCTGCATATGGGAAACCTGCGATTCGAGGGTGCGTGAATACACAAATCTGAAGCATCAATCAGAAAATTTACAAACTTTACAAACCTGTGAAGAAAACGATGTTCTGTCTTGCTTCCCTCAGCTCGTACCTATGATAATTTGGACGCCTGTGTGGTTGTGAGATCTCCTGACCTGGTGACCGCTGCGTCGCTTATGGAGGTCTGTAATTGTTCTCACACACATGATTGACACACAACCATTTTACTGTTCTTCCTTGGAAAAGAGTGGCTTTAAATCTCTTTCAAATTGATATCTGGCATCACCCCTTTGGTGATGCTTTTGTTGGTCGTTGTGAACCGTAGGTGGAGCCTAAAGACGTGATGGTGTGTTTGACGACACGAACCCTCATCACACGTGGTGAAAGTGTTGTCACCCCTCTAAGTGTGGAGCAAGGCCTGGATGTCAGGGACGCCTTTGTTAAGGTACCGATTTTGTCCTGTTTTAGAGGTAATACACGTAATCACCGAGTCTTTCACAGATCATGTTGTGATTGTCCTCCAGATTTGTCTTCCAACTTCTTCTTTCTATGAGGCTGTCTTTCTGCAGACACACTCTACAGCTATAGCTGGTAAAAGAGTCCTTGACTTACTCTCCAGGAGATCTGCTGTGAGCTAAAGAGCCAATTTAGCCATTACCTGCAAGTTGGAGAGCTCGTTCATGTACAACTATGCAAGACTCACTTATTCTGCAGAGCAGGCGAGAATTTAAGACCCTAGATATTATTACAAGGCATGGACATTTGTTGTCACTGTCATGATGGTTTTATGGAGCTTGCTTAGGAGAGCCTGCACAGGTGCGATGCACACAGACCTGGAAGGTGCTGGCTTACCTTAAAATGTGTCCCTCCACTTACCCCCCTATGCTGGTGGATGGGACACTGCTGGTTATTTCTACACCTTTGGTGGTAATTGTGTAACATTTTCCCATTCCTAATAACTATTAAGTATTTATGTTGGAGTGAAGTCTGGGAAAGGGTCTGTGGGAAAATATTTTTGGGACTCTCCGAACCTTAATGACGCTAATGACGTTGCTGTACAACGAAGACAATGATGGTGATGAATCACACTTAGGAGGCGGTGAGCAAGTCTGCTTCAGCAAAGTTCATGAATTCTGTCATCCAGGGGATCTACGGGAGGTTGTTTATCTGGATAGTGGATAAGATTAATGCTGCCATATACCGACCTCCTTCCTGCGAGAGTAACATCATCCGAAGATCCATCGGTTTGCTGGACATCTTTGGCTTTGAGAACTTTATCGTCAACAGGTGAGAAGTTGTGTAAAAGAGTGCTTTTGTAGATCATTTATGCTACTTTATTAGTTTAATGCTGTCTTCTTCTTCTTCTTCTTTTTTCACTGTAGTTTTGAGCAGCTGTGCATCAACTTCGCCAACGAGAACCTGCAGCAATTCTTTGTCCGCCACGTCTTTAAACTGGAGCAGGAAGAATACAACCTGGAGGACATCAGCTGGCAGCACATTGAGTTCACAGACAACCAGGATGCATTGGACATGATCGCCAACAAACCCATGAACATCATCTCCCTCATAGATGAAGAGAGCAAGTTTCCCAAGGTGCAATAGATATTTAGTAGATACCTGTAAAGATAAGTCTTACTGAATTTGGCTTTGATTGATGTGCGTTTTTTTATTTTTTCAGGGAACTGATGCTACGATGCTGTATAAGCTCAACTCTCAGCACAAGCTCAACTCCAACTACATTCCTCCTAAAAACTGCTACGAAACCCAGTTTGGTATCCAGCACTTTGCAGGAGTGGTGCATTACGAGACCAGAGGTACGTCCCTGTTCATTAGATTTTTTCTGTTTGTGTTGTTTGTCTGATTTAAACTTATATTGAAGCAATGATTGTTATTCTCTCACTGATACGTTTAAAAATGCCAGCAGGAATCAGATGTACTGAACAGGCCAGTCACAAAAGTTGCATAGACCTGACATGTAGTTACATTTCTAGGGAGGTGCACATCAGGTTACAACGTTGATTTCCCGCTAAAGCATAAATTTCCAGTAGCTCCAGATCCTAATTTGGCCTTTGAAGGTTGTTTTCCCGAGTCTTTCAATCAAGTGGGTGAAATAAACATTCTATCAAAAGGTCATTCAGAAAAGTTAGCAGCAGGCGCACTGAAAGGATATTGATTCTGAAATCAACCTGTCCTGACAGGATTTTGCTTGTTTCCTCAAAACGAATGTGTTCTTCCCGAGTTCTTATTACTTTTAAAAGGTCAGTAGGGAAAGTTACCAGCAGGCACATTAAGATGATATTGATTAAAAAATAACTTTGGTCTGAAGAAGTTTTTTCTGAGGAAGCACAGACAGTTAGGATGAGGGTCTCATGGAGGGTGTTTGGCTACAGCAGTCTTAATAGATGCTTCATCACATCTGACCAGAGCTCTCACCTCTCAGGCTCTTACAGCTGCTGGAGAAACTAATCATTATCACATACTCTGAGCTGGTCCAAAACTGAACACTTTGTGTCACAAGAGTCACTCAGAATTACATTAAAGAGGATATTAAGGATAAATATCGGTTTCAATCAGAAATTCTTCATATGCAAAAATCAAAGCAAGAATTTCGAGTTTAGATGTCAGAAGAATAGTTACAAAGAAATCATTTAAGCCAGATGTTCCGGTCTTAAGGGATATCGACACAGGAAGCGATTCACTCGTCGTGCATCGTTTTGATGCTGGGAGTCGGCTCTGGTTGCCTGGTAACCATCTAACATGTCTACCAACTTGTCATAAGTTAATGTCACATCCTTCACACTCATTGGTAGTTGAGAAAAGTTTAAAAGGGCGTCCACACAGGAAGCGATTAGCAGCAATGTAGCGTCCAGAGGCCACTGAAAGTCAATTACATTCGGCGACTTTAAGTGACTACGGGCACTACGGGGACCCGCCCATTGGCCTCTCAACTTCAAGACAAGACACTGAAGCCTCAACACATGAGAGTGAAGGATAGTGTTGACGGACGTATGAGATCATGGTAAATACATAGGGTTACCTAGACAACCACAGCCTGGAATGTCCACTAGTGGCTGATCGTCAGCTTCAACACACTCCTTAACTCAGGACCAGCCCACTTCCCATTCCCAGTGTTTATTTGTCCTGTGTGACTGGTTCCGGTGTGGATTAACTATTTTTTTATTTAACAGAAGTTTACTTTTCTAGTGACTTTGAGGGGTTATCATAATATAATTTTAAGTTTAACAAGGGACAATGTTAACAAGTTTAACATTGTCCCTTTCACTTTGTTTAATGTCTCTAAGCTACAACATGCAGACCAGCTTTGAACAGAATTCACTAACATGTCGGTTCATCCTCAGGAAAATATCCCTTGGTTTGTTTGCGTTTGTTTGGAAATTGTTGAAAATTGTGAATCAGACTCTTAGCTAACACAACCAAGTGTTGTCTCCCTTCAGCTGCTGGATATTTAATGATAACAGTTGGTTTTGATGTGAATGCAAAACCTAAACTTCTCTTAAATACACGTATTGCAACTTGAGGTGATTGTTGTGATTTGGTGCTATATAAATAAAATTGAATTGAATATTGATCATGCACGATACTGTGCTGCTGTATGAAGTTTAGCTTGTTCCTTTAAAATCATTGCGTTCTCATTTAATCTGAAAAGGTCATTCAAGAAAGTTAGCAGTTGTCACACTCACAGAAGATATTGATTAAAACGTTTCAGTTCAATTTAGTGTTGAAAACATGACCAAAATATAGTGATATTTTTTTGTAAATAAATTTCTGTGCAATAATCAGTGCTGTAAAAATGTTGATTCAAAAAAGATATAATCAGTCCACTGTCTTGCTTTTTCTCATTACGCCCTCCTTTCAGGCTTCCTGGAGAAAAACCGAGACAGCCTCCACACTGACATCATCCAGCTCGTCCACTCGTCCAAGAATAAGTTCATCAAGCAGATCTTCCAGGCTGATGTTGCCATGGTGAGACCAATAAATGCATTAAAATCATGGCACTGTATGTTGTATCTTTTTTCTGTTTTGTTATTCCTTTAAAGTAGGGTTGGTAAATAATCGATATTCACTTCATTTATGATTTTGGCTTTGAGCTGGAAGAAATTATTACTTTCTTGGATTAATTTTCACTACAAAGCTCATGAAGGCTTTTACAGCAGCGCACCTTCACGCCTCTCGAAGAGTTCAGCCTCACTGATTGTTTGTTCAGCTTGAGCTACAATGACAGAAAGAGAGGCTTTGGGCAAGAGGAGTAGGTCAGAAGAAGTAAAAGACATTAAGCCTGAGCAGCTGCCTTTGTTTTACCCGGCCCCTGTCAGCAACATGAGACTGTGGCTTTCCATCACTCTCCCACTGCACAGATCTCCCACGATGTGCACGTCTGCCACCCCTTGTCTTTATTTGTCTTTCTTTGGTTTGGCTGCAGCTTTGCAGGGACTGTGAGTTGCCCTTGTGAGGCAAGCTAAAGGTCCTAGCTCCCTACCTGATGACCCAATGTCCCACACCGCATCCACCTCTCTCTTTATTAATTTGTTTTAAAGATTTATAAATTGCATGATGTTTAAGATGGTAAGTAATTAGATTAAACATGTACTTATGAAATTACAATATTGATCAAAATGATCATGAATATGTTTTTTACCATAACTGAGCAATCCTACTTTAACACATTGCATCATTTTCAGTTTCTTTCTGAAGCGTTTTAAATCTGTAGACCGGTGTTATTAACATCGCTGCAGTCTTCTGCCTTCCTTCGGCTTCTCTCCTAATGACAAACACCTCCTCTCACTCTGCTCTCTTTTCTCTTTCCTCTTTCTTTTCCTCCTGACATCAGTTTCTGTGTGGCTATCAGCAGCCCAGCACACCTGCTCCCAAGGTAATCACCAGCCTTTAGCCACATGTGGTCCCTCCAACCCCGTGTGTGTTCTCTTAAGCCGAGTCCAATTATCCATGACGTGCTTAGCAGCATCCCTCTGCTCCCCCTCAGCCCTTCTTTTTATTTCACAGGTGTGCCAAAAGCAGAGGGGAACATTGCGCTGATGAGGGGAGATTTGGCGTGAAGTTAATGAAAAATAAGCTTTCAAACTCTCTGACACAGTCGGCAGTCCTGCACACAGACGAAAACTCCTGCATGCTTTTAAAATGTTTAAATCTAATTGTGTTTTGGCTTTACTCACAGGATCACAGTGACAACTGGTGTCAGAGATTTTGTGTTGCCTCCTCTTTTAATTGTCCGTCGTGTGCAATAGAAATAACATGTGAGCAATCTGTGTTTGCTTTGTGGATCTTAAGAGTTTGAAGCCACTGGTTATTTATGGTTGTAGGCGTTCAAAATTAAATTCCCATTTAGGGTGTTTTATATACCATTGTGATGTCCCATTACAGCAGCATCAATAGCATGCCTTTACCTGCAGTGCAAACATTCTGAAACTATCTGTTTTGTATGTGTTTGTGTTCGTAGGGCGTTGAGACGAGGAAGCGCTCCCCGACTCTGAGCAGTCAATTCAAGCGATCTCTGGAGCTGCTAATGAGGACGCTCAGTGTGTGTCAGCCGTTCTTCGTTCGCTGTATAAAACCCAACGAACTTAAAAAACCCATGGTGAGCATGATTTATTACTATGTATGCGCTTCTGTGTTGCAATGCCCCAGAGTACAGAGATGTGTTCAGAGTGCAGCCACGGCATAGCACCGCCCCCCTGTGAAAACAGACTGTCTCTATTATATAGTAAAGTTTTCATACTGTTAGGCTACTAAAGTAGGATTTTTACTTATATAAAGAGTCTAAATACTTCCTATCACACAATATATATATATATATATATATATATATACACATATATGTATATATATATATATATATATATATATATATATATATATATATATATATATACATATATGTATATATATATATTAAACTTTCTCGTATTTGTAGAGTTAAATGAGAAAACTGATGATGCTAAATTAGCTTAGCATATACCCGGCATAAAAACTTATTACAGCATGAAAACGCTAGCTCTGTCTGAAGGTAAACTCATGAAAAACTCAACACTCGTAATGCTGAACATACAGAAGTCATAAAAAGTATTATTGCAGCAACATAAGATTATCAGTAGGACTACATTTTGGCTGGAAAAACTATCTTCCTGAAACGTAGTTAGCTACGATAAGCTAACTAACGCTCCTGAAATTATAGAAATGGTCTAAAACACAAGCATCACAAACATTAGTTTGAAACTAAAATAAAACTGGGCCTGTAAGCTTCTTATTTCACGTATTCATAGCTTATAGCTCACCAGTGATTGTGTGGACTAATTTTGCATGATGGAGATTTAGTTCTGGTTTGAACCCCAAACCTTTATAAGCCTTCATTTGCACATCAGGAGGCCCTGCAGAAAAGGGTTAACTCACGTTTTAACACTGGATGCTTGTTTCTCCTTCTCAGCTGTTTGATCGAGAGCTGTGCGTTCGTCAGCTGCGCTACTCTGGCATGATGGAGACCATCCGGATTAGGCGGGCGGGTTATCCAATCAGATACACCTTTGCCGAATTTGTGGATCGTTACCGAGTCCTGATGCCTGGCGTCAAACCTGCTCACATACAGGTCAACATTAAAATCAGTCATCTGTTTCACTGCTTAGTCCTGACAGATTATTTTAACTGAGATATTATCATTATTATTAAAGAATCTTTTACTTAAATTACAGAATGAGGGATTTTTAGAGCATATATCCACATTAATACAGCATATAAAACATGGTGTAGAGGCTATTTGAGCTTTCAGTCTTGTATCAAATATAATTACGGCATATTTACAGCAGCATACCATTGTTTAAAAATGTGAATATGGTTTGGAAAGTATTTGAAGCTGTCTTTAATTAATTTTGACCTTAAATTAACTTACTTAATAAATACATTTGGGTATATTTAATAGTTGTTTGTTAAATGTAAAACTTATATAACCTAGACCACTTCTTAACTCTTTCCCCCATTGAGACAACATTTGATGACCTCCCCTGTAGCGTTAATGATGAGTTTTGACATTTTCACTATATATCAGTAAAGTTGTGGTTTGTTCTGGATTTTTCCAAGATCCCCCTGATATCAGTCATTTTGTTTTATAGGCAGGAAATCTAATATGACAGTTCAGAAAGTTCAGAGAAGAGAAACGAGGGTTACCCCAGTAGGTGTCTAAGGTCGAAAGAGTTAAACTGACTGTAATTCAACGTTTCCTTAATTCTGATGAAAATCTTAATGATAAACCTTAAAACAAAGTACAAATTCATGTCAGGAGTCATTATTTCTAGTTCTTTCTTTCCAGGAGGACTTACGAGGAACCTGTCAGCAAATAGTCCAGGCCCGGCTGGGAAAACATGATGACTGGCAGATTGGAAAGACTAAAATTTTTCTAAAGGTTGGTTTCCTCATGTGAAAGTTAGCTTACTGAGGCCTTGATCCAAAGACTTGTGAATATTCGGCAGAATATTAGACAGTTTAGGCAGCTGGTGATGTATCAAAAGGCTTTTCTGCTGTCATTTTTATGCACAACAAAGCAAAACATTGATAGCCTTAAAAAAGTTTTAGACCTTCTTAATGAAGCTCACTGCAGTCTTCATCTGTGTAAATGTTGAACAAGGTCTTCAGTCAATTTATCACAGGGTTTCTTCTGCAGCTCAATAAACTTTTTTGATTTTGCAGGTTCTTTTTAACATAGCAGCAAAAAGAGAAAACACAAGCATGCTCAATCAGTCAATGACATTCACTGCTGTCATCCCCAACCAGACACTTTGAGGGGGCAAACCATCCTAGCACATCAATCGTATGTGGTTAGGGTATACACTCGGTGGAAATGCTATACTTCCTGGCTGTTTCTACTGTTCTTTTCTAATAAAAGCAAAATCTCCAAAAACTTTGATGACCAAGAACTTTTTTTAGTTTAATAGCTCAAGTTTGTTCCCTCTAGACTTTCTTCCTTCCATACTCTGAGTGTAGCTCTCAGCCTCAGTCATTCCTAATGAAGGTATACATTTTTTAAAATGGGCCAAATTGTCTCAGTACGGGTCCCCAAGGCAAAAATACAAGCTCCTATAAAGCTAATTTCAAGTGTTTTATTTAAGTTATTAAACGTAGTTTTGGCAAAAGGGCTCTACTTGATACTGTGCCTTTTTGTTGCATATTATAATTTAATAACTTTTCTTTTCTTTATTTGCCACTTTGTCTCCTTTCAGGATCACCACGACATGCAGCTGGAGATAGAGAGGGA
Organism: Pelmatolapia mariae; assembly: GCF_036321145.2. Taxonomy (NCBI): domain Eukaryota; kingdom Metazoa; phylum Chordata; class Actinopteri; order Cichliformes; family Cichlidae; genus Pelmatolapia; species Pelmatolapia mariae. Next base: position 7,488,275 of record NC_086236.1, on the reverse strand, counting down.
CAAGGCCATCACCGACAAGGTCATCCTTATCCAGAAGGCTGTGCGTGGGCTTAAAGAGAGGTAAGCGACTTGTAGATGATTCCCAAATATCAAAAGTGTTCGTAGCTCATTGGAATAATGCTCTCTTCTTCCTTAAAGTGTAAAATTAGGTCCAGCATATATACATATCTTTGGTTTACCACAGCGTGAAGAAAAGGAGTAATGAAAAGAGATTTCTGTCTTAACCTACAAAGATAAAGGTTTGAAATCTAGTTTATGTTTCCTTCTGTCACTCCTCCAAGGACAAACTTCCTCAGACTGAGGGGCGCTGTGACTGTTATTCAGAAGGTCTGGAGGGGTTACCGATGCAGAAAGAATTACCAAATTGTGAGTCGTCTACATCAACAGCCTGTTTTTCTGTAGTTTTTTATGCACTGAAATATTCTGAAAGCCTCAGTATGTATTTGTTTCTCCCAATTTTCATCTATTCTCTCCGTTTTTTGTTTTCAAATTTGCAAGGTCTTCTTAAATCAGATTAAATCGAGACAGAGTGCAGTGGTAGCTCTTTCTTTCTTTTATTCCAAGTTGCATAAAATTGAGCCTGGTCGTTTTTACAGTCTTGCTTCTTGCAAATGTTAAACACATATGAAAACATTCCTTCCCCAAGATGTACTCATGTGAGAGCCTCAGCACACGGTGTCCAACATAAACACAAGTCAATAATGATTATGTCAGAATAATCACAATTACAACACCAACAAAAAACAAATTAAATACATAACAATAATCCCTGACCTGTCAAACGCGTTCCTCTCCTTCAGATGCAGTCTGGCTTCTTGCGCCTCCAGGCCGTCTACAGGTCGAGAAAGTACTACCGAAGCTACCGGATGACTCGCCTTCGCGTGACTCTCATCCAAGCTCGTTGCCGCGGCTTCCTCATCCGGCAGGCATTTTGGCGGCGTCTTCATGCCGTGTTGACCATCCAGGCCTACACCAGGGGCATGATAGCCAGACGCCTCTGCCAGAGGCTCAGGGCAGAGGTAAATAGTTACTACATTTACTACTGCTACCTAAATCATGTTGTAGGCGGGTCAGGAAGACGAGAACACTGGTGCTGAGGGCAGACTGACAGATGGAGGTGAAAGATAATATGGTGTCTTTATTATATTTCATCTGTGTTAGATGCAGTTGAAAACAAGTTTGTTACTTTGATGAAGAGACAGACGATATCATTTTCACGTCTACCCAGTTAGCTTAGCTTAGCATAATAAGTGGAAAAAAAGGGTTCACCTCTAGCTTCTGTTCAAAAGTTACAGACTTAATATAGATCTACATAGCTACCAGCTCCAAAGAGTGAAGCCAATGCAGAAGTGCCTTAAACCTCCATATTTTTTTTGTAATGACCAGAGCAGGGGGTCCTGTGTTTGCAAAAACCTCATAGCCTCTTTTGATTTATGATCTCATTAAACACTTTTTGATGAGTTTATGGCCTCAGTCACTAGTTTTATACCTTGTTTAATAATGTCAATTTTGTAACTTAAGATCACATTAAGAGTCCTATTTAGTAAGCAGTGGTTATCAACACTGTGGCTGATCAGCATTTTGTATACAGTCTGTACTAACAATATCCAAATGAATCTCAGTCAGAAACATATAACTCGCTTATTAGTGCGCATTTATCTTATTTAATGCAAAAATAATTTTTAAAAATAACACTTTTTGATTTTGTTACATTCAGAAAAAACTGGATTATTTCTTTATGTTAAGCTGCTCTGGTGGCTCTGGCTTCACATTTTCATGAGAATAGCAATTATGTGAATAACTTAATTACGACAACAGCCACTAAAGAATTAGGGAGTTGATATAAACGTCAGCGTGCCATTACAAAAATCCTTTGATTTCATCCTTTGATAAATAAGAGGCCTCTAATCACCAATCATTTTATTTGCTACAATGAGCAAAATTATTCAGTGAAGTAGCAAAATAATCCATAATTCAATCTTACCTTTTGATTTTTGTATCAGTCATGTCAGGCTTTATTTAAAAAAGCGACCACCCACCACTGTAAATTATTTTTTATTTCCTTATTTTGATTCAAAAGGAAATCCCTGTCATTCCAATGAAAATGTTTAATGTGTGTGTGTGTGTTTTTAAATATGCTTGGTTAGGATGTAATTTATTCAGTTATAATGTATAACCCCAACTTGCACACAAGTTGGGACATTTATTATTGAAAGTGTTCCTGAGACCATGCAGATATTTCTTGACAGACTCATACATGTTTTTAATGCAGTGGTGCCTGAGGGCCTGACGATCATGGGCATATTATTGATTTTCAGCCTTGTCCCTTGCGCAGAGATTTCTCCAGATTTTTCTCAGTCTTTTGATGATATAATGTGCATTAAAGATGAGATATTCAAAGTCTTGGCAATTTTACGTTGAGGAACTTTATTTTGAAATGCAATTTTTGGAGAACATCTGCCTATCATTACTCCCAATAAACTCTGCCTCTCTAAGAAGCTCTTTTTATACCAAATCATGTTACTGACCTGTTGCCAAATAAGCTGATTAGTTGTAAAGATTTTCCTCTATATGTTTCTTTTTATTGCCACTTACTTTTCAGCCTTTTGTTTCCCTCTTTCCAAGTTTTTTGAGACATGTTGGTCCCATCAAATTAAAAATTGCCTAATATTTTTCATTAAACAGTAAAATGTCTCAGTTTAAACATTTGATTTGTTTTGTGTTTTATTGTGAATAAAATATGGGATTATGACATTTAGAAATCATTGGATTCTGTTTTTATTTACATTTTACACAGCGTCCAGCCGTCTTGGAATAAAGGCTGGACATTTTGGTTTATCATGTGGTCAGACATAAGATGAAAATATTAGTCCTGGGTATTTAACTCTGAGTGGGGTTGTCATCTTTGTGGTGGTCCTGGAAGTTGCCAAGCCACCCTCGCATGGCGTGATGAGTTGCCCCTGCTGGCCTTTATTGGGTTTACAAGGGTAGTCATGGCTCAAAAGCCCATTATGAGCCAGGATTTGTCAGTGTGAGTTTATATGATTTTTTATATATTTTGCAAAGTTTTGTTTCACTTCTCTTTGTATATTCTTGTATTTATTCTTTCTGTATTAAACTCTGTTGGCCTAAAATATGTCACCATAAAACTATTTTTAACACATTATGTTACAGCGAGTTTATGTAAAAGTCTGTAAAGCTGTTTTCATACATGCACTGCAGCTCTGAGCTGTGATAGACACCATTCGATGGATTCACATGTGAGAATGCAAATGTCCCATGTTGTCAGGTCAGATGTCATCCAGTCTTTAACCTGCCAGCACTGACATGCTGGTTCACGGAGTATTTCCAGTTGCTCGGTGCAGACTATTTCCCGCTGTGTGCTACATCTTTGAGAGCATAACTGTGGGTAATATCCTGAAATTGTCCAGAATTTATGCATGAAAACAGCTTTTGTAAAATATGAACATGTTTGTTAGCTTTTCAACTTTTTCAGGGTAAAATTGCTATTTTTATATGATTTTTTTCCCCTGAAGTTAAATAAAATATTGTACTTTGTAAATGTTTGCTTAATCTCATTTTCTTATTAAATTGAACGTTCAGGGAACTGTAATATTCTCAAACACGTCTGCAGTTCAAGCGAAGAGCGTGAGCTCTCCAGGAGCACCACAGCAGAGCGGGTGACAGACCAGAGGCGGCTGCTGCTGCGTGTTATCATGTTAAACGTGTTCATGTGTCAGAGATTTACAGTGTTGACCTCTGCGCTGTTTTTATTCGTTGTTGGTTATGTTAGTGTGTAGAAGTTTAGATTTATTCTTCTGTGAATAGCTCATACTTCATGTCGTGTTCAGTTTTAAACAATATTCATAATCTTTGTCGACTATTATCTAATGATAATGATTTGTTAGATTAGTGTCTACTCTAGTTTTGACTAACAGTTAATAGAGAGCAAGACAAACAATAAGATAACAGAGAAAATGTAAGCATAATGCTCCATCTTCCTCTGTGAACTCTTGTCCCTCTGTTCCTCCTCTCACCTCCCTCTACAGCTGCAGCATCGACTGGAAGCTGAGCGCCAGCGCCTGGCTGAGGAGGAGCAGCTGCGAAACCAGATGACAGTTCGGCGGGCGAAGGCTGAGGCTGAAAGGAAACACCAGGAGCGGCTCATCCAGCTGGCACAGCAGCAAGAGGAGAGGGAGCGGGAGGAAAAGGAGGAGTCGAGGAGGAAGAAGGAGCTGCTTGAGCAGATGGAGAGGGAGAAGGAGCAGCCAGTCGACCACTCGGACATGGTTGACCGTATGTTTGGCTTCTTGGGGAACTCCGGGCCGCTGCCCAACCAGGATGGACAGGCACCAGCTGGTTTTGAAGTATGTATATGTGGGTTTTGTAGTCCCGAAAAGATGTCTGATTAAATCATCCATTAGCTAGGATTCCCCCCTCCGGTTTTTGAGGGGGACACATGGGGTTCTTGGGATTTTTTTCCAGGAAATGTCAAATATGTAATTTCCTTAATTTCTGGTAATCTGTGCTTGCCCCTGCATGCATTTATGATGGAAATAATATAAAGATAATAATCTTGGCCCTACAGAGGTTGCATGAATACTTCAACTCCTTCAGAATGGAATATCAATACATGTCATTGCCAAGAGGTGTGCTGTGTCTCCTATCTCAATGTCAAGAACATGGAGACAGGCAATTACTCGAGGAGAGCTGGACAGGGCCATAGAAGGCTCTTAACCCATCAGTGGACCAGTATCTGCTCCTTTGTGCGAGGAGGAACAGAATGAGCACTGCCAGAGCTACAAAATGACCTCCTGCAGGCCACTGGTGTGGTTGTGTTCACACATTATTACTTCTAGGCTACTACTGTAATTCATTATTATCAGGATGTGCTAAAAACTCCCTGAAAAGCCTTCAGTTAATTCAAAATGCTGCAGCAAGAGTACTGATGGGGACTAGAAAGAGAGAACATATTTCTTAGTTGGCTTCCCTTCATTGCCTCCCTGTTAAATCCAGAATTGAATTCAAAATCCTGCTCCTCACATACAAGGTCTTAAATAATCATCTCATCTTAATGACCTTGTAGTACCTTATCACCCCATTAGAGCACTTCACTCTTGCACTGCAGGCTTACTTCTTGTTCCTAGAGTATTTAAAAGTAGAATGGGAGGCAGAGCCTTCAGTTTTCAGGCCCCTCTTCTGTGGAACCAGCTTCCAGTTTAGATTCGGGAGACAGACACTATCTCTACTTTTAAGATTAGGCTTAAAACTTTCCTTTTTGCTAAAGCATATAGTTAGGGCTGGATCAGGTGACCCTCAATCCTCCCTTAGTTATGCTGCAATAGGTGTAGACTGCTGGGGGATTCCCATGATGCATTGAGTATTTCTTCTTCAGTCACCTTTCTCACTCTTCAGTCACCTCTCTGTGTTGAATCATACTTGTTATTAATTTCTGGCTCTCTTCCACAGCGTGTCTTCTATCCTTAGTGATGCCATGGTCCTAGTCTACACTGAGGGTTTTAGTACTATTTAGATGTAGGAAGTGGATGGTTTGTTTGGTCCTCACCGAGAACAGTGTTCAGTGTTTTGGTCTCTGGTCTTTGGCTGATTTAAATAGTTCACTGTCCTTTCAGCTCTTCTGTTTTTTGTCTCCTAGAAATTTCTCTCACATATAATTTTGTTTCTCAGGATTTGGAAAACACGCCTCGTGGTGAGGAAGCTGAAGAGGAGGTTTTGAGCGAGGCTCCCCCGTTACCTGACGAGGAAGAGGAGGATTTGTCAGAGTATAAATTCTCCAAGTTTGCAGCCACCTACTTCCAGGGTGTCTCCACCCACACCTACATCAGACGGCCACTGAAACAACCTCTGCTTTTCCACGAGGACGAAGGAGACCAGCTGGTGAGGCTGACCTTCGATCTCAATCCCAAAGCCTTTTACAGCCCCCGATCATCTGTTTAAGTTATTCGTATTATGTGTTAATGGACTCAGCAGATTTACACACGTACCGGCTGCTGAGCCGATTACCAATATGTTTTGGGCGAAAAAACCAAGTTAAACTGTCACTCTTTTTGTCCTTTTTCTGGAAAAAGAAGAGAACACAACCATATCACCAAAAATGTTGGTTTTTCAGTTTAGTTTTGGTATGAATAAATAGTTAATTTTCTTATTATAACACATTACACAATCCAGTCATCTTAGAAAGTTCTTACTGAGACGGCAAACAGTCACACCTACACAAAGGGACCTTGTAACTCCTCGTTAGCAGAAAGTCAGAGTTCAGACATGTGAAGGATCAACTAAAATCCTCTGAGCTTCGAACACTGGCCTACAAAAATGTTTGCAATGCTTTACTCTTGACTGCTAGTGGTGCTACAATATAGGCTGTAACCTACAGCATAGCAGCTGAATAAAACAAAGTGCATAATTATGCACCAGACTACTAAAACTGAGAATGGAGACACTGATTGATTTGCACACAAACACTTTCCATGTGTGTCTCAAGCAAGTGCACTATCAGTGTCTTTTCAGTAATGTATCTAATGTCATGGCCTTTTTTGGTAATGGAGATCAGCTGATCTGTGATCTGCAGTAATACAATCATAGAATTTTAGTTTGAATAAATAACCATGCAAAAAATGTTCCCCAATAGCAATAAGAGTTCACCAAAAACACACACACAGTTATACATTTCAGAATTCAAAATTAGTTTAGAACAGCAGTTTATCTCAAAGTGCTTTGTACTGTACTGTAAAGACCCCACGGTGTTAGAGAGAAACCATAGAGATCAGATGATTCCCCACGAGCAATAACCTCACAATGGTGGGGAGGAAGAACATTGCACAAAAAGAGTCTCAAAGCTGGTGATTTTTTTATTTATTTTTATAAATCAGAGATAATGCTGTAGAATAATTTTGAAATCACTCTAACGTGTATAATGAAAAATCAGGTGATTTGAAAAAAAGTTTTTCTTATCTGCCATATTTGACCTGTCCTCCAGGCGGCTTTAGCTGTATGGATCACTGTGTTGAGGTTCATGGGCGATCTCCCGGAACCCAAATGCCCAATGGTCATCAACGACGGCAGCGAGAAGATCCCCGTCATGACAAAGATCTATGAAACCCTCGGCAAGAGGACCTACAAGCGAGAGCTGCAGGAGCTGCAGGTGGAGGGAGAGGTGAGAGGATGCTGGGGATTGTATGAGTCGTTACAGATTGTCAGGTCAGAGCCTCCAAAATGTCATCTCCTGTTTGTACCTACAGAATAGCTCCATAGACAGCCAGAAGAGGAACAGCGTCAGGCATAAACTCGTGTCACTCACCCTGAAGAGGAAGTCCAAGATCACTGAGGAGGTGAGAAACACATCACTTCTTTTCAGCTGATCTAAGTAAATAGTTTATTTAACATGTCCCATGTTTTCCACTTTTAATCACAGGGTGACCTGATAACAGTATATAACCAAACCTTAAAAGAGTCTTAACTTAAACAAAAGAAATGGGAGAAACTGGACAAAAATGGCGGTGTAGTCAGTACCGTCAGTGGAGACTCCAGTTTGGTGGCTGTTCTATGGGGTGTGTATATGTGTCCCATATTATATGTGTTGTACCGAGTCAATCAACTGAAAGGGAATGAACAGTTATGCCTATAACTTCTGCTCCCTGAAGGAGAGGAACGGGGTACAACACAAGATTGCCCCGCCCCAACTTGGCTTGGTGAAGACTGCTATCAAACTGAGGGATGATTGTGATGATGGGGTATATGTGCAGGTGAGCCTGTGTGCATGTCATCACAGGTCATCTGCCTTAAAGCTGCAAATAGAGATTTCTTCAGCCAGGACATGCAGAGGTGTGATATCCCATGTTATTTGTGTTGTACCTCATTCCTTTCCTTCAGGGAACAGAAGTTATAGGCATTACTGTTTGGGGTTTTTTGAGCACTGGGACACTTGGACACCGGGAAACTGATGAGTTGCCAAGGTGGCACACCGGTGCAGTGTTGCACTGTTACCTCACCTTGAGCAGGTCCTACATTTGCTGTAATGTTTGCATATTTTCCCTGTACCTACATAGATAATGTCTGACTTGATAACATAGATATCCAAAGACAAGCTTGTTAGGTTAGCTGGTGCTTCTCAGTTGGATGTGAGGGTGAATGTTTTTTCTCTTTGTTAGCCTTGTGATGGATCAGTAACCAGTCCAGGGTGTACCCCACCTCTTAACCACGACAGCTGGGGTAGACTTCTTGTTGGGAAGTTTTTTACCACTATAGCCGACAGCCCAAAGACTGAAAAAAAATCAAAACGTTTCTTGGATTCTGCAAATTTAAGCTCAAAAGCTTCAAATGAATGCTTTTCTCTGTAACGCTGGCGGCAGGTCACCAGGCGGCTGACAGAGGGGGACTACAGTCTCCAGGGAAACAGCATGCTGGAAGACCGACCCACCTCCAACCTGGAGAAACTTCACTTCATCATTGGCAACGGCATCTTGCGGCCCACCCTCAGGTGACCCATGAGTGTCATCGGCACTAAATAGAGGCTGCTCCTAGAAGCGAGGGATGAAGATGTTGCTTGTGGCAGCATGAGGATGCTTTATGGGTGTTTTTGGACCAAGCAAATGACGCACTGATGTTTTTGTTCTCTGGAGTTGATGAAAAACTTTCACTGTAGACTTCAAAATTTATTCTGATTGTAGATTTTGTCTTGAAGATGACACTGAAGTAAAATGAATGGGTTTGTTGAAATCAGATGGCTTTTTCGGCTAAATTCGAGTGTGGAGAGCGTTAATGCTGTGATTGTGGAGCTTGAACAGTTAGTGTGGAGAGAGGTTTACTTTCATAGCATGATTATTAAAAGTATATCTTATTTATTTAAAGCTATTGAGATGATTCTGGCTTGTGCATTTACTACAGTCCTGCCTCAGCATCTGTTGAGCTCGGGTTCGTTGGGCTTTAGCAATTTAAAGACACAGCTGTGAGCCGAGTACCCAGCCTTTCACATGTTTAGGTCTGGCCTGATAATGCTTGTTTAGTGGATTCACTGTAAAGATCCACATTCTGGAAATGTTCGCACTTAATGACCAAAGCTTGTAAAAACAGTGTGTTGAGAATGACTGTTACAGAGTATCAACACTGTACCAACAGAAATGCATTTTATTTATATATCTGAAATATTAAAGACTCGACTGCTATTTTCTTACTTTCTGAAACTTCTAGTGGACCTGAATGGTCCCTTTGGTGGGCTAGTTTTAGCCCGCAGGCCACATGTTTGGCAAAATGAAACATTAGTGTTTAGTCCATTCTCACTTTAATTCAACTTTATTTTTCTCTGTAAGTGTTAAATAGAAACCATTTTATGCTGTTGGCATAGCAGACCTGGAGGATGTTCTGTATGGAATATTTGGCTATAGATCACCTCGCTGCAGGAACACAGTCCCTACATACAGATGCTGGCCGATCCTCTTTGGAACATTTTTTAAATGGGGTCTAATTTGATTTAGCTGTGGTGACTGTCTCGTGTATTGAAGAAGGCCTCTGATCTGTTTGTTGAATGTTGTCCTCTGCCTCAGAGACGAGATCTATTGTCAGATCTGCAAGCAGCTCAGCCAGAACCCGTCCAAAAGCAGCCACGCCCGCGGATGGATCCTGCTGTCCCTCTGCGTGGGCTGCTTCGCCCCCTCCGAGAAGTTCGTCAAAGTAAGAAACTTATTTCTGATGGAAAACTTAATGGTAAAACCTCACGGTTAAATGGCAAAAACTGCAACTCATTTACCTTTAAAAAACTGAAATGGGAAAAAATAACCACAATTGTAACTGCAGTGTCACCATTTTTGCACTTTTATACGCTCAGTTTTTCATTCGTATCTTCATGTTACTAATATTTGCCCACCACTGCCTGATTAAAGTGTTTTGTGGTACTCACTGTATCTGCCCTATGCCCTCTGCAGTCCCTTTATTTTCATCCATGTAATTGTACTACAGATGAAAGGTCAAGAACTAAGAGAGAATACATTTAATAATAATATATTACAGATAATTTAAATTTGACCATAAAATAAAGAAATAATGGTAAACTGCAATGAATAAGCATGTCAACGTAAATTTTTAAAAAGTGGTATAAAGGATGTGAGTGCATTAAGGATAAATGTAATGATTAAAACAAACAAAAAACATGACCGGGTTTAAAATGTGGCTGATGTTTCTAATCAGCCACCTAACAATGTTTCTTTCTTTTTACTAATGTTGATCAGCCAGCTAATCCAAAGCAGACATGTGTAAAAGATAAAGTCATATACACTAAGAACAAAGATATAATCTCTTGTTTTCTGGCAGTGGATTTCAGTCCAGGAGAGCAGATGGGACAGATCTGTAACTCGAAACACTCGCATTCAGTCAGTAAACAGCAGCCTGTCCGTCTCCACCATCACCATCAGCAGGTCTGATGGCTGAAAATCAGTTTAAGTCCTCAGACACAGAAGAAGTAAAAGCTTAAAATAAAGTAGTCAAAGGGAGAATCTCAAAGATTTCATCTGCAGTTTGATCATTGCAAGAATTAATTTTTAACAAAAACATAGCAAAAGTTTTCTGGTCTGACTCAAAACATAATATTACATCTGAAAATCACGTTTAGCTTTAGAAACTTTTAATGAACTTTTTTCTGACTGATTTTAGTAAAAAATTAGTTATGAGTTTGATTTCATTTATGTAAACAGGACAAATATAATGCTGTATGCAGTGTGTCAGTGTCTTTGGTATGTCACACCTTTAACCTTTAATCTGCTCAGTACAGTAAACAGCCTTTATGTCAGTAATATGATGAATATTTTCTCTTCTCTCTGCTCTTTTATCAGTATCTACGGACATTTTTGAAAAACGGTCCTCCGGGTTACGCTCCCTACTGCGAGGAGAGGTTGAGGAGGACGTTCGTCAACCGCACTCGGATGCAGCCGCCGTCTTGGTTGGAACTGCAGGTGCCAAAAGTCTCTCTGCTCTGTGTCGTCAAGTCCAGCCAGTGAATCCAGTTTGTCAAGTGTCTCATCTTTTAACTGGAAGCATTTGCAACAGTAAATTGATGGGATGATCAGTGTTTGTTGTTTTGTTTGTGGTTTTTAGGAATTTACAGAGCATTTAGCTAATGCTATCACTGTTATCACTGATTAACAGTTACAAAGCTCACTGTGTGCTGAGGGAGTGGTTTCCAGTTTAGCTAAAATCTGTATTAAATAATAACTGTTTGTTGAAATACAACTATAACTATATAACTGTAATAAATATCAGCATTAAATATTAGAAACTAGAATTAGCTGAAAATAACTGAGAGCTAAATATGATATTATAATAAATATTTTCATATCATTCCACTGGTTTTCATACTTTGGTTTGAAAACGGAGATAATTTTAAAATTGTTTTTATACTTTTTTTTAAGGTGTTTAAATGTTACATTACATATGTGAAGAAATATCTAGAAAGCCTGACGATGTTTTACATCAAATTACCATAAACTGTAAAACTTTACAAAAAACAGCTAAATGTAGCTAGTTTATTAAAATTCAGTGTTCTTTACTATATTTATTCTCTCTTAAATTCTCAATAAAACATCAACTCATATGCTCTGGAAGAAGCGATCGGTCCTTCTTTAATTTTAATTTTATTTATCGAATTTTAAAGTACGTGGCACGGTGGTTAGCACTGTTGCAAGAAGGTCCTGAGTTCAATTCCACCATCAGGGCGGGGTCTTTCTGTGTGGAGTTTGCATGTTCTCCCCGTGTTTGCGTGGGTTCTCCCCGGGTACTCCGGCTTCCTCCTACAGTCCAAAGATATGCACTTTGTGGGGATAGGTTAATTGAAAAATCTAAATTGCCCATAGGTGTGAATGCGGGAGTGAATGTGAGTGCAAATGGTTGTCTGTCCCTGTGTGTTAGCCCTGCGACAGACTGACGACCTGTCCAGGGTGTACCCCGCCTCTCGCCATGTGACAGCTGGGATAGGCTCCAGCGCCCCCCGCGACCCTGAAAAGGATAAGCGGAAGCGAATGGATGGATGGATTTTAAAGTTTGGATCAAGAGGACTGTAGCAGTTTCTGACTCGTGTTTCTCAGGAGGCAGCTCGCTCTTTCTCCTATTCAGTAACCAAAACATGAGGCAGACATCAAAAATAAAGGATAAAAGTTTATTTATTACACACAAAACCAATAACTACAAAACAAAATAACCACAATCAAACATCACAAATTAAAGACCTTAACAAAAAAAATAAATCTGTAATGACTGATCAAAAACTGAAATTAAATTTGATTTTTTTTATAATTTGTTATACTTTTTCATCTCTACAGGTTAGTTATCTTTAATATTAATAATGGGGTTTTTTTTTTACAGGTGGTTGGATGGTAGAGGTTGTAATATTTATATTTTGAAGTGAGCCTATAACAGCACAATGCTGCACAGCTGTAGGACATCTTAACTGTTGCCTGTCTGAACATGAGTCTCATTGTTTTTCCCTCCAGGCCACAAAGTCTAAGAAGCCCATCATGCTCCCTGTGACATTCATGGACGGCACCACAAAGACACTCCTCGCAGACTCGGCCACCACAGCCAGCGAGCTGTGCAACGCACTGGCGGACAAAATCAACCTGAAAGATCGCTTTGGCTTCTCGCTGTACATCGCTCTGTTTGACAAGGTAAAACACAGGCTCAACTGTTATAACCTCGCTGTCAGTAAACTATAACTAAGATGTTTGTCAGAAAACGTGCTTTGGTGCTCATCTGGGACGTCTGCACGACATGAGTGTGTATTCTGAATTTCCTAAATCTTACATACAAGACAAACTTAAGTGAAATGATCAAACTCATACTTGGAACTAACTGAAACTAAATTTAAATAAACAATATTTTTTAAAATGAAAACATTTAGTCAGTTTGTTCAGATCTCATGGGGTTTATAGGTAACTGCAAGTATGTTTTCATCAGGTGTCGTCTTTGGGCAGCGGTAACGATCACGTCATGGACGCCATCTCGCAGTGTGAGCAGTACGCAAAGGAGCAGGGCGCCCAGGAGAGGAATGCTCCCTGGAGGCTGTTCTTCAGGAAGGAGATCTTCAGCCCCTGGCACAACCCTGCCGAGGACTACGTTGCCACAAACCTCATTTATCAGCAGATCGTCCGGGGGGTGAAATTCGGAGAGTACCGCTGTGAGAGGGTGAGCTGCTGAGCTGTGCTGCTTTGTGTAAAAGAGCGTGAGTTACTGAACGTTGAGTTCGCCCCATATGGATCCACTGGAGTATGACTGTGGGAATATTACATTAAACCCACTTGAATGGGAGAATGAGTCTTGTAGTAAGAAAAGTTTTTGAGCATTTAAATAGAGTAGAAAAGCACTTTATAAGCACCATTATGTAATGTATGGTTGTGACGACAGTAGTATCACCCACTGGTTTCTGGAATTTGCACTTTAAAGCCTCGAGGTTTGCATTTTGTTATAACAATATAAGACAAGGCCTTGAGTGTATCAGAGGGACAAGACTGAGATGGTCTGGACATGTACAGAGGAGGGATAGTGGATATTGGACAAAGGATGGAGCTGCCAGACTGAAGGCAAAGAGGATGGGGGACGTGCAGAGGCCGCTGTGCAGAAGAGCTTGAGCTAGTTTTGCAGCTTTTTGATCTACGCATCCATCCATCTTTGTTCTTCCAGTTTTCTTATCCGATCATAGGGTCGTCATCCAGTGCCGGATAGGGCACCAGTCTATTGCAGGGCCAACGCAGAGTAACAGACAACTACTTCATATTTACAAATATACAGAATGGAGGGGTAGCTCAAGACTTTTGCACAGTACTGTATATTGATCAGCCCATCTGGTTCTCCTGATATGATCTTATCTACTTGAAAGAACAGTTGATGGCAGGTTTCAGGTGTTGGGCTTGCTTTCTCCTGACCATCGCTTCACCCTGTGTCTGTCTTGAAGGAGGAGGACTTGGCAGAACTGGCCTCTCAGCAGTACTATGTGGATTACGGCTCCGAGGTCCTCCAGGATCGTCTGCTCAGCCTCATTCCATCCTACATCCCCGACAGAGAAATCACCTCCACTAAGACTGCAGAGAAGTGGGTTCAGCTCATCATCAGTGCCCATAAAAAGGTACCTGCTGGTCGAGTGATGAAAACCAGTCTTAATTTTGTGCTGTGTTCTGGGAGAATCTAACTATAGCTCACTGTGCAGGGAGTACAAATGAAAAGGAGGGTAAACACGCAGAAGGTGAAGGAGGATGTGGTGGATTTTGCTCGTTTAAAGTGGCCTTTACTCTTCTCACGCTTCTACGAGGCCTTCAAATTCTCTGGTTGGTAAAACACTGTACCTCTTTTTAAACTACTAGATGCTTTGTTCCCATCAGTGTTTGTGGATATTTTTTAATGGATGGGACCACATCTGCTCACAGGGCCTAGCCTGCCCAAGAATGACGTTATCGTAGCGGTGAACTGGACCGGCGTTTACTTTGTGGATGAACAGGAGCAGGTCCTTCTCGAGCTCTCTTTCCCAGAGATCACGGCTGTGTCCAGCAGCAGGTATGACAAACAGCCACAAATGCACCAAATGACAGGCACCCCAAAATAAAGTACAAAGTATATTTGAGATGTACAAAGTTAATAGGTGAATTAGTTGCTGCAGGTTTCGTGGCATTTATATTGACCTTAAAGGTTCTCTACAAACAAACGATCGATTTGTTTGTCTTAACATCAGGAAAATCTTGGTTATTAATGGCGTCTTCCCACAACAACTTCTAAATCTGAAGCTGAAGAAATCTGATTATATAGAAGTCTATAAGCAAACAGCCTAATGGCTCTCTTGTGTTGCTTTATGACCTCAGAAAAACCTTCCCTGATGAGTTCATGGTCTTAATCGCTGCTTTCACCTCTGGTTGAACAGAGCATGATGTGTATTTTGTAAACTCTCATCCCATTTAGATAAAATGGGAGAATAGGTCATAGTATGAATTAGAGTGGGTCTAGCTTGTGATTGACAAGTTGCTAGACATGTAAGCCTGAAGTATCAGATGGGTTTCTCATTTGTCATATCAGGTTAAAAATGACATTCAAGCATCATCTGAATTAAATCTCTTTTACATACTTCATCCCAAAACAAGATGTGGAAAATTCAAGGTGTTCAATCAGTTCTGTCATGGGGACTCAAATCAATGAATACTAGCACATGCTAGCAGGCAAGCTATATTTTAGCTAACATTAGCCAGAATAAACAGGGTTTGATCCTCAACCCTAGCTAGCTAAATTCAGTTTTGCTAATTCTCAAGCCACACCATTTTGGGTGGGAACCATGATAATCAGAGAAGGTATCATTCTTTAATACCTCTTTAATACGTTAAAAAAAATATTTACATACATAACGTTTAATTCCAAACAAGACTTTCTTCACTTCTGTGCTGATACAAATTATTGTAAGCATGTATTAATTAATACACCAAGAGGTGCAGTGATAACCATGAAGGGGTTGGCAGAAATCCAGGAACACCAGACCAACGAGGTTCGAGAGGCTCTTGGTAAAAAGGGGGACACGGCGGTGACCCCAGAATACACAGATCTTTGTTTGAAATTGGGGTGGAATAATCCCCTGATCTGTGCCACGACTGAAGGGTGGTTTAACCCCTGAGGTCGAAGAAAGAAGAGGAGCAGCGAATCACCCAACTGGAAGACCCTGGTAGCTGCAGCAATAAAATAAAGGTTTAAAGCTCCTTAGACAGAGGTTCTAGTCTGAGTACATTTGAAGGTATAAGGTGGCACCAAAATGGGGGTAGGAAACTGGAGCACCAAAATAAAACTGTGGGAGAACTGGAGAGCGATGGGAGTGTCGTCTGTAACTACTGTCGTTGACGTAAATCTAGTTTTTCTTGCATCTGAACTGCACAAACACAGAGGTCATCCCACATATGGTTCACCCGTTAAAGGGGGACAGAGGGCCTGGAGGGCAAGAAGAAATGGACCTCGTAATATTGGATTGCAAGATGTAAGTGATCTCTTTGAAAAAGAGATCAAAAGGGGGAATTGTGAGATTATTGTATTATCTTATGCCATGTAAAGATTGGGAAACTATTATGTAGTTTTAGTTTGCATTATTCTCCAGAATTAGAAGAAGGTGATAACTATTACATTAGTTAAATTGATTTGCATTATCCGATACTGCTGTGAATGTGTTACACTGTTTCTTGACATTTCATACTGCTGAATCATGAAGAGAATATTGTGTGCAGAGAGTCAGGGCCTTTCTGTTCTGATAGCAGAGGAGACAGACCACATTCCACAGGAGTTTTACCCCCACCACCTTGTTGGAAGCAGATAAACAGGGAGCCGAGGTCATAACTTAGGCGCCGGGTGAGAGAAAGAATGTGAATGTTTAGGCTTGTATGACTAGGTGGGGGCCACTAGAGGCTATAAGAGTTTGAGCAATGCTCCATCATTTCGAGATCGATGCTGTCTGCGTACAGTATTAATCTCCCACACGTGTGTTCATTAAAATCTTCGTTTGACCTTATCTCGTTGTACCAAGAGTGTTATCTTGAGTTGTCTCCTGCATCCCTCCTTTAATATTTTGAACCCTAACAATAGTTTTATCATTTTTAAGTTTTTAGGGATCTTCTGCTTGTCAGAACTGCATCTTGTCCATATTTTGAAGTATCAAGTTTAACTTTGCAGAGGGGGTAAGCTCCAGGGACAGAGCTTCACCCTGGCCACCATCAAAGGAGACGAGTATACGTTCACCTCCAACAATGCAGAGGACATCCGCGACCTGGTGGTCACCTTCCTCGAGGGACTAAGGAAGAGATCCAAATATGTGGTGGGACTGCTAGACTGCCTGAACCCAGGTAAGATGAATGATGATGATGAATTAGAAATAAAAAGGTGATTTTAGGAGCAGAACGGTTAATCTGTTTGTCATCTCTCTGGCAGTAGGGGTAGATTCCAACTTCCTGAGTTTTGCTAAAGGAGATCTGATCATCTTGGACGAACATGACGGAGAGCATGTGATGAACTCTGGCTGGGCACACGGCATCAATGACAGGACCAAACAGAGAGGGGACTTCCCTGCTGACTGTGTCTATGTGCTACCTACTATCACCCGACCACAGTATGATATAGTGGTAAGTGCGGTCAGAAAAATAATCTCTGTCTTCCAGATTCTGTAGGAAGGTCTTTTTTTTTAATCCAGCAGGTTGTTTTTACAGGACAGAACTGGAAGTCTAACCAGTTCTTCCAGAGTAAGTGATTTCAGGATGTCCCTGTGCAACAGTGTGTAGACATACCTGGTTATTGTAGCTAAATAGCTCAATCTTTGTTTCATGTGACCACAAAACTTTTCTCCAGGAGGCATTTGGATTATCCACGTGGGCAGCTGCAAATTTCAGTCAAGCTTGAAGGTGTCAGGGGCTTCTTTAATGTTCGGTACTTTCTCAATCCATCCATCCATTTTCTTCCACTTATCCAATTTAGGGCCCCGGGGGCGCTGGAGCCTCTCCAAGCTGTCTTAGGGCCAGAAGCAGGGTACGCTCTGGACAGGCCGCCACTCTGTCGCATGGCTAACACATAGAGACAGGTTGAACCTTGGTGGTTCCTGGATTGTTCCTGAACATCATGACCAGTTTTCTCTCATTTTTGAGGGTGACAGTTTGGGTCTTCTTCTAGAACTTGGCAACATGGTTACATATCCGAATAACTTGTACCTAGAGCAGGGCGATATGACCAAAAATATTTATCACAATATACATTAGAAAATTTGCGATAACGATATAACTGACGATATAATTGACACTAGACAAAATACTTTACAACTCCACAACTTTTATTAGTGCAAAAAAACCCATTAATGTATTTTCACTTAAACAAGCAGCTGTTTTTTATGTGCATTAAAGTTATATAAAAATTTAACAGTGCAAATGCAAATTCCTTGCTGACAGTTTAACCAAAAGGCATTTCCAGTGGAAATTGGCCAACATATCCTCAGCATAACCATGTATAATATCCACAAAACTTAAAAAGAGGTTATACACATACAATACAGTAATATTATGTTGAAGCACAGTACGTGTCACTCCGCGAGGCTCCTGCCTACGATAGCTGTAGTACTCCGACAATCCATCAAGCGGTGCGGCTTCGTAGCTTAGCAAAGTCGTACTAAAACATTTGACAGATTTTCGAGCGCCGTGTACCACATAAAATCGTTTTGAGGTCAGTAAACACAACCAGAATTCATACATAAGGCACACGGGATTATAAGGGGCACTGTCGATTTTCAGAAAAATCAAAGGATTGATTTTAAGTGTGCCGTATTTTCCAAACAACATGGTAATAACGACGGCCCGCTAGCATGCTCTACCAAAAATAGTGCTTTGTTGTGTATCTGAGGGACGAAAGCTAAACCAGTGCCACACCACTGAAGTTGCAGCATTTTTACAAACCAATTCTGGTTCATCTATTTCATTCAACAATCCGCTTTCGCCCTTCTCATTCTCCGTCACCGCCGTGCTTTTTCCGGCATGTGCGTATGAAAACAAAGGCACTGCGCATGCGCGTTTTACCCATATTCTATCGCGATATTTCATTTTCTTATCATTGCCCAACATTATACCGGTATTACTGTGAACGGTATGATATGGCCCAGCCCTGCTTGTACCTACATAAAATTATGTGAACTGGTGGTTTTGGAAACTGCAGTTGTTCAGGAATGGCTCCAAGAGGCCTTCCCAACTTATGTAAACCTGAAATTCTCTTAGAGTTTCACAGAGTTCCTTGAAGTTTCCTATTGTAAGTATTGGCCAATGCAATGAGTGCTGTCAAACAAATCCTTTAAAATAAAAATGACCATGACGTTTAAACTGTGTAAACTGCTGATCTGACCTGTCAACACTCCAGCTTTGCTATTTTTTTTAATTAATGTCAACCAAACTGCCAGTCATCTATTAATTAAAATTTACACACAAAAAATCCTCACTGCACATATATTTTCAACACATGTGTGAAAACAACCTGATTGAAGCAGCATGTGAGCAGCTGCTGTCTCTCCAATTGTTGGCTATTAGCTGTTCACCATTTTTTTTAGCAGTTTTTCCCCCAGTTAACAAAAAACACAAAAATAAATATATGCTAGTCTCTCTGTGCAGCCAGCTGTGTGTTTAATGGCTGTCTACAAAGTGTCAAACACTAAAATACTACAAAAATATTGAATTTGCACATTGTATTATCATCAAAAGCACATCACTAGTTTTCTGCTTGGTATACTGTAACAGAAAAAAGTGCTTTAACCACACGCTATAAACAAAAAACTCATGGATTCTGAAAGGAAGGTTTTGACAGGGATGTGGTTGTTGAACTCCAGGTATTGGCTGCTCATTAAAAGGAAAATTAAATTCCCAAAAGCATTTTTTTTCTTCCTAGAAAATGTTCTGAAATATGTTGATGTACTTTGCTGAATTAACCAATTGGAAGGGTCAAATATGAAAAAAAAATCAAATCTTACCTCTTTCACCCTCGTCCTGTTTTACTGTCTCTCAGGCTCTCGTCACCATGACTCCCGATCAGAGGCGCGAGTCTATCGGTTTGTCCCAGATTAACCTTTCGGACCAAGAGGATAAATCCAAGGCCTACACTCTGGAGGAGTTTTCCTACGACTACTTCAGGTGACTAAGTGTAATGTGAGGCTGTTTTAAGTACAAATGACGTTAAAAATATGCGTGAAAGTTTCTTCTAACCGCTGTTCTTCAGGCCTCCTCCAAAGAGTACTCTGAGCAGGGTGGTGATCTCGAAAGCTCGAGGGAAGGAGCGTCTGTGGAGCTGCACCCGCGAGCCTCTCAAACAGCCTCTATTGAAAAAAGTCCTGGCTCACGACGAGCTCTCCCAGGAGGCCTCTCTGGCCTTCATAGATATCCTTTAGCGGAGGGCGTGATTGATCATTTGTTTGGCTTTCTTGTTTGCTTTTTTCCTCTGGTGCTTTTGTTACTTCAGAGTGGGTAATTAACTTTCCCAAGGGACCATATGAGAAAGTGGAAGTGTTGTGAAGGGCTCAGTTCAGTTCTGATAAATATTCATTTTGTGTCTTTATAAACTGCTACTGGTAAGAGTGGATGTTGCAGGTATCCAAGCCTGCAGTCACACCTGTCGACCAAACTCCCCACAAAAGTTTCTCACTGTTGTTTGTGATTTTGATGGGACTCATAAGCTGGTCTTGACTGCTCCATCGCTAGCAAAGGTCTAGCTGCTTTTTTAGTCTCGTAGTGGCGATTGAAACTGTAATATTTAATCTGCTCTATACAAAGAAAACATGCTTTTTAATGCTGGTAGGTTAGTAATTTTAACATGAGAGTTTATAGGGATGAACTCGGTTTTTTGGAGCCAGCCAAGTGGCCATCAGAGGAAGTTTGCTGCTTGGTTATTTCCAGTCAGCCATACTGCCTGACCTGTACCAGCCTGTCGTTATGTGAATGGTCCTTGACTGTGTTTGCACCTGTGATGAAGTATATGGGCGACTACCCGTCCAAACGAGTGCGTTCTGTCAACGAGCTCACCGATCAGATATTCGAAGGAGCCCTGAAGGCCGAGCCGCTCAAAGACGAAATCTTCTGCCAGATTCTGAAACAGCTGACAGACAATCACATTAAGTAAGTCCAAGAAAAAAACAGTCTTTTCTAGCTCTTCTTCTATAATCAATATTTTAGCTCAGTGTTCACAGTTTAAGCTGTGAGTGTTCACCTCTTACATCTGTAACATGCACCTTCCTGGTAACCCCAGCGGTTCTTTCACAGTCTCTGCAGCACCCTTAGAGTCTTTTTGCCGCTTGAAATTCATTAAATTCACACAAGCAAACAAAACTATTCATTGTCCACACAGAGACTGGTGTTTAACATTTTTCGCCTGCTGTACCATCACCACAAACCATATCCCTGCACACTTATAAATATGCCTGGTAGGAGCAAGAAAATAATGATATAAGCATGATGGAATATGAACATGCATAAAAGATTTCTGACTTCTAGATGTTTCTCACTAAAGGACACTTTCTTTCCTGTGCCACAAAGCCAAAATCCTGACCCTCAGTTTGTGCACTGTTTACCTTGTCATGGTGTTTGTGTGCAGGTACAGTGAGGAGAAGGGCTGGGAGCTGCTGTGGCTCTGCACTGGTTTGTTTCCTCCCAGTAATATCCTGCTGCCTCACGTCCAGAAGTTTCTGCAAGCCAAGAAACACTATCCTCTGGCTCCAGACTGCATGCAGCGGCTGCAGAAAGCCTTACGGTAACACAAACACACACAGTTGTTGTTAACGCCTGTTAAAACTTCTTCACTGCTGCTTTTTACAACTTTAAGTCTCACACCACTTTTTTAGCTCAGTTGAAAAGCACCTGCAAGCAGCCTCTAGTTTCCAGCTGGTTCATACAGCTCAGTTACAGAAACTGTATAGTGCATATTACCCCAGTGTGTGATTAAATGATTGCTTTAAATTACAATTTTTACCCCTAGTAATTGTTTTTATTATATTTTATTCATTATTCATCCTCACTGCCCTTTGTGCTAGAAACGGATCAAGGAAGTACCCTCCTCACCTGGTGGAGGTGGAGGCCATCCAGCACAAGACGACTCAAATCTTCCACAAAGTTTACTTCCCTGATGATTCAGACGAGGTCAGTGACAATTAACATTCAAAAAGTACATTGTTATGTGGTATTTTACAACTGTGCATTTTATACACTAAGGACAAAAAAACTGTAATTTGAGACGTGCCACCTCTTTAAACAAACAGTGAACTTGCATCGTTCACATTTTTCTGCACATTTACTAAATATTCTGCTTATAGCTCGACTTTAGTTTATGTTTGTGTTCACAGGTGTTTGAGGTGGAGTCGAGCACGAAAGCCAAAGACTTCTGCCACAACATCTCCGGACGTCTGATGCTCAAATCCTCCGAGGGCTTCAGTCTCTTCGTCAAGATCACTGACAAGGTGACACCTCCCTCCGCAGCCCGATCGTACAAACGTATTCACTACAAGCTCAGCTCAGGGGCAGCAAATAGACAGATTAGACAAAAAAGCCATAATTTTCTGTTTCTATGCTGATGACCTTTCTCTTCTTGTTGTGGTGTTTGTAGTTGTTGCTCTCTCTGCTGTCATATTTCTGGTAGACCTTTGGTTCTCTACCAAGAATTTGTTGTTTCAGATTCATAAAAAGTAACATTTTTGGTCATTTTTCATTAATTTGGAGTCAGTTCGTTTTTATGTTGCATCCTATTTTCACTGGTTTGACCCTCTTCCTGTTTTGTGGTAATTGTGAGTCTTCTCTTGGTTGTTTTGGGTCTCGTTGCAGATGTTTGATTCTGTGTGGTTATTTTGCATTTGTTAATCATTCTTTTAGTGTGTTTGTAGTCATTTTATTTCTTTTTTTTTAGTGGTTTTGCATTTTTAAGTTCTTCTACCACCTCTCTGTAATCAGTTAATTGATTTCTTGTCAGTTCGTGACTTCCTGGTTCCTTTTGTGTTTAGTACTCGTTTGTTTTTTTTTCCGGGGGGGTATTCATAGGTTGTCCTTTGCTGCTCAGTTTGCTTGTAATTATTTTTATTTAACTTTTTTTTTTTTTTTGCTTTGCTTTCAACTGTACAGACTTTGCCTGTACGTGTGATTCGTTTACATGTAATCGTAACTTTTTGCTTTGAATATTAGCTTTATTTTTGAGGAAAAAGGGATCATGAAGCCATTCAAGATGGATCTTCTTTACACAATTAAATCCTTCGCTTACTTCCAGGTCATCAGCGTGCCTGACGGCGACTTCTTCTTTGACTTTGTGAGGCACCTGACTGACTGGATCAAGAAAGCCAGACATGTAAAAGATGGTAAAGCCCATCAGCTCAGATTCAGATTGAAGCTCAGATTATCTTTGATCTTCTTGCTGATTCTTCTTTCTTTACCAGTTTGTCTTTTCATCTTTGTGCTGTGTGCAGGTGTAGTGCCTTCTCTGACCTACCAGGTGTTCTTCATGAAGAAGCTGTGGACTAATACACTTCCTGGAAAGGACTCCATGGCTGATTCCATCTTCCACTACTACCAGGTTAGTCCCTCTGCAGTATCAGTATATCTGGTTACTCTTACTTGGTTAAATGTTGAGATAAAACATTTTAAACTTGCCTGATATAGAATGGATGGTGTAGACTAAACTCTGAATCATGCTGAAAGCTCTCTGTCTCTATCTTCCCTCCAGCTGTGCAAAGCTTCAAAAAAGAAAATCTGTGTGTGGTATCGGTTTCTGACCAGCTGTTGTCTTTCTCTGCAGGAGCTGCCGAAGTATCTGCGTGGCTACCACAAGTGCTCAAAGGAGGAGGTGCACCAGCTGGCAGCGCTGATCTACAGGGTGAAGTTTGAGGAGGATAAATCCCACTTCCACAATATTTCCAAGATCCTGAAGGAGCTTGTCCCCCAGGACCAGATCAGACATTTGTCCCCCGACGACTGGAAGCGGGTGAGCACACGCAGATTTAAAAATGGTAAAAAACTGAATGTCTGGATGCAGGAATGGCCTCATGCTGATGATGACTACGTTAAAAAATCATTTCCTCTTCAGTTTGTTGCCACAGATGCAGAATTAAAACATCAGATTTGGATTTAATCCTCGGGTGTTCATTCATTTATAACCTTTCCTCAGTGATCACAGTTCTTACATATTTAAGATGTTTTCATGCTTTCATTCAAAAATCCAGAAATAAGGTCTGGTGATTGGTGCTTTTTGGCTCCTATGCTGGGCAGTTAAAGTTTTACTCAACAAGTAAAAAACACAAAAGTTAGATTGAACTTGTTGTGGAAATCTAGTGAGACACAAACTTTTAATCGCACATTAAAACTCCTAGGTGACTCAGATGTTTTATGCAGGAGCTTTTATTGTAAAAGAGCCGACCTCATGTGTTTACAGGATCCTTTGAAGCACCGGATTCAGAAAAATGCTATTTTTAGAGGCCTGAAAAAGGAGTTTTGGCCTAAGCCATGCTGCTAAATGCACATTCCTTAATTAGTCGTAGGTACTCAAGTTTCAAATGAGTTAAAATGATCTATAAAACTGAAACAAACTAAAAGTTGTGTGCTGATTGTACTGATTAAAAAGAACTCGAGACAATCACCAGGGGATATGCAGAGATTTAAATCTGTAGCAGCACGTCAGCTTCCCTCTCTGACGTCATCCCAAACCCCAAAAAGAGGCTTTACTGTTTTCAGAGTTCTCTAGGAGTTTAAAAACATTAAAATCCAAAACATAACCCACAGCTGCTTGCTACTTTTATAGGTAATCACAAGTCTGTGTGCAAAAAGAATGAATGAGTGTTTCATCTTCCATTTGTTGTGTGTCTCAGTCCATCGTGTCGCTGTTCAACAAGCACTCAGGGAAGACTCGGGAAGAAGCCAAACTCTCCTTCCTCAAAATCATTTACAAGTGGCCCACGTTTGGTTCTGCCTTCTTCGAAGTCAAGGTAAAGACGCTAGAGACTCTTTAGTTTATGAAAGCTTGGAACTTCTGCATTCACTGTTTCCTGCTCTATTTTATCTACTTTCATTTTTAAAAAAGCAGCACAACACTGTGACAAACTTTACATTTTTTGTTTTTCTGTTTTGCTTTTTCTGCAGCAAACAACTGATCCTAATTACCCAGAAACCCTCCTGATAGCAATCAACAAACATGGAGTCAGTCTGATTGATCCCAAGTCTAAGGTGGAACACATTTATCTTTGATATTTAAATCGATCTGTATTGATAAAGCGCTTTACTACTCTGTTCCCTCCCCTCACTCCCAACTGGTCACAGGAGATAGATGCACCTCCCTGAGCCTGTTTTCCTCCAGAGGTTTCTTCCTGTTAAAACTGAGGTTTTCCTTCCCACTGTTGCCAAGTCCTTGCTTATAGGGGATCTTCTGATTGTTGGTGCTTTTTTCTATTACTGTAGTTTCTCTCTGTATTATTGTATTGTAGTTAGCTTGCAATATAAAGCACATTGAGGCGACCGTTCCTTTGAATTAAATCAAAGCACTTTTTTTTCGCAATTAGTTTTGATTTAAACCTGGAAATATTTGTTTGTATGTGAAGTTTATGCTCAGCTAATTTGAATGAGTTTGAGCACTGGATTATTCTCTTATCCGGCTTATCAAAATTTCCTGTAGGACATCCTCATCACTCACCCTTTCACCAAGATCTCCAACTGGAGCAGCGGCAACACGTACTTTCACATCACCATTGGAAACCTGGTGCGAGGCAGCAAGCTGCTGTGTGAAACGTCCCTGGTGAGCTCTTAGTTTTTATAACATGAAACAAAGAGTGTGAGCATTTAGCTTTCCAAACAAAGCTGCTTTTAATGTGATTATGCACAGCCTGAGCAGTGAAAGGAGCGTGCCAGCAGATTTAATTGTCTGTCTTTTCTGTAGACTCTCTCGTTTATCACGTGTCCCACCAACAAGATTACGCTCTGCAGGAAGCAAAATCTTTGCGTTCACATTTGAATCGCTCATTTATTTCATGTGTAATCAAGTATTTTTTGAGTGTGGTGTCTGAAACGATTTTGCATGGTTACCTGTGCTCTCTTTTTAACTTCAAACTTAATTACAGCTCAGAGAAAAGGGGTGAAGTAACAGTTCTAACGTCACAGGAAAACTTATGAGAAAATCAAATCGGTGATCTTGTGTGAATAATAATAGATCCTTATACAGTGAAAAGAGCCGCACATCCCACAAAGCAATCATTAATGTATTCTCATCCATCAGGGCTACAAAATGGACGACCTCCTGACCTCTTACATCAGCCAGATGCTGACGACGATGACCAAACAGCGAACGTCCCGGGGCAACAGCAAGTGAGCAGAAGGCTGGAAAGTCATTGATCCCATTTGATCGAAGCTGGACACAAACACCCACACCCACACGGCAGAATGTAAAAAACGCGCTAATGGCTGACTGTGACGCTCTAATGTTTTCACACTATAACATCGGTCCTGTCTTAAAACTCACCCGCTGCCTTTAAATGACTTTTACCTGAAGCTGGACTTTGTGTAATTGCAGTGATTAGCAGTGACGTTTATTCTCTGTGCTGTAAAGTGTGACACGTTCAACTTTCAGTGAAACCACTTTTCACACGTCTTGACTGAACTGACCATGAAGATTTTTATACTATTAACATCTGCACTGAAACAGCTGGGCCTGTATTTATAAAGTGTCACTAAGTAGGAACTTGGTCCTACATAGGCTGAAAGTGATGAATGCAACTGTTCTTGTTTAACTGTGTTAGGGGAGCACAGTTAAATGTCTTGTTTGGCATCATCGATGAACCGATCCTTAAAACACTACATTTAAAATCTGGAGCCAGTCATTTTTAGTGTTTCTGTTAGAAAAGAAATAGCAGTTAGATCATTTTCTGTCCTATTAATCTCCATCTTAACATGCCGGTTTCAAATCTGAAGAAGCATCCTGGTCTCAAAGAAATCTTGCTATCTTGGACCTGGTGATATTTACGCAGAGAGGTATGCACGAGATTTATGCCCGCACACTTCTTGTGTCAAATCAACAGTTTTTATTTTGCAGATCTTTGAATTGCTTCTACTGTATAGATCATATTCTTGATTATAATTCATTAAGAATATAAAATGGCATAAAAGTTCAAATAGAATCCTAAAGGCATGAACAAACTCCCATTTATACAATTTAGAGTCATTCTTTAGAAACTGATTTAAGGAGCTTGGAAAGAAAAGCATTCTCCAGATGCTTTTCTTTCCAAGCTCCTCAAACTACGATGACCTGGATGACTGAGAACCTTCACAGACATTTAAAAAATGATCCAATATAAGAAAATTTCCCAGTCTCACCATCTGTTTTCCACTGAAAAATTCAAGGATCATAATACACTTCCTAAATTCACTTCAGTTCATTTAGATAAACAACTCTCACCTCAAATCGCTTTATATTGTAAGGTACAGACCCTTCAATAATACTACAATAATATTTCTCACAGAAAAACTGCCAAATTTAACTTCTGCATCTCTAGTTTGGTCATCAAATTATTTTTCTGATGACGTTAGGGGCGTTTCCAAACCTTTTCTGAGCAGAATTTTCTCTGGAGCTACTCTTTTTTTATCTGCATATTCAAAATTTGTAAAGGTGTTCCGCCTCACTTTTTGAAAATTCTTTTTTAAAAAGATTCATATTTTTGTTTTTTTACAGGTAGCACCCACGGCCTCAGAGCGTCTCTTTAATATAGTTGGTTCAAAGGAAAATGCCACTAACCTCATCACAAAAATATGTTTTTAGGCAGACTAATAACATTAGAAATCTGATATTTACACAACTCACAAGTTTGTAGACTTAAGACTTGCCAGGTCTCTCTTGGAAATGAGATTTTTAATCTCAATGAGATTTTTTACCTAGATAAATAAAGGACTAATAAATATCAATGATGACTCTACTTGAACCTTGGGAACCCCACCGGACTGACTGCAGGTCAAGTCAAAATGATGCTGCATTATTTTTGAATTAATGGGTTAATTTGTGCCGTTATTGTACCCAAATCTTTATAATCCCAAGAGATTCTGTGATGCTTCATTCATCCCTGACTTAACTATGGCTCTCTGAAGCAACATCTCCCCATAACATTAGTCCTCTGGTTCTTTTTGTTTATTTAACTTGTAGGTAGTGTTCCTATTTATGCTTACAGTTGTCCCAAGGTTATTAAATCAATGTTATGACATTTTAAAAAAACATTTTACGTTTCAGATGTCTTCCTTTTTTCTTCTTCTTTGATTTGATCGATTTGTTACACTTTGCCAATTTTCGCAGTCAACCTCAGCCACATCAGGAACAATCTCCAAACCTGTGAACACTATCTGGACTTGAACATAGCACCGGTGTGGAGGAAATACGAGTAATGTTGCTTTTACTTCATCGTTAGCATCCCGTGTGTGTGCCACAAAGTTCAAGCACTCTTTATATCCAGTAGGGATTTTTTTCAGTGTCTCCATGTGTACTGTAGCTGGTGAATGATTCGTATTTGTCTCTTCTTTTTTTAATATATGAATTTAGTATTAATTTGTAAGTCATAACGGTTTTATGTTTGTTCTGGATGATGTTTATGAAGCAGAAATTGTTTCATCCATACGACCACATATCTTATGCTGTAGAAATGAATAAATAACATTTTCCAAAGAGTCCTGTGTGGTTGGTTTCTTTAAAAAAAGAAAGAAAATTGCAACATGAGATTTTAGATGCCAGAGAATTTTCCCTGCATGATCAAAGACATCCAAGTATCCAGCTATAAATTAACTTTCATTCTGATATTTACTTGTAAGCTATATCCTTACAATCATGTCTAAATTACAAAATTTTAATTAAAAGTAATCTATTTCAAATACAAATAGGGATACTCAGGATTATGAGCATCTCATGTGCCGTTTTAGCTTCTTCCCATTTAAGCCAACTGTCTTCTGACTGGCTCCCTAAGACAAACTGGTTTGAACAGCAGGTGGGCTTAGCTTTTGTGTCCAACATAACCAAATTAGTATTGATGATTGTTTCTGCCACTGAAAAAAAGTTAGCATGTTGAGCTAACCGCTCTGGAGTCGGAGCTTTTGGCTTACATTACTAGCTCGCCTGATTATTTGACACTGTTTAATATAGTGATGTGCGATACCACAGATTTCCTTTCCGATCCGATACCAAGTAAAATTCAGGGTGGTATCGACGATACTGATCCGATACAGATACTTTGTACAAAAACGTATTTTATTTATTGTGTCTCCCCCTAGCAGCACCTGTCCCTGTCCACTCCTCCTCTTCAGTTCGCCTCAACATACGCTCGTCATATTCTGTGATATCATTTACTCTGAGGTGTTTGACAAATTTGTGGTGTTGCCACAACACCTCACTTTCTTGCCACATGTATCGCAAACCACGTTTGTGGATGTAAAATACGTCCGCACATAACTCCAATTACGCTCAGCCATTGTTGTGAGTGCGCACACCAAGGGGCTGCGTCACATTTATACAGCCGTATTTCGCACATGACTATGAAAGGCGGAAGAGGAAGTAGTTCCATCCAATGTAGACAATCCGAATGATATAGTTTCTTTCCACTGAGTTCCTGTTAATGATAAACTACAAATTTACCCTAAATTACTAAAATATCGATAGTTTAATGTGAGAATCGATTCTAGAACATAAATGACTGGTATCGGAGGAATCGATATTTCACATTTAGTCCACACAGCCTGTCTTCAGAAGGGAGATGTGAACAGCTCAATATAAAGAGTTTCTCATTAATTTAAATAGAGGAATATAAAATCAGGTTGACTAAAACGGCCCCTGTGGGAAAGGTTTAACAAGCGCAATCTAATAAGACACTTGATTTTTGTTAGCTTTAGCCAGAGCCAGGCTAGCTGTTCCCTTGTGTTTCCAGTCATTATGCTAAGCTAAACTAAGCTGCCAGCTGTTGCTAACCTTTTGAAGTCTAACGGTAAAATGATTTAAAACGCTAAACCAGATAAATACAGAGTGAGGCATTGTTTCAGCCACTTTAATTCATTAAGACACAGAAGTTTTTCGAGGTTGACAGTGTGTGATTTGGCTTCGAAGGCTCAGCAGACATTAGTGCTCTGTTACAGCCGCCAGGCTGGGCGTCTTTTCCGCAGCCGAGTTCCCACTGGAGACCGACCAGATATCACTCAGCTCTGAGAGAGAAGATACAGTCAGAAGAAAGAAAAATTAGCTGTCCATAAGTCAAAATGTTGGGTTTTTAGCCCTATAAAGCCTGGACCAGAAAAATCATTCTGGAGCCCCCCATTAAATCTCACTTTGCATATATGAATTTTCAATTTTTAAGTTAAGTTGCTACATATGGCATTTTTATGCACTTACTTATATCCTCATAAGACGGATCCTAATCATTTAGGACCAAAAACATTTGTTTTTGGTCTATATCTTTTGACTTAATTGAGCTACCCTAATAAGTCCTGCTGATCTTTCCAATGATATCTCATGTTTTTGGGTGCCCTCTTTTAGCTCCAAAGAGGCAGGTTCTCAGGATATGATACATATATTGTGGCAGTGGGAATTGATTTATCCGCGGTTTATTTTTTAAACTGTGTTTTTTAGCCCTAAAAAAAAACCCTTTTTCATATTGATATCTCCCATATTTACGTTATGAGAACTCACAAAATGCTGGAAAAACATGAATAATATGAAAATGAGTCCAACCCAGCCTTGTGTTCTTGGAATATTTTCTTAGTATGAAGGTAAAGGTTTGTGTGGCTTCATTAAATATACTAAAGTTGTCATTAAAAAAAAATCAGCTGATTCTGAGGGGTTCAGATGGGAGGTACTGATTGATTTTAAATAGAATGAAAGGTGCTATAGAAAAGGTCATGGAGTTATTAAAGGGGGTATTAAACTATAAATTTAACTATAAATTAAACAAAAATGTAAAAGTATTTTTCTATAATTTAATCTACAAAATCTCATTTAGACTTTCTGAGCCAAAGGTGGCATCTTAGATGTTTTGGTTTTTCTGACCAACAGTTCAAACACCCCCATGAAAAAAAATGTAATCCTCATTTTTTTTTACAAGCTGGAAACATTATACACACAATTGTTTGTGTTATTTCTTTTTTGTTCTTGCTTGTTAACATTTTCAGTCCTCTAATTCAGTCCTCAGTGTGAAATATCAAACCAGCTCCTTAAACTACAGGAGGTAGATGAGAAATAATCACAAATCACACTAATTCCATCACTAACACAGGACTCCCCAAAAATGTTTTGCAACTGTGAAAAACAATTGTTGATTTATAATCATTGCATTTGCATTTCAAATAAGATGTTAGACCTGTTTGTTTTGCACTGATTACAGTGTACGTCTAATACCTCATCTCATAATTAAATCTTTGTGAAAACAAAGTCTGAAAACAACCTTATAATGGCAATTTTCCAATATATACTATATTATATTTTCTCCATGTATAAATACAAAGTACATAGTTCATGACAAATTCATTTTTTATTGAGAAATTTAACCAATCTGATGGTTATGTTTCCATTTAGTTAATTCTTTAATT
The DNA here is from genome assembly GCF_036321145.2 of Pelmatolapia mariae. Lineage (NCBI taxonomy): Eukaryota > Metazoa > Chordata > Actinopteri > Cichliformes > Cichlidae > Pelmatolapia > Pelmatolapia mariae. The sequence goes on along the minus strand of NC_086236.1, from coordinate 7,457,187 downwards.
TGATGTATTTATGGGGTTTTAAACACCAGATTTTTAATATAATGTACAGAGAAAAAATTGTTTACTCTCAATGGGGTGATTTTAATTTAGCCTAGAGATGAAAATGTCTGTGTGCGTCACATATCTAGACTCCAGTTTTCTTCTAGTTTTTTTTTGTTTTTGTTTTTTTAAGTCTGACGTTTATTTTATGGTAAGTTACCCTTTTTAAATTTGCTGTAAGTGCCACCTTCCATCTTGATCCTGCTGCCCGTGCAGAAGGCCAGTTCCCTCTCTCTCCATCTGAAAACACATTTTCATCTTGATAGAGAGCGAAACATGGCGATTACATCAGAATACAGGTTGGATGTATTGGATGCGAGGTAGGTGTGTGTGTGTGCATGTGTGTGTGTTTTCCACCTGTGGAAGAAGAAGATAAGGAGGATCAGCACAAAGGACATCAGATCAGTAAGAATCCACGTCAGTTTATACTCATCGGGAGTCTGAGAAGCAGATCAGAAGAGACCGTGTGGAAGCAAACAGGTGAATATTATTATCTTTTATATATGAAACAATAATAAATAGGCAAAAGTTCACAGTTCATTTTAGCATTCTGTAAATTCCTGTGTTCAAATATGGTTTAAAAGGTTCCCAGATTGTAGCTTGTAGTACTAATTTCTACCACAAGATGGTGCCGCAAGTTAACGTAACCAAGCACTTATTCCACCAGGAGGCCTGTCGGCTGTAGTACTAGAAAAATAAATATCAAAAGTTAATCTAAGCCCAGCACACACTTGACAAGATTACAACACCTCTCTGGTAAAACAGTTGCCCAATGGTATGTAATAATCTGTATTTTAGCATAATTTAACATGCTACAGATGTGCTTTAGATCAGCGGTCCCCAACCCCTGGGCCTCGGACCGGTACCGGTCCGTGAGTCATTTAGTACCGGGCCGCGAGAGTTGAGGCTCAGGTGTGAAATGTATGGTTTTCAGGGTTTTTATCGGTTTTCAGCGTTATTTTGTTATCGTTTTTATCGTTAACTCGGTTTTCCTGGGTCTTTTCACGTGTGTTATGAATAAATCTTCTTTTTTTCGGTACCGGTACTAGTTTTATTTTGTTGTATTTATCCGCGACACCTTAAAGGCCGGTCCGTGAAAATATTGTCGGGCATAAACCGGTCCGTGGCGCAAAAAAGGTTGGGGACCGCTGCTTTAGATGACTAAATAGTGTATTAAAACACATTTAAGAAACAAATGTTACAGCAAAAGCAAGCAAAACTTTATTTATGTAGCACAAGCTCACGATATACACGGTGTACGTTGTGTTTTTACAGATAAAAAACATAAGACACTCAACAGCAGGACACTTTAAAACACGCATGCATGAACAATTATTAGAACCTAAAAATTGCAATTCATTAAACAAGCAGGAATAGGGTAAAATAATCATTAAAACCAGAAACGGGACCACTGAAGGTTAAATAGGAGTTGCTATGAGTTTGGTTTAATCACTGATTATGCTGGATGACTGATATGATTTGGTAGGTTGCTTCAGCAGCTTGGACCATAAAAGGTAAAGCCCCACTACATGATACTACAACCGCACCTCATCCAAACTACCTCAAAATTGGCACCCTTACCCCCCACTGCTAACTATATGGTATCATCAATACGTCAGGTGTTTCAAAATAAAAGCTTCTGCAGTAAGAAAGAGAGGGAACAGGTCGATGTCAGAAATGAAGCGCATTGCTTGAACTCACCATGATAAACAAAGGGGAACTGATGGTGCTGAGCAGCTGGGGGGCATTAGTGGTGACTGAATGCACTCCAGCACACCAGGCTAGAGAGTAGAGCCATGGCTGGCTGATCACATACAAGTTAGTGGTGATGTTTACTGCAGTGTACTCCCTACACACAGGAGAGGAGAAAGTCATGAATATTACTAAACACAAGGAGGAGGACAGTACAGACGCACACACACTTGTGTTACCTGATGAGCTCAGCGGACATGAAAGTGTAGTCCAGGTTGAGTTTGACGATGTGGTTACTCTGGAGCTCCTCTAGAGGGAGCCGACTGCCTGAAGTCTGCTGGAGCTCAGGATCGAGTTCCTGGACCAGAGCTCTGAGATTTGATGGCAGCCAAAGCACCTAGATATGGCACGCAAGCAGTGTTACCTACTGCTCACTCACAGTAACTGCACTCTTTACTCTTTTCAAACGGTAAAATGCTAAATTACAACATTTCACAGTGGAGTCTGGTGATAGAGAACAAAATAAGCCTCGCCTGTGAGGAATGGATGGATGATTCGTTCTGGATGACCTCGAGCGTGCGCTGGATCCAGGTGTCTCTGAAAGGGTGATCTCTGGGTGGCCGATAGAGGTCGAAGATCACCAGTTTGCCCGTCTGAGCTGCCAGCTGGAGGAAGGCCTGCAGGCTACAGACCGACTGGTTTCCAGCTCGCTGTCGGTCGTCTGCGTTCAGAGAGCCAGCCGTGCCAAATGGGTTGTGCTGCAGGGGTGACCATCAATAACCAATCAATACAGTGATTTCACATGACATGTGATATGCTTTTCATTGGCCAGCTGATTTTTTTTTCCATTTTTGGCTGTTGTCATGAGGAATTCATTTGTGTCCAAACATGCTCAACTCCATTCTGTAGTTATAGTAACACTCTTAAACCTCAAATATAGTAAACAAATATCTTCTTTTTTCTCAGCATTTCATTACATCTGTACATCCATTTTCTGCCGCTTATTCTAATCTGGGTCAGGGTTCTCTCTCCCTAGCTACCTCCTCCCGCTCTAACCCTCTTCTGGGATGCATTTCCAGGCCAACCAAGTGATGCAATCTCTCCAACATGTCCTGGGTTTGCCCCAGTGTGTGCTCTCAGGTAGACATGCTCAAAACACTTCAAATGGCTTATTTAAATAGAAAAGATTAGCAGCTGTGCTCTGAGCCCATCTATGGTAAACAGCAGGTAAAAGAATATCAGAGGTTATTAGCTGACCCCAAAAAAATGCAGTGAATAAAATCAATACTTCTTCCTTTTGTTTATTTTTTTAGAGCTTTTTTTCTATGGTTACATTTTTCAAACATCAGAGAATAGCTATGACTATCATGGGAAAGGTGTCATTAAATGGCAGACTCACAGACAGGAACCAGTCCCCAGCGTTCAGGCTCTCCAGCTCGTTCCAGGTGAACCTGGCAGCTGGAGCATTGGTCTGGTTTGGGAAAACTTCATGGATGTTGGTGGTCCGCTGCAGAGTGTAGTCATGCATCAGAAAAGGCACGCCATCAAAACTAGAGGACAAGGACAGGACAACAGTATGAGACTCTAAATGGGGCAGGGAGCTTTTCAGAAACAGAAAAGTCAGCTCGCCTGAAAGGTTATTGTATTTAAAGTTTAATAGGCTTAACTGGGACCTGGCTAAGTGCTTGGTCTTCAGTGATTGTCTTTAGAAACAGAACTGGAACATAATAATGTCATGACAGCATGTATGTAGAGAGCTACTGGCTCAAATGCTCAAATTCTTTTATCAATACTTTACATTCACTATTAGACAAACTTGGGGAATTTAAAATGCCAATGAATTCCTCAAAAAGTCGATTATCCTTGGATTTATTGGATACTTTGATTTTTATTCTTTATACTCGACTTTAATAAACAATATTTTTTGTAAGGAATAACACTTATAACAGTAGTTTATTAATGAGTGACGTCTACAGTCAGGTCCATAAATATTGGGACATCGACACAATTCTAACATTTTTGGCTCCATACACCACCACAATGGATTCCAAATGAAACGAACAAGACATGCTTTAACTGCAGAGTGTCAGCTTTTATTTGAGGGTATTTACATCCAAATCAGGTGAACGGTGTAGGAATTACAACAGTTTGCAAATGTGCCTCCCACTTCTTGAGGGACCAAAAGTAATGGGACAGAATAAGAACCATAAATCAAACATTCATTTTTTAATACTTGGTTGCAAATCCTTTACAGTCAATCACAGCCTGAAGTCTGGAACACATAGACATCACCAGACGCCGGGTTTCATCCCTGGTGATGCTCTGCCAGGCCTCTACTGCAACAGTCTTCAGTTCCTGCTTGTTCTTGGGGCATTTTCCCTTCAGTTTTGTCTTCAGCAAGTGAAATGCATGCTCAATCAGATTCAGGTCAGGTGATTGACTTGGCCATTGCAAAACAGTCCACTTCTTTCCCTTCAAAAACTCTTTGGTTGCTTTTGCAGTATGCTTTGGGTCGTTGTCCACCTGCACTGTGAAGCGCCGTCCAATGAGTTTTGAAGCATTTGTCTGAATATGAGCAGATAATATTGCCCGAAACACTTCAGAATTCATCGTGCTGCTTTTGTCAGCAGTCACATCATCAATAAATACAAGAGAACCAGTTCCACTGGCAGCCATACATGCCCACGCCATGACACTTCCACCACAATGCTTCACTGATGAGGTGGTATGCTTAGGATCATGAGCAGTTCCTTTCCTTCTCCATACTCTTCTCTTCCCATCACTCTGGTACAAGTTGATGTTGGTCTCATCTGTCCATAGGATGTTGTTCCAGAACTGCGACGGCTTTTTCAGATGTCGTTTGGCAAACTCTAATCTGGCCTTCCTGTTTTTGGGGCTCACCAAAGGTTTACATCTTGTGGTGAACCCTCTGTATTCACACTGGTGGAGTCTTCTCTTGATTGTTGACTCTGACGCACATACACCTGCCTCCTAGAGAGTGTTCTTGATCTGGCCAACTGTTGTGAAGGGTGTTTTCTTCACCAGGGAAAGGATTCTTTGGTCATCCACCACAGTTGTGTCCCGTGGTCTTCCTAGTCTTTTGGTGTTGCTGAGCTCACCAGTGCGTTCCTTCTTTTTGGGAATGTTCTAAACAGTTGTTTTGGCCACGCCTGATGTTTTTGCAATCTCTCTGATGGGTTTGTTTTGTTTTTTCAGCCTAATGATGGCTTGCTTCACTGGTAGTGACAGCTCTTTGGATCTCATCCTAGCAGTTGACAGCAACAGGTTCAAAAAGCAAACAGCACACTTGAAATGAACTCTGGACCTTTTATTTGTTCATTGTAATTGGGGTAATGAGGGAATAACACACACCTGGCCATGGAACAGCTGAGAAGCCAATTGTCCCATTACTTTTGGTCCCTTAAGAAGTGGGAGGCACATTTGCAAACTGTCATAATTCCTATACTGTTCACCTGATTTGGATGTAAATACCCTCAAATAAAAGCTGACAGTCTGCAGTTAAAGCATGTCTTGTTCGTTTCATTTGGAATCCATTGTGGTTGTGTATAGAGCCAAAAATGTTAGAATTGTGTCGATGTCCCAATATTTATGGACCTGACTGTAAATCAATTAAAAAAGTTGCCTAAAGGTTCTTTATATTGTAAGGTAAAGACCTTACAATAATACATAGAAAACCCCAACAATCAGAAGACCCCCTATGAGCAAGCACTTTGGCGATGGTGAGAAGGAAAAACTCCCTTTTAACAGGAAGACACCTCTGGCAGAAGCAGGTTCAGTCAGGAGCAACCGTTGGCAGTATCTCTTTGGATCTCATATTGAATGTTCCAGTGAAAACATACCGGATTTGGAATCTACTTCAGATCTTTTATCTCCCTAAAAGGACAAGAACAGCCCTCACCCATGTTACTGCGTATCAGTCAACTGTCCAATTCCTGTCAAGCCTCTAAAAATGGAGGACTGCATTTCAAAATGGATCTAAGCATTAAACAGTCTTGAATGGTTTTAAATCTGAGCTGGTTTAGAGAAGCAAAACTACAAAAAATGTCACTGGATCTGACTGTATTTTACACATAATTAAATACCATGTGGTAGAAAAGTGTCCGCCACAAAAAGAACCAAAAGTAATAGAGCCAACGCTGCAGGAATCATGAATGTTATACTATTAGATAAAGAAGACTGTGGTTCATTGTTGCAGCTGTTGCAATTACAGAGTTTCACATTTTGTAACATTAATCTGAAATCAGATCAGTCATCAGCAGAAAAAACACCACAATTAACAGGAAGTGAAACAAGATGGCAAGACATCCACAAATGTTTGGTCACATGATCAATCGAGACAGTCAGTGGCCACGCCCACTGTTGATTCTGCAGCATCTGCGTATTTGGTTGCGGTTTTAAAGCCACGTTTGTTTCTACAGGACATTTTAAACAACCCCAGCTGACCGAAGTGCTGAACAAGTTATTCAAAATATACACTTTACATAACAGTCACTAAATGAGCAATAAATACAGAATAAAAATCACATTAAAAAAAAAGTACCCTGCATAATAAAGCCCAGGGTACTCTGCTCAGTAGAGTTTTGAAAGTGTTTTACAATAACTGAGAGACTGTGCAGCGATTATGTGAAAAGGTAAGCTGCTGACATGTGATTGCTTTGTCACTTTGCAGCATGTTTTCTAAATACTGTTTAGGCTGCATTGCACTGGGCTCTCAGGGCCATTGTACCATAATTGAACACACATGCTTTCGCAGAGAGCTCCTCGCTGACCTGATGGTGACATCCGTCTCCAGACCGTCACACCCAGCCTCCACCGCCTTCTCAAAGGACATCAGGGTGTTTTCTGGAGCGAGCTGCAGAATGAGAATCAACAGAGAACAGCAACTTGCAGCAGCAGTCAGTGCATGCAGGGGACTTTCAGCTCTGAACAAAACACACAGGAAGGATGTGAGCTTTCCTTTGTTTTTGTGTCAGTTCAGGGCCTGAGCGGTGTCCAAGAACATATTTCACATTACACTAATTTATGTTGTGTTACATTCAGGCTTAAAACTCTTTTACAGACCAAAAAGTTTTACAACAGCATGTAAAAAATCCTTTACTCTCATGAACAGTAACTGTTTGTTTATGAAAAGAAAATCAAAATCTGCTTATTTCTGTTACAAAGAAAGAAAAATTCTGTGTTTTACTTTGTCATATGTGACACTAGGACAATTGAAATACTGCTGCTCTCTCACTTTAGTGTACAGGAAGAACTGAGAAAAGACAAAGGACACAATGGGGAATTTATAAAAATCAAACCTATCCATGTAGTAGAAGATATAAATAAGATAAATAAATAAATAAATAAATAGAAATGTGTGAAATATTTGCACATTTAAAGTTTATCTTGTTTCTATAGAAAAGATCAAATTTTACACTTAATGCATCATGGAAAAACAAAGCTAAAAAGGGATTCAAGTCCAAGCTTTAATGGTTTACAGAGCAGTAAGTGTGTTTTTGGTCACCATAGGGGCTCCTCTGTGGCCAATGAGAGCCGGTGCAGGGCCCAGGGTCCCCTTCTCTTTGATACAAGGAGAATACAACCCGAGGGGAACCAAGTAGAGGGACAACAGGATGGTCAGGTACATGGCCATGATCAGGCCTCGCCGTACTAAAACACAAAAACACAATATAAAGCATAAACAAGAAGAGAGAGAGATTAAAAACAACTGAGGGCTCCTAACTAATAAATGAAGGAATCTGTGTGTGTGTGTGTTTTTCCCCTCAGTATTTATCTAACCTGCTTCACAGTTCGTGGATGTATAGGTGAGAAGTGAAGCGTTGTGAAGTCGTTTGGATGAGTTGGAAAATCCCAGTAAGACCATCAGTTCCTGAAATACTCAAAGTCACTTAAATCCCCTTTCTGATGCTCAGTTTAAACACCTTTACATGCCTAAATACACGGAGTTGCTCTAATGTAATTGGTTAGTTGATCAGGTGTACCTAAGAAAGTGTCTGCTGATTGTATTTTGCCCATATTGTGCTTTTCTTGTGTTGTGTTTCTTGAAAACTTATTTTTCAATTTACTTTAAATATGAGTTTTTATGTTTATCATCTTTTCATATATCAGAATAAAAACAAACATTTTAAAAGCACGTCTGAGACTCACCTCTGCTTTTCATGCGAAAGAAATGCAAAGCAACAGGCCAAGCCAGTGATGTCATCAGTAAGACTCCGCCCACATGTAAGAAAGGTGCTGTTACCTGGTCAGGAAGAAGAGAAAAAAAAAATCTAGTAAAATCTAACACGAGAAGTGGAAATCATGGACACACAGAACAAGGTAAGGGGTGGCGGAGGAGAAGAAGAGCGTCACCTGGAAGGACAGCAGCAGCGTCCTCCATTCTTTACTCCAAAGGTTGGACAAGACAGCCATGGCGATGACAGAGACCATCAGGCTCACCAGGATCCCAATCTGCAAAAAACAGTGTCAAAGTGTAGAAATATGAAAAATGTTTCATATGGATAGAAAACATCTTCATTTGGCGACACTGACTAGAATTCGTTCATTCTGGTGATTTTTTTCTTTAGCATCCAGTGAATAAAACATCCTAATAAGCTCAGAGAAAAGAATTAGCAGGTCAATTTTAAGGATGACGTCTGGGTGAATATAAGGAGAACAGCAAACATGGAACCGCAGTATATATGACAACAACAGAGTTTGTGCAATTCTAACAAGCTTTAAAGTCAATATTTGGTACAATTTCTTTAAGCAGTCTTCAGGAACAGTTCGACAGGCTTCTCAAAGGACATTTAAAGCTCTTCCTTGGATGTTGGCTGCCTTTGTTATCTGTCAAGATGATCCCACACTGATTCAATAATATTGAGGCCTCTGGGAAAGCCAATCCATGAGGTATAGTTTTCTATCCAAGTATGTTTTTACTGCACTAGCAGTGTGTTTGCCATGCTGAAATTTTCTGTCAATCAGACGTTTTCAGATGGTTTTTCATGGTGGATTAGAATCTGATGGCGTTTTTCATTGGTTTTGAAAAGGTCCCAAACACTACTATGGTCAAATGCAGCCCAAACCATGGCCGAGCATCCACTGTGTTTTAAATACAGCTGAAGACACTCGCTGTTGTCTCTCTATCCTGACCTCCTCTGTACTTACTGACGATTTTAAGCAAAAATTTATCTCCATCAGACCTATTGCCACTAATTTTCAGTCCAGCTCTTGAGTAATGTGGCATACCTCAGCCTTTTTAACCTTCCTTAAGAATGGCTTCGTTACGGCCACCCTTCCACTGAGACTTTTTCTGATAGACTTCAGTGAGCAGTCGATGAATCAACTGAAGGTCCAGATTTCTCTCTCTCTCTTTTTCCTACTTCTTAAGGAAATGACTTTCAGACATTGAAACTATTTTATCTTTGCAATTTTTCATAGATCCAGCTAAAGTAATGGGGACACAAATAATATGTTTTTGCCACAGGCTGCTAGTAGCAAAGTGCCAGGAGATTAAATTTAAAATCGGTTCTCTTATGTGTAGATACTAGATCATCCCTATATGTTAGGTGATTTTACTGTGCTTGAATGATTCATAGGTCAGTGTTAAGTGGCTTAACAAAAAATTAATTATTAACCTAGAAAATAAAGAAAAGTCCCTTTAAGACTGAGCACAGTAATTATCCACCATAATTACTGTGCAGACATTCATGTCTGAGCTCAGAATTGAATTTGAAGTCTGCAAACAAAAATCTATGAAAAAGCTGCTGGCCAGTTCCAGTGACACTGCATTGACCCGACATTCCATAAAAACTATGAGAGACATCACTGAGTTACCTTGTGACTCCAGTGTAAATAAAGCTTCTGGCCCTCCGACAGCAAGCACACAGCCAGCAGCTGCAGAGACAGAAAAGCACAGACAAAATAAACTTGGGAAGAGATGATGAGACTTTCTGGACAAAGTCTGAGCTAGTCTGAGGAATAGTTCAAAGTCTATGTGAGATATAGTTAATAAATGCATTCACCAAATGCTTGCATTTCTGTACTGGCTTTAAAATTCCCATAATAAAACTGACTTTTGTGCTCAGACAAGCCTGTTTTGTGCTCTTTGTGTTCTGGTTCTGCACCATCTTTATCATTAACTGTAAACAGGAAAGGACATAAGATAACAGCATAACAAAGTGGGCATGGTTATGGGTTTAAAGATGAGCACATAAAACTCCTCTTGCACACAGGAACGTCACATGAATGCATAAGGGCGGTGCTTGGCAAAGTTTAAAGCAGCCAGAGCAGAGTTTATATAAAAACCTGACCTTTCATTGCCTTTGTAAAACTGCTTTCACACTTATGATCTGGCCAGGTTCTCATGAGCTCGTCGACTTAAAGTAAAGACACAAACAGTGAATCTTGTTTCTTTTAAATTTACAAATACCCACTTAAATTTTGAAACTAACATGTATTTCATCTGCACATGAAGAAGAAGAAAGTGTTACATCAGTTTGGAGTTATAAGTTGGAACCATTTACGCACTTGCTTTCTAATCTACCACTTCACAGCAGCTGTCTCGAGCAGCTTTATGTTGTATGATAAAGACCCTGCAGTGCTAGAAAGAGAAGCCCTTTATGGTTACAGTGGGGAGGAGGAACTCCCTGTTAACAGGAGGAGGTCTCCAGCAGAACCAGGGACTGATTGTGGGGTAAGAAAACAGAAAGGCAAGTTGCATGACATAACTAGACTACCTCACGGAAAGACTGACTACCACAGTTTCACTGGCCTGTGGGCACTTTATGACTGACTTAATGAGCGTGCCTTTGGACTGCGGGAGGAAGCTGGCCTACCTGGAGGATTAAAAGTATAGGGAAAATATGCAAATCCCAAACAGGAGCGATTAGTGACGTCAGAAGTGTGTAGAAATGTTGATAGGTGTATTTTTGTACTACGAACAAAGGCAGGCTTACTGGTTCCCATGTTTCCACTCTTTATGACTAACAGCCTCCCAGCTTTTCCTGCATATTTATGAGAGCAATAATAAATTGATCCTCTTGCATAACTCTGCAGCAAAGCAAAGGTGTCAAAATGTCAAAGTAGCCCAGAAATGAGTGAAAACACCAACGTAAAACTGCTGCGGGGCTGCAGATCAATCGATTTCCCATGAATCTACTTGTGGTGGGGGGAGGGTATGATTTGTGGGAGAGAGATAGGGTAGGATGGTTAAGGGCATGGCATCAGCTGGTGTGAGCGGTACACCCAGAGTGCTAATTATTCTCTCTCCCCGTATAGTCGGTGCAGCGCCTGAGGATGAGGAAGTGAGCAGAGTGAATGTTTCAAATCTGGGTGGCTGCTGGAGCGAACAACTGCAGTTACAAGTTACAAGATAAATGAATTTCAGTGACGATGGCTTAAATATATACAATATTTAAGTGTTTGCTTTTATTTTTCTGATTTTTCGGGTTTTAAACAATCAATCAGTTGCTTCAAATTTTTGTTTGAAAGGAAATTACTAAAAGCGATTGAGGTTCCTATTTTTATTTTTTACCTGCATGTTTTAATGATGTTGTATCAATAAAATATAAAAGAGAACCACAGACTGTTCATTTAAGACTTTTTTTCTAAAAAAAAAAACAAAACAAAAAAAAAACTTTCCAAAAACACTAAAAAATAAGATTAAAAAAAGCAACAGTAAAAAGTTGACACCACTTGAATAAATTATCCAATCAGCTAAAAAGACAAGTAGAACAAATCGAGATGAGAGATGAAAAGCCAATGCAGCGTTTGTGTCTCACCACTAGCACTGTGACGTAGGTGAAGAAGACCACAGCGACAGCCAGCAGCACCACAGACCACGGGAACCAGAAGCCCAGGTTCCCGAAGTTAAACCTTCAGCCAAATGAGAGGAAGCACAACAGACATGAAGGCAGAAAAACGTTTGTTACATGTTCAGTCAACAAAGACATGTGAACGTAAATTTAGCACCAATGATTCCTGCAGCAGATTAATGTGAACAGCTCTATGTTTACCTACGACAGTACTATAAGTGCAGGAGTCGCTCCACCCACCAGTCAAAGTCATTGTAGTCATTCTTGGCTTGCCCCCAGAAGTAGAGGAACAGCAGCGTCAAGCAGAAAGCCGCCACAAGCACAGCAAAGCTGGCACCCTCCAACTGACGACAGGGGAGACGAAACAATGAGAGAAATTTGTTTTTGTTATTCCCCGAGTTAAATCCAGCCCCCCGCACTGTTTACCGCTCTGTTTTTGTGGCAGTTTAAGACTTCCTCTGAGTTTTACAGAGACTGAGGAGCTCCAACTGGACAGCTCTGTTCAGCATCAGCACAATAAAAAAGTGAAATAAAGTTGTTTAACTGTAATGTCTGAAAATGATTTCTTATTTGGTGACTTTTACAGTTGTAGAAATGCAAATACTGAAGTCAATAACTGCAGAAAACAAAACAAAGAATCAACACACTGACACGTCACCCTTACCTCATTTCTTTTTATTGATTTGTTTTATTTTCCTCCAACTGTAGCTGATTTATATTCTCCCACAACGATTTATTAGTGTTTTTTTTTCCTGTTTGCCGTTTGGTTTGACAATAAAATTCATGTTGCTGACCACATAATGTGTAACACATGTGTCTCTAAATTTAATTATTCTGCATTTTTTCAGCATATTTTGAGTGTTTTTACTCCTCTCTCTTTCCAAACACAGCATCTCAACTTTAGATGGCTTTAGAAAAAGAATTGGGTGCACCGGTTTCAATTTTTGAGTGTGTCCCTCTAATCCACAGAGTCAAAAGTATATATATACACCAGCTCAAACATACACATAGACTCCTACTAATATTTGGTTAAATGTCCATTAGCAAGTTGTACCTCGACTAGATCCTTTTGGTATCCATCAACAAGTTTCTGGCATAATTTTGGGTAAATATTTGATGACTCTTTTGAGTTCATTTGAATTTGTTGCACAGACCTGGCTTTTAGGCATAGTCCACAAAATTTCAAAGGGGTTGAGGTCGGGTCTCTGGGAAGGCTGATCCATCCAGCTTTATCCCTTCCAAAAATAGTTTTCTTGTGCGTTTGGGATCAATGTCCTGTTGGTTGTTGATTTGAAGTGAAAGTGGAGAATTTGGAGGTTCACTATTCCAACCACTGCACAGTCCCCAAGCATGATGCTACCACCACCATGCTTGACACTTGCTACAGGCTTGAGCCCTGGTGGTTCCTGGATTGCTCCTGAACATCCTAACCAGTTTACTCACATTTGAAGGTGACAGTTTGGATCTTCTTCCAGATCTCGGATTTCCTTGCAGTTCCCTATTATTTTGAGTATTCATCAATCCATTGAGTGCTGTCAAACAAATCCTTTTTATGCTTGTAACTACCAGCTGTAGTCAATCATGATCACCAATTAGAAGTTAATAGGGCTTGGCCTCATTAAGTTAAAGGACACTGTTGAACCTTCAGGACCACTTATTCAAATATGTAAGTGAGTGTATGTATATATTTGAGCCTTTGTGGATTAAGATAGCTTTTTTCCCTAAACCTGAATTTTCTATTTACTCCGGTTATCTTTGTCTAATATTAAAATTTGTTTGATGATCTGAAACATGTAAGGGTGCAAACATGCAAAACAAAAAATAAGAGAACAGGAAGGGGGTACATGCTTTTTCAGAGCACTGTATGACTCGAGAAAGGAAAGGGGGCCACAGAGACGGCTTATGTATAGGGCCTAGAGTTCTGTGCTGATTTCTTATATTGAATCTTTCAAAAATAAATTCCAAAACATTCAGTTTCCCTGGACTTTAATTTTGGTAAGACCGCTAGAACTTAAAATAAAAAACCCACAAAACACTGAAACTCCTGTAAACTTAACCACAGTATGATTCATTAATTCCAGTGATAATAAACAGACGGTGGCTCTTGTGTTGCTGCTTCCTGACCTTGTTGCAGCAGCAGCCCTCAGGCTGACTCCTCTTGTAGTGTCTCCACTGGCAGCCGTACAAACCAGCCAAACATGACACGAAAGGCTGGTGCTCATAACGTTGCAGCAACTTCACACGAAGGCTACGAAACCACTGCGACAACGTGGACGCCATGGCTCATACACACACAACCACAGCCTCCATCCTGCTCCAATGCACACACAGAAATAAAAATCGACTAAGACAACGAGACAAATTCGAATTAAAGCTAAAACATCAAAAAAGAGGCAAATCAAGTAAAACAGGTACAAACAGAGGCCAAAAGGGTCTTAAGTTTGCATTGGAATTGTCCAATAGCTACTAAAGCATCACTTTTAGGGTGTATTGTAGCATACAATGTGTGCAAGCTAAACCTGAGCTCATTATTTACTGTCTTTTTGTTTTGTTTTGTTTTTTAAATAGGATAAAAGAGAAACCTTCTAACTCCTCTGGGCTCAGCTCCCAGAAAGCTAAAGTTACACAGCTCACTGGTCTGTTTTGTCCATCACTGGCAGGCTTCTTCTTATATGATACTCAAGTGGGTCATTATCACTACAGGAGAACAAAGAAAGTCTCACTAGTTGTGTTTCCCCCCTTTAAGGCAGATTTACTTATAGTGCACTTGTGTATTGACTGAAATAAAGAAACAATGGTTTCCTGATTTCCGGATTACTGGCATTTCATGCCAGATTGTCTGTCATGGGTGCACTTCTTGGAAATCATAAAAACATGACATGACAAAATATCCACCAGTCATCACGAAACTAAAGACAAGCAACCTGGGATTATGGTGCTAAATCTTGCAAACTTTTAATCCGACTCAAATCTCACTTTTTTGATTCACTTAACGCTTTCCTTCGTGTGTTGTATCGTGGCCGAATTAAAGATTTAGACTCTATTTAATCATAAACAGTGCTAAATGAGTAAAACACACTAGCGCGTTCGCAAACCAGCATGAAAATATTAAAATTGTACATTTATTTAACGCATTCTGGTGATGAACGCTCCATAAAACAAAGAACGGGACCTAGGGACCTGTTCAGAGCTCAAGCGAGCAGCGGATCGTTACAAAAACACTGTGCAGCTTCCACTTCAGCCTGTTTTTTGTTATGTCGTAAGGACAGACCTCCTACCTCCAGGCCGGTTCTCCCTCCGGGTAAACGGCAGACAAGAAGCCGCAGTGTGCAGCCCTTCCTCGGTGGTCGTCCGGAGCAGGTGGCCTCGGAAAACGGGTCAAGTCAGCGGGAATTACTAACACGGGGACCAGAGGAAAGGCCCTGCCTTCAAAAATACAGGCACACATTTTTTTAAAAAACGTCTGCAGTAGGGTTTTAGCTGTTTTATACAATCTTGTGCATTATTTTTTCCCCATTTAGCTTTTATTTACACTCCATAGCGAGATTTTATATGTATCGAGAATATTTAGTAAATATTTTCAAGTATGAGGCAACAGAGCGGCTTTATTTTGAAATTAACACGGAAATGAGAAGATTGTAAATGTTTCTCTGCTTTAGTGCTGTTGATGTCCTGCACCTCTGTGTCATCCACCGCCACCTGTTGCCGCAGTCGTGGAAAGACACTGCGACCATCATCGTCGTCGTCGTCATCCCAAGGAAAGCTTGGTTTGCAGGCTGGCTTTAAAATACACAGGTCCCATAAGCGAGTAGATAAAGAAATAAATAAACTATTTCCAAACATTTATTGGGGCAGTTATTGTAAAGGAACTCAATTCTATTTTGCGTCAAATCACAACAACAGTCGCCTCAAGGCGCTTAATATTGTGAGGACCCAACAGTAACACAGAGAAAACAGAAAACCCCATCAATCAGACAACCCACTATGACCGAGCACTTAGGCGAAAGTGGGAAAGAAAAACTTTCTTTTAACAGGAAGAAACCTCCAGCAGAACCAGGTGAGACTGGTTGGGGGTGAGGGGAGGAACACAGGACAAAGACATGCTGTGGAAGAGAGCCATAGTTTCATAATAACTCATAATAAAATGCAGAGAGGTGTATAAACACATAGTGAGTGAAAACGGGTGAGAGGAGAAACACTCAGTGCATCATGGGAAGTCCCTAGCAGTCTAAGCCCATTGCAGCATAAGGGAGGATTCGGGTCACCTGATGCACCCCTAACTATAAGCTTTTTCAAAAATTAAAGTTTTAAGCCTAGCCTTAAAAGTAGAGATGGTGCCTGTTCTAGGACCCACAAGCAAACCAGCAGTCTGAGAGCGAAGTGTCCTAATGGGGTGATACAGTACTATAAGGTCATTAAGATAAGATGGCACCTGATAATTCAAGACCTTGTATGTGAGGAGCAGGATTTTCAATTCTATTTTGGATTTAACTGGAAGCCAATGAAGAGAAGCCGATATAGGAGAAATATGCCCTCTCTCTTTCTAGTCCCTGTCAGTACTCTTGCTGCAGCATTTTGGACCAACTGAAGGCTTTTCAGGGAGTTTTTAGGGCATCCTGATAATAACAAATTACAGTAGTCCAGCCTAGAATGCATGAACTAGTTTTTTAGTGTCACTCTGAGACTCTTTTGCACGAAGAGGAGAAATCAGTCCTACATATTTCTTTAATATGTGTACTGAAGGACATATCCTGGTCAAAAATGACTACGAGATTTCTCACAGTGTTACTGGAGGGCAAAGTCGGGCGTCATCTGCATAGCAGTGAAAATGTATGCTATGACTTCTAATGATACTGCCTAAGAGACACATGTATAAATCTTTAATTTCACAGGTCACTGAAAGATCAATCCGAGTCCATCCCAGGCTACTCCGGCTAGCCATGTTACTGGTATGAAAACATCTACTATCCACTATAATTTAGGTGATTCATCCAGTTTCATGTCAGAGATGGGGGTCTCAAGAAAGACAAACCCAATATTTATTGTTTAAGTATTTTATACATAAAACTGTACAAATATTCAGCTTGTTTTACATTATATGAAAAAAAATAAATGAGGAAACCATCATAAATGTTGTAAAGACTCACCTTTCAGCACACTTGATTGGGTCTGGTGCTTGCCCTTAATTGCACTCACCTGTCACACATTATATAAGGACTGCAGTCACCTACAGCTCACTCTTTCTTCATTCCCACATGGGGTGTCAGCTGAGGTGAGTTTTTGTTTGGTTCTCCTCAGTTCACATATTATTCTAAGTTAATGAATGACTTAAATCAAACTTTGTTTCTTTTCAGAGTTAGCAGTCCATGTGTGTCCTTCAATACTGATTATTCAGTTAAATGAGAAACCTGTAAGTGATTGATGACTGTTCATTCTCATTCTGATCAGATGAGCCCATGATGGCAACAAGCTCCCGCTTCCTCTGAACCACCTCCTCCTTAACAATAAAGCATGACAAAATATTAACAAACAGAAGAAAAATTTAGGTGAGCACGTCTTTTTCCCCCTTCCAATATTAATGAACAGTCTTGGAATATCTGTATCGTTGGTCATCTGTTTGCAAACCTGTAGAAATTCAATTATATTGATTTTGCATACGTTCATAGCAGTTGCTTTAAGGTGCTTTAGTTTTATTAAGTGAACAATAGATGATCTTTGAGCAGCAAGTTCAGTAAGGGTCAGGATCTGCTTCATCTGGAGGTGAAGGTAAAGAAGAGGAAAAGAGCACAGACATCACGAGAGAGAGAAGAGAAAAATTTAATGACACAAATGGATGGCATAAAAACACTAGGGGAGTGACAAGAGGTGAGTCCTTCAGCAGCACAACTAAGGGGTGAATGCATTCTGAATACAAGAGAGCAGAAAAGGGGAAAAAAAATCATCCTGATTCATTTTTTTCCCTAATGAAACAGTTAACAGTGTGTACAGAGTTCTCATCGGATTGCAGTGCACCCCTGAGTCTGGTCATGCTTTCCATCTCATCATGCTCTTCTGCCCCCTGAATGGCTAATGTGTCATCCCTCCGGTCCAGACAGGGACTCTGCTTTCTGAATGTCAAGTGAAGTTAAAGCCCAAACAAAGTGATTCCTTCACTAACATCTACACCCCGCAGATAGAGCTTTGTTTACATGAACCTATTAAAGCAGATAAATAGCTGCTTTTACACCATAAACAGAATAAATGTCTAGTAGCTCATCTCGTTTTACTTGAACTTTCATTCCCACTCGGTGGACTGACTCCCACTGCAGCTGCTGGACAGACTTTGTAAATATTAACAAATTCTGCACAAATAGGAAATACCAAGTCAGGCAGATCACAAGCAGCAGCATGTGAAGGACAATGGTAGAAAAAGCTGCTGTGGCAGTCTAATTCAATTTAACATAATGAAAATTTAAGAGTGCAAAGCAGCTTGAGTTCAGCCTTTATATAAAGTAAAGGGGAGGTTGATGAGATATTACTGAGCAGATTTTTTTTTTTAAGTCAAAGTTCATTTTCTTTCCATCGTTGAAATGCTAATCAAATGGTAATTAATGGATGGAACAGCTCATTTTACATTCCAGACCAAAGCAGCAGCGGCCCAACTAATCCCACCATGGTAATAGCACTTCTGTACTGCAGGCCTGAGCTTTTATAGACGTCACGTGAGGGAGCTACACGCGTGGATGCAAATGTCAAATGCAGGGAAACTGGTCATTAAAGTCTATTTGATGTCCAACACTGCAAACTTCCTCCAGGCATTCATTGTTGCTGCCCGTCAGACTAAAATACGTTCAATTGTTTGGATCTCTTGATCGAATGAGTTACGGGTTTTTGGATCATGCCACAGCATCTCAATTAAAAATCAGTCCTAACCTTAAGCCCCAAAAGGTTGATTCTGATATAAAAAATGCATTTACAAAACCATTAAGAACCAGTTAGAACAATAGTAAGGACAAAAAATATAATTAGACAATTTAAAAAAATCATGTATAAAACAATCTGCATATATAAACAATAAAATGATCTTATGGATCGCAGGGAGTCACGTATAACATTTAATATGCAAAATGGAAACAGATTTCCATCTACTAGTCAGGAGTCCAGCAGAACCAGATGAAATCGGTTAATTAGTGCTTTGCTCAGTTTAACATAAGCTGCAGTAATCTAGTGTCAGTAATCTAATCTTTGTCTTAACAGAAAAGAACAACTGCATATCGTCTGCATAGTAATATAAGAAATGCATACAAAGAGAATGTGTCCAGAAATTCATCCCCGAGGGTCACTGATGAGGCTATCCAATTATTATGATTTCTGAAATATTTGATAAATATGATGAAAAGTCATTTTAAAGAAGTGTCAGAGAAACCAATCCAACTCCAGTCTGTCAGAGTGAATGGTATGATCAATGATTTGACTGGAAAATATATCAAAATGTGTTTTTGCCCTCAACCAGTCCAAGTAACTGATGGTCCACAGCTTTTGAGGATTTTAAAAAATTATTAGAAGTTTGGAAATGGGCCTGTAGTCGAAAACTGTGGGATCTATGATGCTTTTTCTTTTAAGTTAACAGATGACAGTGGCTGTTTAAGTAATCTGGCATGCACCCAGATGATAGATGATAACTCCGTATCCCTGGTTGAAATGTCATTTTGATGCAACATCAGAAAATGTATACTTCAGGCAACTTGCATGCCTTTGGACTCTAAAGACACTGCAGCACCTGAAGGGAACTTCTGACATTAATTTTCTCACATTATAGGTTGAATGCATATAGAAAAATTGTATCACACTGTGTGTAGGCTTTTCTTGCACAGAAAGACAAATACTTGGCATGTTGAATAAACAGACATAAATGATCATCGCATCTTTGCTTAATGGCTGTCAAAACTAAAAATCAGTCTGCGTGAACTGTTCTCATACATGGAGCTTACTAGAAAAACAAGAAATTTTTCACAATCAGACAACATGGCAGGAAAACCAGACCCTGTTGGTGGTGTTAAACAGGAACTAATGATTGTGCCTATTATTGCTAATCAAGCCAGAGAAACGGGATATTCTTGCATCTTTTAAGTCAGTTGAACGAGGTTAATAACTACTTCGTGTGCTGGTAGCCCACATGGAGGTTTTTTCCACCTAGGTTCAGCTTTTCTGCTCTCTCATCTATGATGACAAATATGATCATTGATCCAAGGTAACGGCTGGAGCAAATTTGGATTTTAAAGAGGCCACATTATCAAGAGCTGCACAATTAGAAGAATTATAGATTAAATGTAAGATCAGATGAAAGCAGATTTCAGAACTTGGAGAATTCAGAGTGGGGTTTAGGAGGCTGCTGATAAACAATTGAGCAAACTAATTCTTTAAAAATTGTTGGGTGGACAAAGTTCCACAAGGGGGCAGCAATCCCCAGCCAAATCTGCTTAATATAAAATAAATAAATAATGAAATCGTTTAGAGTAAAAGATTTATTGGACAAAGATCTGCAGTTAAGCAGGCCAATAACTGCTAAACTGTCAGGTTTTGGGGGCTGTGATTTACAGGGCACAGGAATGAAATTATTAGGTCCGGAAGTAGAAATGTGATCATTTTGCCCTTATTACAGGGATTGGTAAAATTGGTATCTGAAGAATATGAGGTTGGTGAGTTACTAATTAGTATAATGGGCAATGATTATGGCTGAGCATAATGGTTGTGGACACAGGAGGCCTGTAAAGGGAGCTGGTACAGAAAACAGAAGTACAGCTCACCGCATGAGCTGGAGAAAGGACAGAGGGATGTAGACAGACTGTATATTATTACTGTCTGTCTGAATTATTACTTACTATGCAAATCTTACATCTCAATGTCAGTGTACTCCATTTTTATATTGCATTAGTGTAACTGCAGCCCCCTGGAGCAATTATCCAGTGTTTTTGGGAACACTGGGGGCAAATATGCATAATGTATACTTTATTTATTGATCCCTGTGGGGAAATTCCTCTCTGCATTTAACCCATTCACTCTGTGAAGCAGAGATAAGCACAGCTGTATAGAATTATTGCTTACATCTCATCATCTATGCAAGTCTTACATAGACATGGTCAAGAGGACCTACTGAAATTCTAATTAAGCATCAGAATGGGGCAGAAAAGTGACTGCACATGGCAGGCTGGTCTGAGTATTTCAGAACCTCCTGATCTCCTGGCGTTTATCCAGTGAGTGCAGCTCTCTGGGCAATGACCAGACCACTTTGAGCCAATAGAAAGGCAACAGTCTGAATGCACAACATGTAGAACCTTGAAGCAGAGGGGCTACAGCGGCAGAAGACCACGCCAGCTAAAAGAAAAGCTCAAAGGCAAGTTCACCGACACTGGACAAAAAATGTTGCCTGATCTGATGGGCCTCCATTTCTGCTGTGACTTTTGGATGGTAGGATCAGAACTATGTCTATGCCAGGCACTAGCGTGGTATACCTAATAAAGTGGCCAGTTAATATAGGTCAAAGGATGCTGTGCAAACAGAAAACCAGTTTTCATGACTGTTGAAAACTTCTCTCTTACACAGTAACACCATATCCATAAAACATGGAACTCCCCCCTCTACATGTGGAGGATCACCACCACTGCACCCTGGATATTAGCACAGGGTGTATGAAAAGTGCTCCTATGCCTTTCTTTCTCCTGCTACAGTTCATGTCCACACACCTGCATGATGTTTAATGAAAACCTGTCAGAGAACAGGTTTTCAATGAACTGTCTGATTTCTGCTGCCTCTGCCTGAACTTCTCACTGGTAGCAAGGTCAAATGTTAAGCCCTTCAAAATATTTACCTCCCAGTTCCTGATTTGACTTTTCAAAATAAAGCATGGGTTCCTGTGGGACACTAAAAATAACTCGAGGCCAAACAGGAAAATTAATAGTCAGCAGGTCTGGGGTGCACCCCGCCTTTAACTGTGTCAGCTGAAGTAACTCCACCCTGCCTGTTAGTGGATGAAATCATGCCTGTTTTGTTTTGTTATTTAACACTTTGTAGACAGAAATGGAACCAAGCGCTATAAGAAACAGACCAGTTCGTAGTTACAGAGGACTATGAGTGACAACATGAACAAATACATTGTTAATTAAATGTATCAATTAAAACTGGAAATATTTAATTATTTAATCATAATTATATATTTAATCAATTTCCCATTGTAATTTGATGCATTTTATTAAATATGTAATTATGCGTTTATTTAACTTGTTTTGGCACTCGAGGCCCTCCACAGTGGTGGACATTTAATGTCATTATTAATCCAAAAATTCTGACTTGCAAAAGTCCATCAAAAGGCCAACAAAGAGACCGCTCCCACTCACATTCACGTCTAGGGACAATTTAGAATCACCAGTTAAGCTAACATTCGTGTCTTTGGGCTGTTGAAGGAAGCCAGAGAGCAGTGTGAGTATAGTTAACTAAAACAAAATCTGCTGCTGGTAATTTGACTCATTTTTCTGGTTTTGTACAAAACCTCGCCACTTATTGGAAAAGCATTTCTTACAGAAAGAGCATGGAAATATGTGTCTTTACAGGCATGTGTGGTGTGATCAGCAGGAACATGACCTGCATAAAAAGTTACAGCAGCAAAAGAAGAGGACTGTCCCCACATTTGAGCTTTGAATGGGAGAAATGATGACTGCATCATATCTAAAGAGACTCGTTGAAAACAGACTCGATACATTTCAGAGATCAGTCATGTTTTACAATGTTTATAATTAATATTCTGCGTTTTTACCTCATTTTTTTGCATTTACATCACATTATACAGGTTTTAATGCTGTCACAGGTATGTGCCGGTTTTCATTTGTTTAGAATTAAATATATATGAAAGAATAATACACTAAATTAGAACTGCGGGTGGCAAAACACTGAAAGAGAAAGTGCCCTCAGGCTGACTCTTGTAACCGGTTTGATAAGGATGCTTGCTGTGAGTAATCCCGCCAATCACTGCAGCTCCCCATTTATTGCCCACTTTTAGTAGTTGGCCTTTAGAGTCACTGTGGATTTATTTATTTCTTTTTACCACGCAAACATATTACACCTCTATGGAGTTTCCATTTTTCATGCTTATATTCTGACTGAACATGTGGAACAAAGCGGTGTCCTCGCTGGCACTGAAGTATTTTGAGTCTAAATACTTTTAATTATCAGGCACGCAAATCCCCACTTTTATTTTGAAGGCGGTCTCAATCCGTGCGCCTTGACGCAGCAGCGTGGATCAAGTGGACTTTACTCTGACAGATAAGTCCTGAAAGTTGCCCCCGTCACGAGGAGCGGCTTATGCATTGAGGTCAGACCGTGTGGGGCAGTGAAGAGCCGGGAGATGACCGACCTGTGGGTTTCCGTAGCGGTGCTGGGGGTTTCGGTGCTCCTCAGCGAGCTGATCCGCTCCGCAGCGCGTCTGTTCCCGAGAGATTACCGGATTTACCTGCTGGAGGCGGCGTCCACATTCCAGCTCTGCTGCTGTACGCATGAACTCAAACTGCTGGGAGACTCGGCCCAGCTGGAGCTCAGTTACGGCCTGGCTCTCACCTACACGGTGACTCTTGTCCACGTGGTAACTTTCCAGGACGCGACCTGTAACCCCACCGCAGCTCTGGAGAGCGTGTGCCGCGGAACCCGCAGCTTAAGGGCGGCCGGCGTCCTCATTACGCTCCAGTTCGCAGCTGCCGTCGCCGCGCAGTCTTATGTCGCCTCCGTGTGGTCGCAGGGTCTCTCCGACATCCACCTGCAGCACCAGAGCACTGACTTCAGGTGCTTCGATCCCCTAGGCGGGACGCTGCTGGAGGCCGTGGTGGTGGAGCTGGCCTGCGCCTTCGTTTTCCAGGCTGCCTGCATGCACGTCCACAAACTGGACGAAAGACTCCAGGTGCACTTCATCGCTGCTGTTGTAACTGCAGCAGTTTATGCAGGTGTGTTAATGAGGGGCACCTCCCACTCTTCACAAGTCTAAACAAGTAAATGAAACCCCCTTTAAACAGAAAGGGTCACAGTTTGTGCCCCGTACACCACACAGACACGGAAAACTTTTTTTTTCTTTCTTTTTGAATACTGGCAATCACCATGCCATGGTTTCTGTCAAAAACATTGTACTGTCCTGGGAACCACAACATAGACCCACAAGAATCAAAATCTAAACGGCACAACTAAAATACTGATCACAATCCTACTAAATCCAGAATTTAAACCATCCTGTGAGCCTTTGTGCTTGCAAAAGTGCAATTATTAAATGCAGCAAGCATGCATATTTACCCTCCTCAGCATGTGGGTAAAAAGTGCAGATGGTTCCATGTGCATAAAGTAAATTAATTATTCTTCCATCTTTTGTTTTGTGCAGGTGGAGAGATTTCCGGAGCCATTTTCAACCCAGTATTGGCCTTCTCCGTTCAGTTCCCCTGCAGCGGCCACACCTACCTGGAGTACTGTTTTGTGTACTGGCTGGGACCAGTTTTAGGTAAGCAGCGGACTGGAGTCCACTCTTTATGATCTCACGTCCACTTTTAGATGTGAGAGTGGTATTTGTTGTCTTTTCTAACTCTCGGCAAATAAGAAAACCGACTAAGAGCTCAGGACCGACCTGCACTACAAGCTACTCCATGGTTCGATTAGGGTGACTGTCCTCTAAATAAAGAAGCTTGGCCTGTCATTTAAATGACTCATACCTGACATATGTCTGCTTGTTGTTGCCAAAATAACGTCCTGTGTCTAACATGTGTGTGTGCAGGCGTGGTGAGCTGCATCCTGCTGTTTGAGAAGATCATCCCTTTCCTGTTTGGTGGGAGTACCGTTGGTCTGGACGTTCCTGCCGTCCAAAAAAAGAAGACCCAGTAGGTGCGAGTGGGAAAAACCGTGCCTGTTTTTAAAGCTTTTTATTCCTCATGTCTTAACGGATAACAGCAGCACAGCCAGCTTTTGTTTTTCTTTTGTTATTAATGCTGCAGTGCAGGGTTGCCTCACCTTCAAAACGTCTGTGAACACATAAAAAAACAATACACACTGTAATGTATGGGTACTGTCAGGGTAAAACGCACTTTTATTGTCACTGAACAGCAAATGTCAGCTAAGATGTCAAATACACTGTTAGAAAGCTGGCATCTAATCAGAACACAAAAGTGGCTTCAGTTTCTCACTAAAAGATGACAAATGTGCTTCATACAGAGGCTCAAACCTGCTGTTAAAACACTATTTTAAATGTTAAAAATAACATATGCATTCTGTGGCTTAAGGTTGACCTAAAATCTTAATTCTTCTTTCTTCATGTGCAATTAAATGTTAGCTATAATGCGACTGCAGCTACCAAAAAGCATAAAATACACTAGTGTGCTTTTCTAGTTACCCTACATTTAACAGGAAAACAGCCGTGGATATGCACGGTTAGTGCCATTTTTTATTTTCATGAATCTTATAGTCTTAAGATTTAAGCACAAATATTTAAAGTATTGCCAAAAAATAACGTGAAAATTGTCATAAGCACAACAACGATGAATGTATGCACTATTATTATGCTGAATGTATATTTGTGCTTATGTCATCGCACATGTGACGAAGCTGAAGAACAACAGAAGCACACAGATTTTAAAAATACGGACAAAGCACAAGCAGCTAAGTGGTTAATATGCAAACAAGTAGGTGTGATGGTGCACCTACTAAAATGTATCTTTTTCTCTATGCAGTCTGGTAGATTCATGACTTTTTGGGTTGTGGGCCATTAATTGGAAGCACTTTAATTATTTATGCTGCTCCCTTATTTCCCATGAGCGTCACCACAGCGGATGGATCCGGCTTACACGACCCTTCCATTTATTTTGGTTTGGCACGCCATTAGGAGTACAATAGCCTGGGTCTGTTCTGGATTGGGGGAGCCACATTCCAAGCCTTTTCTTAAGCCTGATATTACTGATATAAGGACATGTTTTCAGAGGTGTGAAGAAAGATCCCCGGTTCGAGACCAGAAGAAGACTCCAATCCATTTGAGGTTGTGCCTGGAAGGTTATTCTGTGTATGGATCAGCTGTGGCAATCTCTCGTTAATAAGAGAGCAGCAGAAAGAATCTAAGACACATACAGCCACGTGCAATCTCCAAATGCCATAAAACAACATTATAAAAGGGTTTAATTCACTCTTATTGCCAAACTGGGTGTTGTTGGAGAAAAGGACTGCAGATGTTTGGTTTTAGTAACCATGTTTTCAAAGCCTTAAACCTTCAGATGTCTTGCTTTTCTACTTCATGTAGCATATTAAAGAAAATTGGACCTCAGTTGTAGGACATGCTAATGGTGATGGTTGGTTTTGGGTGACCAAACCTTTGATCTTTTATTGGTTTAATCTCACGTTTGGCTCGGATAACGTGTCTGTCTGGTAGTTTACTGTATTTAAAGGTTCAGGTGCTAGAATTATACTGTATGTGGTGCTGGTGGGACTTTGGTATTTTATTTTTGGGGCACAACACTGAATCTGAAGTTTCTGTGCATAAAGACAACTGATCTTAAAAACCTCCTACAGTGTGAGTTTCTGATTGTAAAACTGGGATAATTATTTTAAATAAGAATGTGATTAAAACATTTGTCTGTGAACAAAATGTATAGTGGTTTTCTATAATGTTGTAATTTAAATGCAGTATTTTGATTAAAAATATGTGTCTGAAAAATGTTAAATGCTGTGTTTTTATTGGAAGCCACTCAGACATTCGTGGGTCCTCGGATGAGGAATTGTAGTCATTTAGATCAAATTTGAGGATCAATAGGAAGACTAGCCAAACAAAAACTGCCTAGAATGAGTGTGTAGTGTAGTTTATATATCATACATACAGTAAATGTGTCATTTGGGGTCTTTTCATCAGTGAAACACGCAACCAAGTGACGGTTAATCTCCTCTCTCTGAGGTTTGGATTATCACAGAAACAGAGATCCCATAAAATCCCCCCACACCCCCAACCAGGGCTCACGTGGTGCCGGTTACACAACACGACCTTTGTGTCCTCTCCTCCGCCTCCTCCTCCTCTTCCTCGGCCGTCTCACACTCTCCAAACAAATGCCCAACACCAGCGTCTCTGTTTTTCCTCAGCATGGATCATCGTCAGCGCAGAACAGATGACAAACATGTGACCTTTGACCCCTCAGCCTGTTAAACGAATGCACGGCGTTCCTTTAGACCTGCTGCTTGGTTGACAGAGCGGCACGTGCTCAATGGTTTGTAAACAAGCTTCCTCCTGCTGACGTGGTTACAGTTTATCTCACAGTGTGCCGTTTTAGAAGAGTGGTGCTAAAGTTCACAGCCGCAACAAACTCTGACCCTCACTCACATGACACAAGAGATTATTTTATCTCAGCAGCGTTTACGATGGTGACGAGCAGCTTTATGTGGCTCTGAGCTTTAAGTGGACTTTCATGTTTTATTATATAAAAGAGATACGAGGATCTGTGTGTCTGGCTGCTATTGATCCCGTGATCTTTTGGTCGGCAAGTGAATGCATAAACACAAACACCAGACCACTAAATATTTGCAGCTGTGCCGTCTAATACTGGGGATCTTCAGAGAGCTTTTATACTGCTTTTATATTATGGGCCTATTAGAAGCGTCAACACAACAGATGGAACAAAGCTGTTTTTATACCTTGGCCATCTGCACTTTAGGACCAGAATCCTCCAGGTCGGGGCTTTTAATTTTCCCCAAAGTCAGCGGTAAAACCCACAGTGAGACAATTTATCTGTCACTGTGACCTACGTCTGGGGAAAAGGCATCCTGAAGATCTGACCCTAACCCCTTTATATGTTAATGTTTATTTAAGCTAAACAAAATGTCAGATGTAGCAAAAATGACAGAAATTAAAGCTCATATATGCATATTTATATTCAATTACTTTTTAAAAATTTCCACAAGGTTCAATAAATACTCCAGGTTTAGACTGCTTTATGATACATTGGAATTTATCGTATTTATTTAATGTTTTCGGGGAGTCTCTTCTTCCTCAGTTCAGTTTTTAATGTTTTTCTGTGGTGGCTTCAGTATTTATTTATTCTTATCTGTGTGTGTGAGGCAGGGAGGTCAAGGGCTTTTTGGTACATGTTCATGTCCTGTTAGCAGCTCAAATAACAAAGGGTGCAATTGCAACTCGTTTCTAGCATGTTTTTATTTTTTTTATGTATCATTTGTGTATTTTAAGCGTTATAAGGGTCAGCTGTTTGTGCATGTTTTGCATTTGTAAAACGAGCACAGTCGACATCAGGCTTAAAAGCCATTTTATTATGACAAATGTACAAGATCGGATTCATAAGAAATAACAGTAAAGTTAACAAAAAAAAAAAAAATGTAAGGAGCAGACAAAACATCACCAACCAGTCTACTAGGATCTATACACAGTGGACAGGGTGTCTTTCCTCCCAGATTCATCATGAGGTAAATAGAAAACTGTTAACACTTCAGTCATTGGCACCGACCTCCTCTTTCTCTTTATTAAGCTTTTATTTCTCTCCATCCCTATGCAGGTCTCGCTACGGGTTATTTCATAACCATGAGATACATATTTATACATTCTCCTTATCTCTGTGGAGAATATAAACAGGGTTACACACAGCACACAGATACTCCTTTGCTCCGTCTCGACCCACCAGGACACGCACCTCTGTTACGTCTGTAGAACCGGGTTTCTATATTCTGCCCAGCTAATCTAAAAGCTAAATATCGTGTATAGATGCCTATGCTGTGCAAGCGGCACGTATAGGTTTTTGTCTTGGAAGTCATATTTTGGCCGTGGCCAGTATCAAAACGGTATGATAAATAGAGTGGTTTATCCTCTGAAGACCATGCTGAGACTAATTTACAAAATATTTTACAAACAGGCTTCACTCCCTCTCAGTCCTCGATTATTTTCCACGGCGACGTCCCGTTCTTCCCCCTCGAGCTTCTGTAACACGCCTTTAGCAGGTCAGCGCATGCTTACCCCCTATGCAGTTTCACTGCAAATTAACACGCCTACCTCACGAGTCCTTCAGCACAAATGCACCAGGTTAGGAGATCCTGAAAGCATGCCAGAGTTTTTTTTGCGATTTTCTTACAAAAACTGTTGTGCCAATATTACTTCCCTACAAAAGAAAACTATAAGAAACTCATGCAATCCCAAAGAATTGCTCGATATATTTTTCCATGGTTAAAAAAATGCCTCTAAATATATTACAGCAAAAACTACAGATATACACACAGACTGGTTCCAGCAGAGGTCAGTGAAGTCATTGGTTTGTCTTTTTCCCCCTGTTCCCCTGCAACCCGACACATCGCTTTAAAACTATTTGGTTTTCATGATCCTGATCTGATCCGAACCTGAGCTCAGGATTCTGGAAACGGCTCATGTCAGAGGAAACAGGAAGATCCAGGGGAGTGGGAATAAGAGAGAAAACAGGCTTTCAGAGCCGAGTGTTGTTTATAACGAAGGAGTATTATGTCTACATTAAAAAAAATATATATTCAAAGGATGCTTTTAAAAAGTCAAACTAGGGAGTTATTTTGCTTCAACTAGGTGATCTTTTTCTGGATATTTTAACCCCATTCTTTAATGTAAACCCTAACACTCCTTCATCCATTTAAAGATACTAAAAATCTAAAGACCTGCAGGCATCTCCACCCACAAAGAAAATAAGACACTTTACATCATTTCCTCAAAGAGACAACAACAAATAAAGGTTTAGATATACAAAAAAATAGATTTACTGAAACCATGAATCACATGAAAGCGATAAGAAGAGGCTAGTCTGGATCAGGAGGGAAGGAGAGTTTCACCTTTTGATTTGGTTTCTCCAAACAAACTATAACCTGAAAGTTCAACCTCTGATGCTGATGGCAGTGCGCATGTAGTTAAAATAATTATATATGTATACAATATACAAAAGCTACTCTAACATTCAATGACAAAAAATTAGGTTCGGGGGGGGGGGGGGGGGAAACGAAGGTTGGTCACATATATACATTCACACCTTCATACGATGAAAGGGGGGGGGGGTATATTTGACTGTTTAGCATGGAGGTAAAAAAAAAAAAAAAAAAAAGAGGGGGGGGGGGGGGGGGGGGAGTAACGTGTTTTAATAACAAAGTACACACCGGATATGATCAGAAAGAACCAATAGCTTATCAAATATATCCCTCACATGAAGCAGCAGCTCATGTTAGCTCAGCACGAAGCCTGAAAAAACAAAAATCCACCTGTAGCTCCTCTAAAGCTCCTCCTGCAACAAACGGGGCATAAAGGGTTAATTAGTGAGCTTTAAAGAGCTTTAAAAATGCTCACAGGTGGATTTGTGGCAGAAAATATCATGTTTAGGAAATTAAACATACATTTTTTTAAAAGTATTAACAAACAAAAACCTCTAAATTAGTGCCGCACCACAACTGCCCCGGCTTTCGTCGATTGTAACATTGGAAGCATGTTTGTTAACGTTAAAAAAACATCTGGTGCTAAAAGCTGCTGTGAAAGGTCAGCGTGCCAGCTGGTTAATTAAAGCAGACTAACAAGCTAAACCCGCTTCCTTGTAGCTCATCGCGCCGTGTTTGTGCCGAGCTAAACGGCCGCGTCTATCATCTCATCTAACCCTGCCCGGTGAAGTGCGTTTCAATCAACATATGATTGCATTTCTTTAAAAAGCCATAAAATGATAAACAGATGTCCAGAACTTGGTGCCAATTATGGAATGATGTGGGGTTTGTTTGTTTTTTTAAGTTATTCAGCTTTCAAACAGACACCAACTTTTTCCCCACAGTTTCAGAGCCAAAAGTGATTAAAACCAAAACTGAAAACAGGACAACGATAACGACAACCGGGGGGACGACGGTGCTTCGGCGGGTCAACTGGGAGGAATGATATGTCGGTGCCCTTATTGGCTGCAGGATCCCATGGGGACAGCGTCACACTGGAGGTGTGGGGGTGCGGTCCAGGCTTCCAGGTGACATGAGAAAAACGGACATGGAGGAGGAGTTGTTGGCATGGGAGGGAATAATAAAGTTAAGCAATATAAAAATACAATACCACCAAAAAAAAAAAACAAAAGAACAAAGAAAAAAAACCAAACAAACAGTACACCACTTTTGTTTTTACAATTGTTCATTATTGCAGACGTAGTCCACGAGGTCTGTGACTCCTAACAGGTCGTCTTCGTCATCGTCCTGTGCCGCAATGTCCTGCCCCACCAGCCCGTTTGGTGCTATGGCAGCAGCCGGTGTGGCACTGATGCTTTTGGGCGGCTCCAGATGTGGGATAATGCCTGGAGCAGTGATGGTAGCGATGGTGGCAGCGGGCCGGCTGATGATACCCTCGAGGCTCTTTATGGGGCTTTGCCCGTTGGTGGGCGGCAGCTCTACCAGGCCGCAGTCCAATGCATTTGTTCCCTTTGACTCCTCCTCTGCTTTCTTCTCCTTCGGCTTCTCCTCCTGCTGCTCCTCGTCATCGTCGTCGTCCGAGTCGATGCGGTTCACTCGTTTACGGATGGGTCGATCCTCCTCGGAAGATTCGTCTGAGTCATCGTCGGAGTCGTCATCTTCCGACGCTCTCCTGCGTTTTAGCGCTAGGCGTCTGCGTCGCTGCCGGGAATCTTCCTCCGATGAGATTCTATTCGACCTCCAATCCCTCGAATCTTCCTCGGAGTCTCTGGAGAAACTCGCTGGGAAGAGAAAACAAGAGTCACATTTAGTCTTGCTGTGATCAATCATGTTCACGTCAACATTGCCTCATTTACGCGTTTTGTTTTTCAATCAGTTAAAACTCAGCAACTTAAAACTGATGCAAATAATGAAATAAGACTGTGTGTGTGTGTGTGTGTGTCAAACAGTCAGAATTTAAATAAAATCAATTGAGGAAAAGTTTGAATCAGCTTCATCTCTAAAAGACAGCATTAAACCAACACTTCTCTGCTGTCGCTGTCCATGGTGCTGAAAGTGAATGCACTTTGTCAGAGTTAAAACTGAAGTTTCTCACATGACATCAAGATCTCATTGCTTGACAGTTGTCTGCCATCTCGCTGGGTGAAATTGGATGCAAAGACTGTTTTGCACCAAAAAACTCCCAGCGATTGCTTTGGTTTCTAGCAGATTGTTGGGGTTGCCTGTAGTTTTTAAACACCTCACCCATAAAAGGTCGTTCACCAAATCAACAATGAGGCCACATAGGAGTTTCAAATTGATACTATTAAAAAACTAAACTACCAAAAATCTTGGATGAGTTAAAATCTCAGAGAGGTCAGAGGTCAACTTAAAAAAAAAAAAAAAAAGAAAAGAAAAAAGAAAAAGACTTTTAAATTGATACCATAGGTGTGGCTACAAGGAGACTGAGGTGTACTACTGCTGGTCACCAGTAAAAGCTCGCGTTCGCAGTAAAAGATATGCAAGATATAGTTTATGGTTTGGGTCATACTTTTGAGTTTCACTACAGCTCAGAGAGCAGCTCCGTTTGCAAGTCCATCACCTCTACTAACAGTAAATGTGCAAGCAACCAAAGCAATCACACGGAAGTTTTCCCTCGTGAATGGCAGGTGTGCCAGATGGTCATGAACCAGTCTCTAAGCCGGTGTGATTTATTTAGTGATAAATCACTACTGATTTATGTAGTGACTCTGGTCTTAACTATTTTAAGATCAAAGAGATGTCATGGGTACAGGAGGGAGTTAATAAAGCTTAGATACTGCAATCTGCTGAATATTATCAAAACTGGATGAAAAAGTTCTTTTTTTAGAAAGACACCAAACTTTTGTATTTGTTTTAAAGGATTTGTTATTAATACAGAACCAATGAGTTTGAAATATTTTAAGATAAATTAGTGGAAACCAAAGTTGCTCTCCACACTTTTAACTCATCTGATTGATTAATCTATTTAGATTAGTAATTAATCACTCAAGTGTTTCTGACTGACCGTCGCTGTCGGAGCTTTCCTGCTGACGTCTGGGTTTCGTTTTGGCCCGGTTGGTTTCGGCCTGAGAGCCTTCAGACTCTGACGTCTCACAGTAGTTAACCTGCTTCTTCTGGCTCCGCCTCGACCGCCGGCGGCTCATATCCAGATCACTGTCGCTGTACTCACTGGAGCCTTCGGTCACTGCACAGAAACGCACAAAAAACAACAAAGAAGGGGTTAAAAATCAGAGGACGACCTGCAGCAGGAATATTCTTAGAAACAAATTTTAAATGACATTGTGCTCAGACATTTAAACTGTAATTCTGACTTGCTTGTGTAACCCGACACATTCCCCTTTTTAACCTGCTCTGTTTCTGTAGTTCATCCTAAGGAGGCTCACCATCAAGAGCAGGGTTAATGCTGGGTCTCTTTCCTGCACCAGCACTGGTCTTTTCTCTTAACTTTCTTTGCCGTTTTGTGTACTAGTTACTAGTTGAGCTTATTATTAGTCTTGTTTATAGTTTTACCAGGGGCTCCAACCTCAAACATTTGTGTTAGGTCTCTGTGAGTAATTTCTGGGTTTAAGCACTGTAATAGCGGCGTTTCAGAAGCGATCTAAGCTCTGAAACTTCTGGTTATAAGCAAAGATGCTCTGGGTGGATGGCTGGAAACTGTGGGGCAGACAACTCAACTACAACTTGCACCTTTTAACCTGTAGTCACCTCTTTATTTCAGGTTTTAGAGAATAAGTAAAAAAAAGTATAATGTAAAACAGATATACCTATTTCATCCTCATCATCCTCTTCATCCGTCTCGTCCTCCTCATCATCCGAGTACCCTCTCGGTCGCCGCCGCTTTCTGGAGCTCCGTCTGCATGTCAGCAGTCTGCTCCGCGAAGACTTTCGATGCCTACCGCTACCGTTGCTGTTGTTGGAGTCTGCCTCCGATTCAGCTTCCGTGTCGTTGTCCGTCACAACAAACTCTTCTTCTGAGCTGCATCCGAGCAAACAAGCGAACGCAGATAGAGTTCAGTGTCTGGTGAACAAAACTGACAGATTTATGAGATTGGAAACCAAAAGTCAAACTGTACCTTTCACTGAGGCGAAACTCTTCCTCGCTCTCCTCCTCGTCCACGGTGCTGTCGCTGTCCAGGTCGTTGAGTCGCCGGCGTTTTTTCCTGCGCTGGCCGGTGCTGGGTCGCGGCGGCTGGCCGTTCTCCTTGCCCTCCTCTGCTTGTAGGATGGTAGAAATATCCTTCCCTCTGTGCCCTGTGATGTTGGCCATATCTTTACCCCGACCCGCTCCTGCAAAAACACCTCACAGTTACATTAAATACTTCACATCTCTTTCACATTTGAACCGCTTCATGTGTAAATATGACAAGTTGCTACATTCTTCTGCATTACAAACAAGCCGGATACAACATGTTAAATGAGCTTCAGATTTTGGGTTGATCTTCAGAGCCAGAAATATTTTCAGCAAACTACACAGTACAGTTTCTTCTCCTCCTACCTCCACCCTCTGCTTCTTTGATGTCTTCTTCGATAGCCTCCTCGATGGCCTCGTCAAACTCATCAAATCTGCAAAGTTTACATCAACACAGACAAGAATATTTTTTGCTGCCTGGAGAATTTAAATGCGTCTCTGCCAATAATAACAACACCGGATTTAAAATAAATAAATACTAACAACAGGCATTTAACTTGCCAGATCTGAGCCCTGCAGGAGGAAGGGACCCATCAGGAGCGTTAACAACTAATTTCACTAGTTAGCAGGAAAAGTCGACTTTACACAATCACCTGTCCAACTGCCGACTGACTCCAAGGGTGTTTCCACACCTGAAGCGTTTAGTCCGTTTAAATGAAACTGTGGTTTGGCAATCACACGCAGGTGCTGACCAAAACAACCGCACGGAGAGTTTTTAGAGGGGGTGGTATTAATGCAGTTTCAAATGAAGTCCACACAATTGTTTATGGTGCAAACCTGATCCGACTGCGATCTGAACCAACTACTAGGTGCGACTAGGTGTACATTACTACTACAGAGCTGCAAAGGTCTTTACAGGCTAGCAACCAGCTTTGAAATGAACCTAAATTCTCTGTTTTCTCGAGTGTCCCAGAACACAGCACCTTCTTCCTGTTCCTGTTTACTTTTGTTGGTCCAGCCCAGACACTCCTGGCCAATAAGCAGACTGAACATTAATGTAGAATTTTCTCTGTGTGAAAACAAACCAAATCACAGGAAAAAGCTAGAAGTTTACAAACTGATTCGGGCCAGAGTAAACCAACTATAGGTGTGAAAACACCCTAAATGGCTCACAGCAAAAGAGATGTGATAACATTTATCTCACACAGATGAACATTCAGCACCCCCCATGTCGACCAGGGTCTCTTTTCAGTAAACAAAACCTTTTTTTTTGTAGATACTGGAAATAATAGGTAATCTTTTTATGATTTATTTAGGGTAAAAAAACAAAAACAAAAAAACCCCAAAAAACATCTGGCAGGCAGATGTAACTCCCCACACTGTGGCAGATCGAGCTTATCCAACAAACCCAGGCCATCAACTGTTTGTGAAGTAGGCAAGATTTTCTTGTGATGACTGCAGCTCTATAGAAATTATATATTATCCGTGATTGGCTACTAGCTACAAACACTGATGTCATCAACATCAACTGACATGGACTGGTTGCCTGAACATACAGCTGTGTGGCCAAAATAGTATGTCTCGTACCTGTAGCTGATGGTTTTCTTCGCCCTCGTTGACCTCCGACCCCAGCTCTTACTCTTCTTTGTTTCTTTCTTCTCTTTGATAATGATCTCTGGTTTTTCCTCCTCGACCTCAACCTGGAAAGAGTTCAGCGTCACTTACATTCACAAACATCAGCAGCAGGTCAATGTTTTTTGTGTTTTTATTTAAGACCCCATGACCTCACTAAGTACTCACAGAGGGCGCAATGATGTTCTCGACACTGATTCCAACATAAATCAGACGCTCTTTCCTGGAGAAGAAAAACACAGTAAGATGATCACACAAAAAAGTTAATCCGAGTGTCCTCTGTGTGTCAAATAGTGCAAACTTGTAAAAGCTTTGCAGTGCTTAGTTAAAGTGCTGCAATTTCAGAGTAAAAGCTGGAATTCACATCTACAGAAAGTGGACAGAATTTTCATAACACTACATAACACAGATCTTTTCCAGAACAGGAAATAAAATGGTTTTTGGGAGTCCTGCACCTTCAAGGCAACACCATGGGTGTGCACTAGTGTTGTGCACAGCTGTACAATACCACCAGGGGGCAGTGTCAAAAATGTACAGGGAAACATGCCTGTGGGATATTCTTGTTTTAGCTTCTAAATGTTAAAACCAATGAAAATTTTTCCTCTGCAGCAGCTCTGTGACATTTTTGTGAATTGCTTTCCCTTTATGGTGAACTCTACTGCTGCTTACTTCCTGTCAAGCCCACTTATCAACCAACCAATCACCATTTGACTTACAAATGGTTCCTGTGATGTTACATCACTGTAGGTAATTTGTAGGTAAAAAGTAGGTCGCGTTCACAAAATCCTTCTTCCTCGACTGAACGGAAAACCACTGCAACAAGCTCCAAATGAAGCCAGGTGAAAAACAAACAGTTAACAGGTGCAAGCTTTTTTCTTTTTTGCTTTCTGGAAAGACCTGTTACACCACTGCTGAAGTCCAGAGAGATTTCAAATCAGAGAGAGGAAATAGAACAAAAATTGATTAAATTTTACTTTCAAATTGTATTTTATTGTCCATCTCCACTCAAATCTGTGGGAAGATGCTGTTGCTACGTCTGTGCCACAGCGGAAACGCAGACCGTCTAAAGGACTGTTTACCTTCCCTAAAAATATGTATGTAATGTGGAATGGTTCAAAGTCATACCCAAACTGGGAACCACTGGCTTCAAAGTAAAACAAACTGTTAAATTCAACAACAGCTGAAACACAAACTGTCTCACCTCCTCTCAGCCCGCTCCTTCTTCTTCAAAGCAGCATCGAGGTTTTGGAGCTGCTCTTCGAGTTTGTCGCAGAGCTGCTTCTACAGAGGGGGGAGAGTGATACATTTGAACTTTAGTTAATCTAGTAGCTCTCAAACTGCACTTCAGCTTCATGATATCAAACACCACACAAGTTTTAAAGCCATCATTAAGACTTCTTAAAAAACCGTGAAAAACAGCATCAGTGGACTCTTGTTGCATTATTTTAATCTACATTAAAAACACATTTACTCGTGGTTTACGTTGCCTTTTTCCTCCCAGTCGTTGACGCCCCACAGATGTAGAAACACTGAGCTAACTATACATTTAATTTTGAGTGCACTGACTGGTACGTACATGCTGACAGGGTGGACAGAACCACTCTCCATCGGGGATGATCATGAGCGGAGGCCTCAGACAGGCTGTGTGGTAGCCGCTGTCACACGAATCACACAGCAGGATCTGAGAAAGAGATACAGGCAGATCGTAACACAACAAAAGTATTTCTCTCAACAAAGAAAGAAGAGTGCAAAGTTAGCACAACCCATAGAATCAAATTACAGTATTGAGGAAATAAATCAGTGGCTGTTTTTTCCTGCTTGCCAAAAGTGACGTTGATGCTACTCTATGTGAAATCACTGTCGGTTAGAAGGTGTTTTTCTGCTTCAGGCTCTAACCAAAAACTCCCCAGCTGCCCTAGTTTCCTCTCACATTTGTACTGATATTAAATGTTGGGCTACATTTACATCTTTAAAAAACAAAAACAAAAAAAAACAAGCGTTGTTCTGCCTTCTCCCCACTAGGAGGAGCCTCAGAAATTGTTTATTTTCCAACCTCACGGCTAAAAACTGCCCCCGATTCAATAACACCCTCACAGTCTCATTATTAAAACCTTCCTGGATAATACTCCAGTCTGTCCTTGCTGTTATAATTTGAGTCTCTTTTCAATATAAATATATGCGGGTGAGATTTTACAGATTTTACCCACCAGCTCTGGGTGATTTGAAAGACCGCAGTGTTTGCAAGGGTCGTCATTGGGAGGTAGATCTTCGTCGGATGAGGTCGAGGAGTCCGAGCTTCGCCTTTCTCGGTTACGGTTCCGCCTCTTTCTTGTACGCTCAACCTTGTAGTCTTCATCGCTGTCGTCTTCCTCCTCGCTCTCGTCTTCTTCGCTGGACTCCTCGTCGCTGTTTTCGTCCTCGTCCTCCGAGTCTTTCTTTCTGCGGCGCGTCCGAGTGTTGGACCACCGAACCCTTCGCCTCTTTCTCGCCTAAAACAAGCAGTAATGAAAATGTTAACGGAGGAAAAATAGAGCTGTGCAATCTGGAAAATGACCAGTCTCTACATAAAAGATGGACAAAGGCTGCAGTACCTTAAACCTCCATTCTTTCTGGTGGCCAGCAGAGGGCGACTCCACTGGCTGCAAAAAAAGGTTATTCCCAAGTTTAAGGACTGCAGGACCTTCATGGCCCACCAGGTAGAAACCACTACTACAGAAATCTACAGGAAAGACATTTCAAGTCTTAATATCTTTTCTTATGGTCATCAATTTAAACTCCCCAATAAAAGTCAGAAAGGCTGATGAAGCAGGTTACACCTTAGGGTGGGCTTAACTCCTGACTACCATGAGTGCCGGTGTCCCTCAGGTTCTCATTCACCTCTAAGTTTCAGATGTGGAATAATGTCACAGTGGCTATGTCCATCTTTTATATACAGTACATGGAATGAATGCCTGGTCTTACCTTGGGTTTGGTTTGGCCTTCCTGATCCGTCTTTTTCTCTCTTGGCTTCTTCTGAACGACCTTCACCACCTCCTCTTCCTTGTCCTCCTCGTCTTCACACTTTTCCTTCTCACCCTTCTCCTCGTCACGCTTCTGAGGCGCCTGCGACTTCTCCTGCTTCTTGTCCTGGATCTCTACTGCCTTTGGCGTCGGCCTAGAGATCCTCGGCGATCTTCGCAGGGATCTCCCCACGTTTGTGTCGGACTCTGAGTCCACCTGTCGCTCCTCCCGCTGGAACTCAACTTTCCTTCGGTGGACTGGGCGCTTGTTTTTCCGGCAGACACCCTCCTCCTGAACATCTGCTGGAGCTTCACCGCCATTCGCCACATCTTTTTTTGCTTGAGAGTCCACATCCTCGCTTTTGCCCTTACTCTCCTCAGTTTTTGAGAGTTCATCTGCTGTGGAGTCCTCTTTGCAGTTTGAAAGCTTTTCTTTATCAGTGTCCTTTTCACTTTCCCTGTCAGCATCCTTTTTATTTTCTGATGATGGATGCTCTGCCTCGATTGCGCTGGGGTTTTTCTCAGAATCCTTCTCTTGTTCAGTCTCAGGTTTTTCATCGGAGGCATCCGTCTTCTCAACAGGGCTGGGCGTTTTATCCTGCCCTTCAGATGGCTGCTCTTCTGGCTTTTGTGCGACAGAGTTCATCTCAGCTTTGTCATCTTTTTGTGGTTTTGTCACATCGAGTTTTGCGCCCTGTGCCTCTGCAGCCACAGGCCCAGACTCAGAGTTGCTTATCTTGGAAGCATCACGTACCGTACCATCTTCACAGTTGACAGTTTTCTTTATGTCTTCTGGCTTTTCCGTCTTTGTCTCACAGACTGTGGGAGCCATCTCTGCATCTTTGATGCTATCGTGCTTCTCTGCAGCTTTACATGAGTCTGACTTGTCGACCTTTTCGATAACAGGCTGGTCCACGCTCTCCTTAGTGTTGGCTGTTTCCTCCACTTTCTCACTTGTTTTTTTAGTGACAGACTTTGATTCCGAGGTTTCAGAGTCTACAGATTTCTCTGGTGTGTCTGCAGATTGTGTCTCCATTATCTTACAGCTTTCGGGCTTCTCTTTCAGAGCAAAGCTATCAGTTTTCTCCAAATTACCCTCAGATGATCCAGTCTCTTTAGAGTCACTTGTATCTGTTTGCTTGTGTGTTATATTTTCGGGCGCCTTGGCTTCTTCAGTCTGACTCGACTCGGACGTGTCCATGTCTGTGCAGTCTAGCTTTTCCTCTGATTTTTTTGAAACTTTTGATTCGGCTTCTTTGGATTCGACTTCGTGATTTAAGTTTAGGTTCCCTGACTCATCAGCAGTTAATATTTTATGACTTTCCTTTAATGTCGTCTTGTTCACCTTACAAGACTCCTCTGTGTCTGCTGGTTTGGATTCTTTCATTTCTTCGTGCTCTTCATGATTAGAGGATTTCTCTGCTGCATTATTTATCTCTTTAGATAAAGGTGTCGGTTCTGTCGGGGGCAGCGAAGACTCGCATGTTTCCCTTTTTTCCGTTTCCTTTTCATCTTGAGTTTTCTTCTCCAAATCCGCTTGGTGTGAGGT
This sequence comes from Pelmatolapia mariae, assembly GCF_036321145.2. NCBI lineage: Eukaryota > Metazoa > Chordata > Actinopteri > Cichliformes > Cichlidae > Pelmatolapia > Pelmatolapia mariae. The sequence continues at coordinate 7,417,395 of NC_086236.1, read as the reverse complement.
GACTCCCTGTGGCTCGTCCTTTTTGTCCTTTTTAACCTCCTCGTCGGTGGTCGGAGCGTCTTTCTCTTTAATGTCAACAGATTTCTCCACAGCTTCTGTTACTCGCTCTGGTGACCCTTTTTCTGATTGGGTAACTTCACCATTAATATGATCATTTATACCCAACGCTTTCTTTGATTGGTCAGGAGTCGAGTCGTCTTTTGCAGCCTCCTTCAGATTAGAAAGAGATGGATTTTGCACTATAACGGCATTATTTTTATCAAAGTCTTCACTGAACTTCATTCCCCTTTTTTTCAAAGGGATCTTGGCCTGCTGGTCATTCTTCATGGCTTGCTGCATTTCCTCTGCACTGGTCTTCTTCGGTTCCTCTTTTTCCTCCTTTAATGATATACACAACGTCTCAGAGGCCGGTGTTTGTTCACTTGAGTTAGATTTAGTGTCTACAACTTCCATCGGCTCTTCTTTGATGTTCTGGGCTTTTTTACTGACATTTTCTGAGTCAAGCTCTGCCTCCGCTTTACCTTCAATGACACCATTTAACGCAGATTTTGCTTCTGAATTTTCCGATTTCGTGTTCTGTGTTACTTTTTCACTGCTCTCCGTCTTTGGAGAGACTGACTTGGTGGAGTCTTTGCTGTCTTCATCTGATGTATCTTCAGTCTTTCTGGTCTCACCTGTAACAAAATAAATACAAAAAAAAGAGAAAAAGATTAAATGGCTCCTAGGAGCTTTGATGTACTTAAATACTCAAAGTAAGTAGACATTTTTCAGGGTCAAATTCAAGCACTTTTTAAAAACTTTTAAGGTCCATTTTCAAGCTTTTCTAGCACATTACCTAAAAAAACAAATGCATGTTTCACTTTGCATCACCTCAGTTAAGACCATGTAAAAATTAAAACAAATCATCTTAGGTCGACTTAAATAAACTTTCTTTCCCTTTTGTTAAAACAGAGAAAAATGCACCACACAAAAAAAATACCGAAAAAGGAAATGGTTGCCTTATATGCATATAGTGTAACTCAAAAAACACATTTCTCTTAAAAATTACGATGTGCAAACGTGAACAAATCAACTTGTTAGAGATATTCATCTCCACTTGGGAAAAAAAACAACCACCCCACAAAACAAGAAAACTGCCCCAAACACCACAATAATACACAGCAAGGCTAAATTAAGTCTTCTCATCAGATATTGATGCTTCTTTCCTATGTGACACAAAAATAGGAGACAGATGTTTGTTTTTTTAACTAGTTAAGCACCCATGCCCCCAAAAATGGGGGCAAAAGGGAGGAGATCATGTTTAATCAGTTATAACAAGAGGTCAAAAATGTAAGTGCTGACATAAGTAGTGTCCGCAGAAACCTCTGAATCTCAGCTAAAAGCTCATGTAAACCATTTCTACAACCACCAAACAAAGCAAAGACACCAAACAGTTAAAAGAGCAGTTACGTCACCATGAATCTGGACAGGTAACATCCATATTTTGATTTATGATTTTCTGGAGTTAAATGTGAACCAAAGTATATTTTCAAAGGTGTTATATGCTTTAAAATACTTTTAAATAAATTAGGTGAGTCAAATAAAAAAAAATCAAATTTTTCTATGTTTGAGTCCCAGTAACTTAGTAACAGCTGCAATAATATTTACACCTCTGATGACATCTCACAAGTGTTAGTTTTATTTTGATACCCAGACTGTTTACACAGAGTTTGCAATAGCAGAGAAATACTTCATTTGTTTTGGTCATTTCATTTCCAAGCAGAAAGCTCAGAAAACTCCTGGGGGCCTAAGAGGTTAAAGTTAATTCCCAATAAAACTAACTGTGAGATGTTTGACTACACTGCTGTCTGTATTATTGTTAAAGTCCTAAATGATCATTTTAAAGTGTTTGTGCTAATAACATCATGTACAGTGAGACAGGCATAGAGAACAGCACTGACTGGGAGAGGCTTTGAACAGATGACATACTCAGTTCAATTCAACATATAAGACTTTGAGAATGCACAAGCATCTACCTAAAATCTATTTATTTAGTCTATCATCTGTGATATTATTATGTAAAATTATAATGTATCGTTCATCTCCCTTAAATAAACAGGCAGCCTTAAAGTATGAAATAATCATATATTAAAACACTTAAGTTTGTCTGTTGTCTTAGTGGCTGATAGTGCCCCACAGGTGTCAATGTCAGCTTGAAGCCATTTATCATTTTTAAGTTGCTCAATGTGTAGGTGCTCATGATAAACAGATTTTGAATGAAAGCCAGCGAACTTCGATAGCACAAAAAAAGCCTGGAGCCTATCCCAGCTACCATAGGCGAGAGGCAGGGTACACCCTGGACAGGTCGCCAGTCTGTCGCAGTCTGTTGCAGGGCTAAATTATTTTACTGCGTTAAATCCTTGTGGAGTATAAGCTTTCCTTGTTTACATTTATACTTGTCATCCAAGTTATGAAAACAAGAAAACTGCTTATGTCTAAACTAGCAAGATGCCAAACCCTGAGGTGCTCCCAGTTCATTCATTAGAGTGTTAGACAAGGTGCTCAGTACTGCTGTATGAATGTGTGTGTGTGGCTGGATGAATAAGACTTATAGTAAAAGCTTTGAGTGATTAATTAAAGTAAGTGCCAGTCTGTTTATCATTTACTATAAATAAAGCTTTACTCTGGTTGTTCCGCCTCTTTTCTGCCTTTACAGTCTGAAGCAATATTTCAAGCCATCACATCATTTGGAATTTCATTAAATTTCTTTCTTTATCATTTTGTACATGTAAAATGTATCAACATAGATAATTTAGTGTTAAAGACACAATGGTGTCAGTAGATTGCACATTAAAGTCAACAGAGTTTTGTTTTCTGACTTCTCCCATTTAAGCACATAATCCCAACTACGGTGGCCACTGTAAGACAAAGAACTCTGGCTTCAATTAATTTAAGTGCGTGTAGACTGGTGTCCACATCCATTTACTCTGTGGGACGTAAAACTATGTGAAAGTCCGATACAAGTCAATTAGTCAGCAGAACTCACTTCTGACAGCGATACTGAGGTGAGTTGTTGAGATTATCCTGAACTTCTGTTGGTAAGCGCTGCTGTTTTTGCCACTGTTAGCCTCGGTTAGCTGCTGTTAGCCACTGGATCTAACATTGCTGGAATCAGATACTTAGCAAATAAACTGTAAGGTACGATTTATAGGACACTCCAGCCTGACATTAGCTGACATAATGTTAGCATTTAACCAGTTGCTGTTTAACCACCTCATTGTCAAACGACCAGAGACGGGAGGCTCACAGGTCTAATCTGCTGACAGCTGTGACAATATCAGGAATAAGCGAGCATGTTTTGTTGAAGCCCTGACTTCAGTTCAGGAGATGAGGTTGAGCTTTTATTCAGGTGCTGGCCTCCTTCTCAGATGATAATACATAGGGATGCCTACGAGTTTTCTTCCTCTTCACCTTTGGTGTACTACGCATGTGGCCAGTCTCTAGTCACAAACATAAAACGTGAACAGCAAAACAGCCACTGTATTCAAGATGGCACGTCAAGATGGTGGCCTCCACAAACCATATTTTTAATAGATTAATTCCAAATTTATATATTTATATAGATAATTAGACACTAGTCAATGTCAATAATACACATCTATGAAGGAGAAAAGTATATACACCAGCATTAAATTAGAAACAAGTGCACATGGGCACCAAGTAGATTCAGGGTTTGGGAAATTTATTGGCAATCTCAAGAGCAAGACCTCCAAATTCCTTTTTTAAAAGATCTCTCAGCACTTCGAGTTGTCATTTGAAGAGGAATTGGAGTTCTTTATTTAAGGCACCAAGCCTTTCTAAAAAAAAAAACAGGGAAAAAAGCTGCTAAGGGGGTATGAAAATTATGATCTAACTGGACAAGAGAGGTCAACTGAAGTGTGATAATCACTGCTCTGAGCGTGAGCAATGCCAGCAGCTCAAGCTGATCAAAGATATTATTATTCAAATATTCAGGTGTAGGTTCCTAATGAAGTCGAAACATTTCTGCAACAATCTAAACTAAAAATGCAATCCAGAAAAAATTGTAACTGCTGAAAAACTCTTACCTTCAGGCTTCGTTTCCTGTTCTTTTTTCAACAGCGCAGGATCAATCTGCGTCTTCAGCAGAGCGACAACCTCGGCCAAATCGTTTCTATCTCTGCAAGGAGAGAGACAAACACACATTTAAAAACAAAAAAAATGTTTATTTCACACCTGTAGGACGTTTCTGTCCGTTTTACCTGACGATGCACTTCCACGATGACCCGTCCAAGTCGTCCTGCTCCTCCACATAAACGCGCACGTTGTTGTCCTGGTCCAGTTGAAACCAGTACATCTGTCCGTCTTTGTCCCGGCCGATTGGCTGCAGGCGCATTTTATCTGGGTCCTCATCGTTGATGGCAGTTTTGAACTTGACGTTGTCATCAAACTGACACTCACACAAATACTGGAGAAAAAAGAAAAGGCCCAATAAAGGAAAGTTTATTCAGACACAAAGAAAGTCAAAACTACCTCACAGAGGCACAGAATTATATTTTAAAAAGATTTTAGAGCAGAAACTTGAATATTCATGGTTCAGCTGAAGGTTCAAAACCTCAGCCTGTGTGAAAGGGAAAATACACCATTATTTAACATTTACATGGACTGAATCATTTAAGTTATGCTGATAGTTTGATACTGCGTCACTATGTATTAACCCAACCAGGTCTTATAAAGGCTACCACTTCTACTTCTGGGTCACTTCATTCACTCAGGAACTTCTTACAGAAATTTTGACTATGTGGCCACAGTCTGCGTTCTGCCCCGACCAGAACCTTCGACAGGCGGAGAGTTGGTGAAGCTACACTGAGTAGGGAAGAACCAGTACTTCGGTTCGAGCTAACCTTCAAGAGTGTGGAGCTGTCGTCTGTCCACAGGAGACGAGGCAGCTGATTACTGCTCCTGTATTTACTCACTACACAAATATAATATAGTCACAATTTTTAGCTTTTTAGTTCCATAAGTAAAACAAATAATTACCGTTGATAGAGACCTATAGTAGCCTGGAAGCAGTAATACAAGACTCAAGCCTCAGTTTTCTCTATAAAAAGCTTGATGCAGCCTCTAGAAATGATGAGTGCCACAACTGAGGAAGCGAGCATATCTCAACTGACAAATAATATTTTTTAGAGACAGTTAATAATCACAATCAAAACCTTTAAACGTTTAAAACGAGACAAAAGGCAATCTTTTTCAGCTGCTTCCTCCCACCCCTGGCTTATTTTACAAAGCAACAAGTGGAGATTAAGTTCAAACACATGTTTGCCTACATCTTTAAATCTGACTGACTTCTTGAGAACTTTGCTCCATTTGCAGCTGTCCCACTCGTCTATGTTTGGGTGATACCTGCAGCATGTGCATGGGTGTGTAAAAGCGGGCCAGTGGAGGAGAAAATGTTCATTTATAATATCTAAGAGTTGAGAGGAAACCGGACAGCCATCCTGACATCCACCAACAACAAAAAACTCACTTTAAGTATCCCCGTCTTGCACTCCACCGTCAACTCCTTGTATCCTTTTTGCTCGAGTTCCCATGCCCAGGTTGTGTTGAACTCCTGACAGACCTGCAAGGGAAACAAGTAACACAACAAAGTGGCATTAAAATACATCACATGGTTAACCTTTATTTTCAGAAAAAAGTCAAACTGGAGACATTAGTCAATTAATAGAGGGTACACAGTTACTTCTTGAGTAAAAAAATAAAAAATAAATAAGAGCCTCCGTTTAGATGACTTAAAGTGCCATGTTTCCGAGACAGTAGAAAAAAAAGATGATATTTCAGGCTCTCAAGTCTTAATATAACAATGGTTACATTTTTTGGTCAGAGAAATAAACACAAAGCAAGAGTGAGAGGATGAGGTTGGCCAGTAAAACTTTGTTACTTCTATTCTGATTATTTAAAACATAAATTTTACACATATACACTGCCGTAATGTGTGTCATGCCCATTTCTTTTATTTCACAATGTTTTTGCATGTTTGTGTTTAACTGTTCTTTATTGTTATAGCAAACAATAACAACAGAGGCAACCACCTTAGAGCATCACATGCTGGTTTACTGGGACCATTTGTCTCCTCTCCCTCATTTTTTCTAAATTGTTAACCGTCCCTGTACTTTTCTTTTTTTAATCTACTAAAAAAATTATCTTAAAAGCAGACCCGGGCATTGTACATCCTGTGGGGCACATTCGGCCCTTTGGCTGTCCCTGACCAGCCAGTGTGACGTCAGTGTGAAATTAGGATTCAAAGATAAGTAAGTATCCATCATGCAGTTTGTCTCATTTCAGTCACCAAGCACTCTTTGATAAACTCCCCATCAAAGAATGGCTTACTGTTTTTTGCAGTTTTGTGGGAAAGGACAACACATTTTTACTGCTTTGATTTTGAAGGTGACTGATAATTTATTTTTACATACTCATGTGTGAGTAAGCAAATGCAGCATCACTGTAAATACACTGTAATAGCCCCGAAAGAAGTCAGCTCACGATAAAAAAAAAGAAAGAAAGAAAGAAAGAAAGAAAGAAAGAAAGAAAGATTTTTTTTTTTTTAATCAACAACACTACTTAAATACTTTTAAGTATTTATCCATTGAAGTCGGAGGTCAAGCTGTGAGTTTAGTCTGTGGACAGCAGACTGGTGTGTTTAAGGGCTGCAGTTTCAATCACCATTATGATACTAAACACCCAGAAATACAAGAAGTTTTCAGAAGAAGCATTTGAGAATGTGTCCAATCCAGGTGAACCATAACAAGACTGCTTGAGGTGAGGACACTGCAGGAAATCTGGAGCTCCAGTTTAAAAACAAAACAGACTATTGTGACTTTTTTCTCCTTGACTGTGGATGAGAGTTGTGCTGTCTGACTACACAGCATAGTTTCTCATCTTTCTATATGTGGTAAGCGACAGACTTAAGATCACAGAGGAACTGGCAGCAGTGCAGTCAGTGAAAGGGACTGCGACTTCTTCACAGAGGTAAAACGGTTGCTTGGAAGGGCTATGGCTGAAATGGGACAAACTGGCAGGTGTTCCAGCCAATGGCTGCTCAAATCTGACAGGAAAAATGTTTGGCCTTCTGAAGTGGATGTAATATAAAGAGAAATAAATGAAACCATAAATGCAACTGGTATCTTTGTATCTGTTATACAGCAGGTGGCGAAAACTTTCTACACATAAGGAGACCTTCTCAAAAGATGTTGGTTCTCTTTGGATCTGCCTTCATATGTGAACAATCGTTCTCAGTAATGAAGTTTAATCCAGACACAGATCGTCTCTCAGTCACAGTCACCTGCCCACATTTACACCTCAGACACTGCACCTGACTTTAAAGCACTTGTTAAAGCCAAAAAAAACAACAACTCAAATTTCTCTCAATTAACAAGAAGAAAACGAAACAAAAGCAAAAACTGAATACCTGGAGAACATGTAATTGGAGCCAAAATAGCAACAGCACTTTGTATAATTTATAATATAACATATTTATAATTTTGCAGAAACACGCACATTGTTCTCAATTGTTGATTAAATTATGACTTTACTATGCCTGCTTCACATTTTCATTGTCTAACTGTGACATCTACATCTCACTAATATTGAGCACCTTATTGGTGTGGGCTCCACAACAGCCACAGTTTCTCCTGCGGCCCCTTGCTAAAATTACCAGCCCACCCCGCTACCCTGATGCTACCTGCTGACATCACCCCGAGTACCTTTTTCTACTCTGAGCGCTGGGATTACTGCTGTTTATTCATGCAAATAGCTCCAGCTCCTAGGGTGGTTACTGCAGGATGGGTCTCTCTGCTAAAACAGACCTGTCCATCAGATTATTAAACTGGGTTTTATTTTCCAAATTTGTAAAATGACCAGATGATCTCTATAAAACCAGACCTCTGCATAACCATGTGGGAAGCATTTTCTATTAAAAAGCACGTTTTTGGAAAGCTGTATGTTAAAAAAAAAAAAAAAAGGGGGGGGGGGGGGTGTTGGATGTCTGGCTAATCTTCATGGCTGTGAAAGTACAGACAGAAAATGGTCTGAAAGAACATTTCAGCTTCCTGAAAGAAGCCCTTTTAGGTACTCTGGATGAAGTAGGAGCTGTCTGAATATGGCTCTATTTATTTTAAATGTTAAATAAATATTCTAGATTGTCCTGTGCCAAAATACTGTGGCGGTACTTCTTTTGTTCTGTTGTGCTGCGTGTCAACCGCTTACCTTGACGAGATACTTCTCCCATCTGTCTGCAGACACCGATTTGCCGATCTTCCTCAGCAACTTGACGTGAAGATCAACCAGCAGCTTTGGAACTGCGGAAACAATAAAACAGAGAAACCCGTTAGCGTCTGAAAGGCATTTTAGGTGTGATGCTACAACTGTTGAGCAGAGTTTAAAACAGCCGTAAAGCAAGTAACACTGTCTGGTAACGGCATCAGCTGCTGTGACTGGAAATGAAATTTATCGAATCGTGGGAAAAGCTGACAAAAAAAACAAACAAACAAAAAAACAAAACAAAACCAGAGTGCAGACAAAAACAGCCAGGCAACAATGTATGCAATGTCTATGTAACGCTATTGGGCTTTTCATGCTATATATGGCCCTTTTGACAATTTCTAATATGTGAATGCAGAAGAAAAAAACTCTGATTCTTGTATGTTTTTCTAACTGAACTTCTGCCCATTTTATTGATATTAACTTCATCCTTTCATCTTCGGTTACATTTTTTTAAAAGCTCACATTTCATTAATTAAATACATTTTTTATTTTATAACATTATTTTGCAATTAAACTTGTCACCAAGTGTTTCCTCACTGTGATATTTACATCAAACCAAGTCTGAGAGATGCTCTAATTGATGCTCATGAAGAGTTTTAATTGACAACAAAAGAATCATTTATCAGAGCATCTGCAGCAAACCATCTAAACCAAAAACAAAGCAAAAAGCCTTTGACTTAACATAAAATATATCTAGGACGAAGTCAAAAAAAATGCGCAGATAAATAGGATTAATATTTGACATACTTCATTTTCATCTCCTACTTTCTTTATAGGGGTCACCACAGGAGCTCAACTGCCTCCATCTCACCTAATCCTTAGCATCCTCACTAACCACACTGAACCTCTGTACATCCTCCTTCACTGCATCAGTGAACCTTCTCTGTGGTCTTCCTGTTTAATTCCTGCCTGGAAACTCCATCTTCCACATCCTTCATCAAGTATATCCACTATCCCTTCTGTGCACATATCCAAACCATCTCAGGCGCGCCTCTCCTCTGATGTACTCATTCTAATCCTGCCCATCCTGGTCACTCTTCGCACCTTCAGCTTTGCTTCCTATCTTTCTGTTAGTGCATAGATCATAGCACGTCTCACTACCGCCTTGTAAACATTCTCTTTCACTCTTGCTGCTAGCCTTCGCTGTGCGGGAATCAGTGTCAACACATTACAGAGCCTTATTTATCTTTGTTTTTCACATAAAACAAGTTTATTCTTTACACATGCCCGCCTTTTGCTGTTTACCAACATGCACTGGAAGGTCTCTAGGATAAATACAAATACACACTATATCCTTATAACAACATATATTGTTCCCTCGATTTGAAAAAGCATATACATTTTTAAAAAGTCTAATTTGAATCAAATAAAAGCATTGAGCTTGAAACTGTCAATAATTAATGGGAATATCGAACGTAGAAAAAATGTGTCCGTGGTGTCCTTTTAAAACACACGAGGTGATGGCACATGCTAATTAATACACACTCAATCAGGAACACTTTCAGATGAGGACGCGCATGCGCTAATCGACGCAACGGGATAAGAAAAACAGTCAAGTCGACCACAATTAGCAGCGGGAGCGGAAGAAGAAAACAATTTCTTAATTACCGTGAAATTCTTAAACACCGTTTTCTATGATGTGGTTATCGCTAAGAGTTTGGAAACAATAAAAGTCACAGTTAATTTAATTTCACATCAAAATCGCGCATATAGTTCGTAGTAACCAGCAAAACTATTGCGTTTCTAAGGCTTTAAATTATTTTATTTTGAAAGCGCCTACGCATTTGTCCTCTGTTTTTGTGTGGCTTGACGGTAGCTGCGCGAAGCACCACAAGGCAAAATATTTTAAGTGTAAATAAAGTGCACAAATGCGTGCTCGTTTCACACACTGACACCTTCGGAGACCACTTAACTGAATCCACGCCGCGCTGTGTGAGCCATCTTCACGTTCACCGCCTCGCGAGCACTGTCACGGCCGCATGTTTGTGTGCGTGTTGTGTTGTTTTACGTTACAACGGCAGATAAAGGCTGCTTTGAAAAAAATTAAGCCCAATTCAAAAGCTAAAAAAGTGACAGAAAACCTCGAATAATTCGGCCCGTTTGCAGCTGAATAACTATCAGAATGAGCACAGACATGTTTTCTACCTCGAATGGCAGCTTCAGGGCGGAGTTAAGTTATATTTAAGTGAAGGAGAAGGTTAAAAAACCAACACAATAACACAGCCAGCTAACATTAGCTGCTACGTGCTAGCTCGCTACCATTATCATTAATGCAGCGGTGAAGTCTCTCCTCCTCCTCCTCCCCGTGAGCAGCGGGACCTTTTTCTGCCCTACCTGAGGATGTGTCCTGCAGATACCTCTCCAGCTGAGGAAAGGTGAGCTCCGGCAAGTCCAACAACGCTCCGTAGCGCTCAAGAAAAGAGCAAATCACAGCGTAATTTGGACACAAACCGGGGGAAGAACTCGCCGTTGCCGCCGAAGCAGCCATCTTTTCCACACCAGTGCAAGCCAGCCGGAATTAAATGCATGAGTTCCGAGTGTTACCAAAATAAGACGCTGGGATTGTAACCTGTCCTGAAAAGACAGATTTTTCCGTCTGCATTAATATTTATTTATTTACAGTTGCACTTCCTCTGTGTCAAATCAGAAAAAAGTTGCTTGAATTGCATTGGCTATTTAACATATGTCATTTATGCAACAGAATCACGTATTTAAAGGTGTACATCAGATTATTAATGGTTAATTCTACAGTTGCATTTTTATCCCACCCGTGAATTTGAAAGCAGTCCATGCACAGAAAAATAAAAACATACATTAAAAAAAAAATTATACTCGTCCAGAGACAAAATGTAAACCTATTTTTTTAAAAGTTGGTCCAAAATATGATTTAAAATACAAAAAAGTTCTTGAGGACTCCCAAAAGCCATTTTTGCCAAGTTGTAGGCCAAATATATCATTTTTATATAAGTTATTCCTTTTTACATTGTTGTTGTTGTTGTTGTTGTTTTAATTTTGTCGATATTTGTCTCTTATAAGTGTGCTAACATGCAAAATAATCATGAATGCTTTTTTAAACTCACAACTCACAATCTATTGCCTTTGCAATAGTTTGAATGGTGTATGTATGTATGGTGTATCTGAGCAAAGGTTAGGCCTAAGTTGTCCTCCAATTCTAAAATGAGGCTAATTTATGCAATTTATTTTCTACCAGGCAGCAGATTTTACCGTGGTGGTCCTTGTGTAATGTAAGGTATAGTACTAAATAGTCCAACAAATCCATATCAGTTTCATGCTCTGTATTGGAACTGTAATGTCTTTACTGATCTTCAGTTAATTCTGGTTTAAGCATTTTAAGAGAAACATTTTTACAAAGCATAAAGTCGTGTGAAAAAAAGGATTCGCCCCATTCCTCATTAATTAATGTTTTGTTAGGGGTTTTTTCAAATCATTAAACAAATTTTCTTTGCTGGTCAAAAATAACCAGAGTGAATACAAAATGCAGGTGCACACTTCAGTTATGCAGCAGGACAAATATGCAAAACACGAGCAAGTCCACCTCTGAATGGCTAGAAAAAAAAAATACAATTAAATACAATTTAAAAAGGAAGGTTTTTGAGCACTGTTATTGAATGTCTGGATTTAAATCAGACTGAAACACTTTGTCGTGACATTAAACAGGCCGTTCATGCTCAAAAATCCTCCAATGTGGCTGCAATACAATGATTCTGCAAAGAAGAACCGGACAAAATTCCTCCACAGCAATGTGAAAGACTCATTGCCAGTTATCACAAACACTTAACTGCAGTTCTTTTATTCCAAGGGTGGCAAAACCAGTTATTAGGCTTAAGGGGCACACAGGGTCATGTTTGGATCACTGAAACCTGTCTCACAAGACAGGCATCAGCATCCTTCAATTCGCTTTTTTTTTCCTTTGGAGTTTTCTGAATAACACTCAGTCTGGACCAGTGTACCTTCAGCGACCCTGTCACGGACAAATTGCCCCAGACAGCACATTACCAGAGCATTTTCTAACTTTGTTACAGGCAGTTTGACTCGTAGCCAGAGAAGAGTCAGCTGCTAATCAAATGTGTGCATGCACATCCAGACGCTGCACCCTCATGGCAAGCATGACTGATTGTAGCCGGGGAGTAAGTACAGAGACTTTCTATTTCTATTTATCTACTAATCTCTGTCTTTTCTCCATCTCCCTTTTCGAAGTAATGTTCCACAAAGAAATCCTTATCTTGCAAATGCATTTAAAGATGCTGGCTTTAAATATCTCGGGGTGCTATTTAGTCAAACATCTCCTGTGTTTCGTACAGATCGTAACTTTTAGTGTGATTTAAAACAGAGCTGCACGCACTCAGTACGTCAGGTTACTGGGCACACAAGAGAAACCCAGGAAGAAAGCCCCCATGAGACAGAGAAACAGAGAAATGTTCTAATACTATTAATTATTATAATTATGATTATTGTGTTATTATTATTGCCTCTTGGTCAATATTTACAGTTTCCCAAAACACCAAAAGGAACAACAAAATGCTCAGAATTACAATAAAATGAAAATAAAAATGCAAGATAAAAGGTGAAGGATCTAACCCTTCCTCTTCCACCTCATCTTTCTTAAATGTTCTTACCTGTCATTACAAATGACTTCTATCAACGGATGTGGTCATTTACAGCAAAATTTCTTGGCTATACAGCATAAAAGAACGATGGTTCGTCATCCAATTAACACTTGCTTGTCTTAGACATGATTGCGGGGGGAGAGCGCGCACGCATTTCCCCACCAACATAAATTGTGCAGTTGACAGTCCCGCGTTTTGAGAATTCCCAAAGGTCAGAATAGCCAGTGTGTGAGAGGAGAACCTCACTTTGGATGAATCACCTTCATGATCACGGTATCATCTCTGTCAGATAAGTAAAAGTATTATGTTCGCTCATGGGGGACTCCATCACAGGCACACAGCGCTGACTGATGGTGCTCAGAGGCTACAGACAGCGTTTCCCAGCATGCAGTGCTGTGTTTCAAACTCTACAGCTAACCTGGAAATATCAGAAACATAATCTTTGTGGCTTCTTCAGCAATTAATAAAAGCCCGACATTAAGTTCAGCTGAACCCAAGTTAGGTTAAACTATAACAAAAAACTCTTTAATCAACATCTTTTGTTAAATAAAGATAAATAAAAAAGCAGAATAATCCCAGTATAGCGACTTCTGCTTACTTTGTGTCATGGTGCACCTGCTGCTCTAGAGTGGGAACAACACTTTGGATATTGAGCCGCACAGGACAAATGCACACGTGAAACAATTTGTTTATATATTATTTTTATTGAAATGAATTGTAGTTTTGAAGATGTAGTTGTGTTTGTGTTTATAATTGTGATTGGCCATGGTCGATGATGTCAGAATACCTAAAGTTTAATACATTTCTGACATCTGATATTCACCCGGCAGATGAAATGACTCACTCCCGAGGCGTAACATCCCGACGTTTTGTCACGTCCTGCGGCGTTCCTGAGGAACGCGAAAGGTGACCTTCCACGTTGTTATGGTACGCGGCGGTTTCCAGCCCTGTACTGCAGCCCTAAACTTAACCTTATCACTAAGCCTAACCATAACCTTATGCCTAACCTTAACCATAACCTTATGCCTAACCATAACCTTATTCCTAACCTAACCTTATCGCTAAACCTAACCATAACCTTATTCCTAACCTTAACCAGCACTTTAATGAGGTGAAATAGTGTTTTCTAAAGCGATTTTAAGGGAAAAAGCGAAGATGTGTAGATTGAGTCCAAACGGTTCTCATGTGTCCGCAGTTTCCCGATGTCGTGACGTAGGAACGCCTTGGGTGCCCGAAAACGTAATATGTTGACGATTTGTCACCTAGCGTAAAATGTTACGATTTGGGAGTGAGAACGGGTTGTCCACAGATGTCAGCAGCACATGTTTATTTGTTGGATCCCATCAGTTTTTCTAAGAGGACCTGAAAGACTTTCAGTAATGATCATTTCTTCTTTTTTCTTTCTTTTTGCCTTAGACAAACAAAGGGACTGACAGCAAAAACAAAGACACAACAACCAAAACTTGTATTCTATTGGTTTTCAACTTATTGAACATTGTTTTTTCTATTTCACTGAGCTTCTTTCATTTGTGTATTGTGGTTTGAACACGTTGTGTGAAATAAATCTTGATATTTTTCTCACTACCAAGATTTTGGAATTATTCTCTAAACCTGAGCTAATTTTGTGTTTATAAATATACAGTAGAGAAAGAAGGGAAAAAAGAGAACAGGGAAGGAATCACAGCTGGAGGATGAGCCTGGTGAAAAAGGAGAACACTTATTTGAGCAGCCAGCTATCCCACATACGGATTTGACTGTGTCCAAGCCCGGTGTCCACTGAGTGCTGTGAGGAACGCTGCAAACTGTTTAATGATATTTCTCCACCAACTACATCCAAACTAAATGATGCAGAGATGAACGTCATAGATTTTCTTGGTAGCTCTGTGTTCTGACTCTTGTGATGTCATCGACTTTGGTTCATTCTGATGAAGCTGTTGAATGTTCTGCTGGTGAAAAAAAGACATCGGTGACTTTGAAACTTTTACAGGTGAAGCATTTTCCACAAAGCTTTAAATGGTCTTGATGCATGCTCAGTCATCCAGATAAGTAAATCTCCAAAAGTTGATTCATCTGTTCATCTGGGCGTAGTGTTTTCAGTGGGAGAAACGTTTCGTCACTCATCCAAGTGACTTCATCAGTCTCAGCTGACTGCAGGTTTCCCCAATCTTATAAACAGCATAATGCATTATTTGCATAATGACTGAAACTAGCACCACTGAAGGAACAATGGGCTGTGAGGTCAGTTCCTTCATCATAATTATGGAAATTTTCATGACCATTGATCAACAACCACTGATCAATGGCCATGAGTACCATTCACAGAGAGTTGGGAAATGGCTGCAATCACAGCATTGTAAGATGGCGAAAGATGTAACCTTAGGCCCCCTCCTCGATTCAGAGATGGTCTTTCCCTTTTCACATAAATGGCCTCCTTGACTCCGCACATCCTGGACAGGGAGGAACGCTGGTTTGAGCGCGGAGTCAGGTTCATTTTGATGAAGCCGTTGAACGTTCTGCTGGTGAAAAAATGTCACCGGTGACTTTGAAACTTTTACAGGTGAAACATTTTCCACAAAGCTTTGAATGAATTATAGTGACAGAAAGAGGCCACAAGATGGCGCCATTTTTCACGTAGTGGATACCACCTGTTGGCTGTTTGGTTTATGTTCACACCACTCCATGAGTGTTTAAAGTATTCCTCATCAATGTTCCCTCTAATTTTTCATGTGTCTGAGCGAACACACAAACTCCCTGAGCGGTCCCTTGGACCACTGTGAGCGACATCAGACGTGTGCACTGTGGTCACGCCAGCATTTAATCCATCCAAGTTACATGGTTTATTAAAATAATCAAATTACAGCGTTTACATTTATGTTAGACTACTTTTAAACTTCTTTAGCCCATTTACAATGAAAATGTAAAAAAAAATCTAGCCATTGGCCTGTGTAGTATGTTAACACTATTGGAAGTAAAAATAACTTGAACTCCAATTTCGAAAAACACAACTTTCTTTCTATTCTTTTCTTCTTCTTTTTTTTTTTTTTTATAAAGCTCTGACTTGTATTATGAGTATGAGTCTGTGGTCTGGGAGAGAGTCCTGTAATTCTCTGTCTGCAAAATACAGTATATAATGACCAATGTTGGGAAATTAATTATATAGTTACTTCTTCAAAAAAGTAACTCAGTTTGGCAAACAACAAAGTTTTTTGCAGCTATTTTTTTAATGCAGCCAATGCGTTTTTAAATAAACATTTCAAACTATTTACAGAACAATCAGCTGTTCTGCATCAAATTTGATGCCACACAAATTATTTGTGCCACTCCAAAAAATAATTTCTGTCCACTATGAGATAAAGGAGAACAACAGCCTGATACCTGCAGGCCTGACAACAGCAGATGTATCACTCCTGTAACACCTGTAACATTCAGCAGTCGCCTCATTGTTCTGACACACACAACAAAACTATTGACTACACTACACACTAACTACACAAGATTTGCGCTAAACGCCTCAAATCTCTCACATCTCAAAACACCGCCGTCACTCCTAAAACTCCCCCCCCTCCCTCCCCCCGTTTCTTAACAACTAGATGCCACGTTGCCATACCATTTTTTGATTGGTCGACCAGGTTTACTTTTTTGGACGAATAGGAAAGAGAGAGGGGGTGGGGGTTTGTTTTTGCTCAGAGGCGGAGAGTGCTTTCGAGCCTTTTTTCTTATAAAACGCCGTTTTTACCGTTTCTTCCCGCAGTAAATATAAACAACGACAGTATTCAGGAAGAAAACCAAACATTGCATATTTTTTTATCATAACTCTGGTTTTACGTGACCTATCAACACAGTTTAAAAACTGGTATAAAGTCCACACTTTTTCCGTCAATTGTTCGTCTGTCCTGCTCACATCTCCAATGGTTGTACACGTTGTCATTAACGTGGCTTCACTCCACATCAGCCACGCCGCTTTGCTAAAACACCGGTGTCGGCACATAAGGACGCTGTCATAGCCTGTCAACGACGTTGATTGGCTGCGTATACGAATGTGAATCGCATCATTGGCTGGACTATGGGATAAGGTGGCATCGTTCTAATCCCATACTGGAGCAGCCAGTCACTTACTGACTAACACTGCAAAACAGAATTATTAAGTATTAATTTTAATTTCAATTCAGGTTAGATTTTTTTCTGTGCGCAACGCAGATTTTCTGTGCGCAGAGACCGTGCCGGCAGTGCGCAATTGCGCACGTGCGCAGCTTAGAGGGAACATTGTTCCTCATCATTTCTTTTTCCTTTCTGGCTGAATAAAATAAATTAACTTAAGGAAACTAGGGTGAGTCTTTCATCAGTAATTGATTATTTAAAACACTTTACTACCTAAAGTGCATTTTTGCTGCTTTACATGTTTGCTGAACTGCTTCATGGGCTAAAAACCTTTTGTTTAATTAGACGCTGACTCTATTGTTCAAATCAAATCTATACTTTATGTTTTCCATTTGGCTTTCCTGGATTGACAAGTTTGAAAATAAAAGCATTCATCAGTGTGTCAAAATGTGTCGAGTAAGTGTAGAAATATTTCTGTTGTAGGAAAACAGGATAAAATGACTGTGTTTGAGGCTTGAGGATAAATCTGATCTAAAAATGAACTTGTGGAAGTCAGAACAAGATACAAGCTTGAGTGCAATACTCTGGTAAAACTTCATAATGGGGGTATTTAGGCCCCACATCTCGGATGTTATCTACACTCAGAATATCTTTTAGTATATTATTTGGGAACTTGGTTTGGTCTTGGAATAAGTAGTTAATCATAGATATCAATGACATGCTGTTGTTGAAACACTCTCTGTACCTGCAGTTTGGTTTTTCCAAAAATGTAAAAAACAAAACGAGGACACACATGTTGATGGCTGATCTCAACTCCACTTAACACAGTGACCAACGCAACCTCAGTCACACACTGCTGGTGACCAGCATGAGGAGGAGGTGCCAGGCTGTTGCGGCTGTGTATGGTTCTTCCACATGTTACTGAGGCCCCTACTTTTTCATGGCCACAACCCACATACTCAACTCTGCTGCTCAACCCATATTTTCCTTACAAATGTGACACCATTTAAGGGGAAATAAACAGGCTTTCCAGCAGTATAAGATTTATTGCCAAGAAGCATGTTTACAACAAAGAAAAAAAATGACCAAACACTAACTGTCTCACTTTTTGTGCTCAGTTAATGTTTGCAAAAATTAGACATGAAGTCACTCAGTTTTATGATAAGGGGTGATATTATGTAAAGGTGAAGCAAGCATTAGGTCTCGCTGCAACCCTACAGATGGGAGGAAGCCCATGTTGCACAGGCTAGGAGAGGTACCAGGGAGGTTAGACTAGATGGCACGCTTCTGATACTCACTAATATCTAATGAAACTTGTGGGAGAGATCCGAACTACTTACTCCAATGCAAGATTTAGCCTTCTTCAAGGTTTAGTGTGATAATAAAAGACCGCTGGGGATCATTTCTGCTGTATGGCAGCACACATGGTATCCAAAGTTTTCCAAAATTGGACAAACTGCAAAATGCCTGAATATGTATTTATTAAAAGTGCAGTCATTTTTCACTGTTTCACTTCAGAAGCATACATCTTTGCACAGATGATGTTTATATGTTGACTACTGACTTACTGGATTAAAATGTGAACTAAAGCACATTTTAAAGGGGTTATATGCTAAGAAATAAACAAATAAATTAGGCGAAGGAAAAGATCTACTTTTTCTGTGTTCCAGCCTCAGTAACTTTCACGCAGTAACATCTGGTGTAATATTTACACCTCTGATGAAATCTCACAAGTGTTAGCCTTATTTTGATACCACAATTGTTTACACAGTTTGTAACTGCAGAGAAATACTCCATTTATTTTGGGCATGTCATTTTTGAGCAGGAAGCTCAGAAAGCCCTTTGGGGCTTAACAGGTTAATTAGGCGTCTGATATTTATTTATGCTAATTTATAGTTAAGTTAATGAAAGAAAAATAAAAGCTTAGTCTACTGTTAGCATATTTATTTGAAAGGGCATTGTGTTACTTTGTGTTACTTTGTTTACATAATAGGATATAGATCACAGTTCTTCATCAGTGCAACATTTTCTGTAAACTCAGTAAAGGTCTGGGGCTGAATGTAGTGCAGTAACCACCAGAGGGAGCAGCATGTGTAGATTTGAAATGTCAAATTTCCAAATGTTGCTCTGAATGGGAGACACTATTGTTTTTCACTTTTTCCTTCTGAGTATTTGTTTCCTGGGTTTGTTCCTGCTGCTTTTATTAGATGCAAGCTCCTCTGTAGAAAGAAACACAATGTATATTATATTCCAACAAACAGTGAATCAGTCTGAAACAGGTTATTACGACCATAAGTGACATCACTGTAAGGTATAATAATGAGTCAAGGCAGCATACCTGCAGCTGGTTGCTGATAAGTTTGATTCTCTTTAATTTTTCATTTCTTTTTTCAGGCGGTCCTACAGGAGGTCTGTGTTGGCTTGAGTGTGAGCCGTCCTTCTTAGGCACCTTTGAAAAGCTCGTCCATTTATATGACCTCTTTTTGGAGCCTGCTGACTTCCTTCCTGAGCATGTCTTCAAGCAGGATAATCTGATCCTATAAAGTTTCTTTGTTTCTCTTCTTTTACTCTCTTCATCTCCCTTTTAATATTACAAAGAAACCCCAACAATCAGATGAGCCCCTATGAGCAAGCATTTGGTGAGAGTAGGAAGGAAAACCTGGCTTTAAACAGGAAGAAACCTCCACAGAACCATGCTCAGGGTGGGGCAGCTATTTGGCAGGACCAATCAGGGTTGAGGGCAGGAAGACAGACAACTCATATTAATCAAGTTAGCATAATGATGATAGGAAGGCCCCAACCCCACCTTCCTAATGTGGGAGCCAACCAATAGAACCGCTCCCTCCATGACTGCCACCAGTAAGACCACAATAATCACCATCTAACAAGGTACCAGTGGTATGAAATACACATGTTGCATTCCACTTATATGCACAATCATACTGGGTCACAGGTTGAACAAATATCCACAGGTGGTATGTGGCACTCCGGTAAACAGGTCCCTGGTGGCATGAAACTGGGTCAGTGGGGGTCAGCCGAGATACAGTCTCTGAGGATGTTACTTGTAGGACACTGAGCTTGAAAGGTGGGGTGTAACACTGATTCTCCATCAGCAAAATTCAGTGTTTGAATTGTTTTATGTCTTTCCCATCTTCCTCTTCATCGTCCTTTCATTTTTGCTTCCAGTGTCCAGCTGATACTGATGTAGATGGCGCTGACACACGGTCATCTGGATCTTCATCATTGCCTGAGGTGGTGTCTAACAATTTGCTGCATGACTTGACTCGTTTGCTGCCTATCTGTTCATGAATTTCTTCTCTCATCTTTTATTTTTCTGTCATGGTCCTGGGTCATTAGACCCAGCTTTTTGTGTTTATTATTATTATGATCTTGTGTTCTAGTTCATTCTGATTATATGTTTGGGTTTAGACTTTTTAGTTTTTAGGGTTTTAGTTCTGTGTTCCCTCTGTTCTCTGTCTGTTACCGTGTCTCTGAGTCCAGTCTGTGCATTTCCTGTTTTATTTTGAAGGTCTGTGTCTTATGTCAGTGTGTTCAGTTTTGTGCTCTCCTTGTCTCGTCGGTGTAATCAGTGTGTCTCCCAGCTGTTTTCTCTCAGTCCTGTTCACCTCTTGTATTTAGTGTCTGCGTCTTCCCCTGCTCGTTTTCGCTTCATTCTACTCTGTGTGCTCTGTTTGCCCGTTTTCCTGCCTGTTAGTTTATTTGCTTTCCCACTTAGTTTTCTGTTCAGTCTGCAATCTCCCAATAAAGCTGGGTGTTTTGACTTCACATTTGCATCCCTGAGTCCTGCTCTTGGGTCCACCGTTACTGCCTGCCTTCACACAGCCATGAAATTTTCTTCTTTTCTTTCTATTCTATGTATATGCAGTGTTGTGGAGTAACGGAATACATGTACCGCCGTTACGTATTTAAAATACAAAATATGAGTAACTGTATTCAGTTACAGTTTCCGTTTAAAAAGGTGGTATTTAGAATACAGTTACTTTGTTGAAATAAATGGATTACACAGCGGTATTTTCCTGTTTCATATTGTGGCGGGTCAGGATTGTTTGGGTTTGTTTGACAGCTATGTTCTGTTGTTCCAGGCGGCAGCGTTGCGGTTGCCATGGTTACAGGGTGCACGCTCTCTCTGCGACTGTGTGTTTCCTGGGTGAGAGAGCGCCTTTTTGTTGTTGTTGTTGTGCTAAGCTAATAGGTAGTGATGTGCAATACCACTGATTTCCTTTCCGATCCGATACCAAGTAAAATTCAGGGTGGTATCAACGATACTGATCCGATACCAATACTCTGTACAAAAACTTAATGTTTCATTATATTTCATAATACAATATATAATTTCATTATGTAATTGTAGTAATAATATAAGGATATAGCTTCATAATGATTACAGGACATCAGACTACTTGTTCTTATTGCTTAATATTGCAGAATAATCACATAGAAATTAAAAAAAAAACAGAAAAACAAAAACTTGAAGTTGTGCGCTATTTGAACACGTTGCCTGCCTGCAGCACTAAAGGACTCCGTGAGAGACGTCTGTCTCGCCCTAGCAGGACCTGTCCGTGTCCACTCCTCCTCTTCAGTTCGCCCCAAGATAAGCTCGTCATATTCTGTGATATGATTTACTCTGAGCTGCTTGACGAGGTTAGTGGTGTTGCCAAAACACATCACTCTTGCCACATGTATCGCAAACCGGGTCTTGGCTGTTTGTGGAGGTAAAATACGTCCACACATAACTCCAATTACGCTCAGCCATTGTTGTGAGTGCCCACGCCAAGGGTCTGCAACACATTTATACAGCTGTATTTCGCACATGACTATGAAAGGCGGAAGAGGAAGTAGTTCCTTCCAGTGTAGACTATATCATTCAGATGAATGATATAGTTTCTTACCACTGTGTTCTTGTTAATGATAAACTGCAAATTTACCCCAAAGTACTAAAATATCGATATTTTAATATGAGAATCGATTCCAGAACATAAATGACTGGAATCGGAAGAATCGATATTTTCGTATCGATCCGCACATCACTACTAATAGGCAGAATGCTACAGGTCAACACATTGGTCAACACATGTTCATTTTGATGAGGTTCACCGAACAAATTTGAATCATCACAACAACCAAAATGTTAGCAACACATTGTAAAGTTTATTATTATCACTATGGTAACCATGTTTATGTTTGTTACCTGCTAACTCAAACACATTCTGTAGGTGTCACATTTTAAGGACTGTAAGTTTACACACTTTTAGACTTTTGCAAACCGGAGTTGGAGATTGCAGAGAGAAGGAAAAGTGTTTTGTAAAAACTTTACAAGTTATACGGATTATTTGCTCAAACAGCAACCAGTGCAAACATGTTTTGCTGGACTCTAAGAAGAAGAAAGGCACAGCCTGATTTGTCATGTTTTTTTAATATTCAAAAAAAAAATGCTGTTTTTGTGCAACAGTTCTTATTGAATCACATGCTGTTTGATTTATTTGAAACAGATAATAAAGGAGGATACTGTGGGTGTTGGAGAGGCCCCACTGAAAAAGTACGATCTTTGCTCTCTGTCATATTTTTACTATGTTTAAGATTATGTTTATGTATACATTTATAAATACACATATAAACATGCATGCACAGTTTTCTCATTTGAAAGTAAATATTTGTCTGAATAGTTGAGCTGAATCAGTTTTTACTGTGTAAGTTGTAGATTTGTTCCCTCTGTGGAGTCCACAGCTTCATGCAGTCGGTTTAGCTGACTTTCTTGAGGCACTGAGGGCAGTTTGAGTGCATTACAGCAGACTGATCTTCTCTGTTATCTTTCCAGTGTGAGTGCACGAAAGGATCTCACAGATGAACATGTGGTCCCTGACACTCCAGCCACCTCTTCTGCACCAGTCTCACCTCCAGCTGAGGCTCAGAGGAACAAATCAAAGAAGGCTTCCTGGTGGCACAGATGGCTTTTTTGTAAGGTGAGTTTAACACTGCAGAGAATAAGCTCTGAACAAACAAACGGTGCAGGAATTTGTGCATCTATTTGTGTTTAACTAGATTTATTTGTAACTGGCAGAAAAAGTCAAAGGTTTTTCCCAAAAATGAAGACAAGGCAGAAGATACGGTCGTGCCACCTTCTGAACCCCAACAGAGGTACGATATTATTTTACTGTCTGAACAAGTTCTGCTGGTACTCCTTCCTTCTTGGATCATGAAGGAGAATCTTTTGTGTTTTGTCCAGTGTTAACCCCGTCAGCCAGTCTGAGGATGTTCTGGAGAAGGACTCTGCAGGTCCGAAGCCTCCAGTCTCAGCTGTACCTGACAAAGAAGCCGTGGCACGTGAAACATTCCTGCCAACTTCAACTACAGATCTGAGGTATGAGGTCCTTTTACTGTGTTCCTGTTTAAAGCTGATTCATTGCTTTGTGTTTCTTCTCCTGTAATTTCATCACTGTGATTGCACTGTTTGTGTCTTTCTATTACGGCAACATCAGCACTGAAAAATGTGAAGTCAAGGACGTTGGTGTCCGGATGGAGGTTTCCTGCCCTCCCAAATCGCTGCTGTTTTTCTGCACAGTACGTTCTACAGAGCCGAGTGTGACACGTGAACAGCTGTTATAGGAACATGTGAAGTCTGAATGTTAGGATTAACACTCGAATTCTCATTATGTCGTCCATTTTGGTTGAACTAACTGGTGATGTGTTCCTCAAAGAAAAAGGTGACCTTAGATGATGAGCCGTGTTGGCCTGAAGTCAATGAGAGAGATGAGCCAGTTTCTAGGCCGTCTACCCCAGCAGGTCACGGTGGGAGCCAGGGGGCCATGCTAAGAGACCACGTCACACACTGCTGACTAACATACGATGACGAGTTCGTCAATGATGAGCAGCGGCAGAGAACAGCTTACTTGCTGTTTTTAGCTTTTCAGCTCCACATTTTTGCCATTTCTTCCACACTCAACTCTTTTCTACAAGGTGAGCGCACAGTGAAGGAAGGGGAGGGCTGATGTTATTAAGAGATTTGATTGGGCAATCTAGGGGCCAGTTAGTTCTTCCCTTTGGTGAAAGCTGGGCTCTTCAGTTCAGCATGGTACAGCTCCAAAGATTCTGCAACATCAAACCCTCTGTCTGCTAATATTACATCACCTGGGCTGAGGCAGTCCAGGTAATTTCAACAGTTTCTATTTTTGTTTTTAAACTTTAGATATAAACAAAACAAGAAAAGTAACATTTATCACTCCGTCTTCACTCGATCTCGATTCATTTTCATGTCATAAGTGTTAGCAACAGTTCTAGAAAAGGAGAGGTTTGTTCCAGTTTGCAGAAATGTTATTACAAATGTTCAAACTACTGCACTTTAAAATCTAAGTAGTTCCCAGAACTCAAAAAAGTATGCAAACTCGTTGCCTCAAAAAAACATGAGTGCAGTTTACTTAAGATGACTGTTTGGACAACTTCTTCATTGCAAGTATGCAGTACTAAGAATAACAATTTGTGGTAACCTGATTGTGATTCAAAAAGAATAATTAACAACACTTCTTGTAATGGTGTTAAAATCAGCCCAACTTTTATTTTCAAATGCAAAAAGTAAAAGAAAATCAGCCAACATACTGGACACATATAATTGTTGATATAATTGTTTGCTGTTCTGCTGAACAATAACAATTATACTGTGATCATTGTTACAGAGATTGAAACTTTATTGATAATTTGTCCAGGTAAAAAATGCCCTCCCACAAATGTCATGTGACAACCTCATTAGCTTACAGAATTGTGACATCACACACACATTTAGAATCTTACCACCACTTTGATCCTTTGATCCTTTGAGCCTAAAAACCCTTAAATAGGGGTGAGGCGCAACAACTTTTAGTACGTTATTCGCAGCATTTATGTTTGCAGCATTCAAACGTTCGTCAGAGAAGCCTTTTTTGGATCCTTTTCAGAGTCACTGGTCACTGTTTACAGATTCTAGCATGTCTCCGAGAAAACACAAAAAAAGAGAAATAGTAAAGCCCAGCGCTCCTCTTTGCGATCAAGAGGACAATATTCAAGTACAGAAGATGTGCTTGGAAGAAATGCATGAGGAAAATCTCATGAACAATCACAATACGCGACACCCGCCCCAGCCAGAGTACATCTATTACGTCTGGCAAAGTTTTTTTAAACAACGAGCGGAGATTATCTTCCTGAGACAAGAATATGAGAGAAGGACCGCTGAAGTAGATAGATTGTTCAGCCAGCTTCTTGAAAAGGAAGATATTGAAAAGGAGAAAGAAATGGAACGCATAGACATGCGCGGAAGGATCTTTGAGCTCCAAGCAAAGCTTAATAAAGCACAAGAAAAACCAACAGAAGAAGTCCTGCAACAGAAGAAAAACGAGCAGGACAAGGACAAAAAGATTCAGGAGCTGCAAGTAAAGCTTGATGAAGCTTTGCAAAAGAATAAAGAAATCCTCCAAGAGAAGAAACAACTGGTCATAAAACTCCAAGGCACAGAGATAAATCACAAAGTGCTGAAAGGAAGGGTTGAGTTTCTTCAAAAGAAAGCGCAACAGACCATGAAACAGGAAGATACGGATTGCAAGCTTCAGGACATGGAGAAACACAACAAAGGCTTGCAAATAAAGCTTGATGAAGCTCTGCAAAAAAATAAAGAACTCCTCCAAGAAAAAGAGCAAATGGACGTAAAGCAGCGCAAACTACAAGGCATGGAGGAAAAGTACAAAGCGCTTCAGGCAAGGCATGATAAAACACTGAACAAGAATAAAGAGTTGCTTCAAGAAAAAAAGCAACAAGAAATTAAACAGAAAGAAATGGACTGCAAGCTTGAAGACGTGGAGGAAAAATACACAGCACTGAAAATAAAGCTCGATAAAACAGTGCAAAGAAATAAGGATTTCAAGCAAGAGAAAGAACAGCAAGACATGAAAGATCTGGATTGCAAGCTTCAGAGCATCAAGGAACACAACAAAGATTTGCAAGTTATGCTTGATGAAGCTCTGCAAAAAAATAAAGAAATCCTTGAAGAGAAAGAAAAGCTGGACATAAACCAGAGAGACATGCAGTGCCAACTCCAAGGCATGCAGGAAAAATACGGAGCACAGCAGGTAAAGCTTGATGAAACACTGCAGAAATATCAAGAGCTGCTTCAAGACAAAGAACAACGGGAAATAAAGCAGAAAGAAGAAAAACAAATTCTCCAGGACTTTGAGAGGAAAAACCAAAAACTGCAAGAACGTTACAACAAAATGAACAACAAAACAACTGAACTGGAGGGGGAAAAGAAAACACTGCAAAAACAATGCTCAGAGATGCAGAGTAAGCTCAATGACATGCTGAGAAAAAACACAGAACTCGAGGAACTTTCCAACAACTTGAAGTGCAAAAACACTGAAGTGCAGATGTTAAAGCAGCAACTACAGAAAACAAACAAAGACCTGCAGTGTACACTTCAACAAATCGAGAGGAGAAGTCAGCAGTTAGAAGACACGCACAACAAATTACAACAGAGTTATACAGAGATGCACGAGGCAAAGCTAATGCAGGAGGCAAAATGTAAAGAACTGAAAGAAAGGCTCGAAGAAAAACAAGCCAAATTAGAAGAAGAGGAGAAAACATGCAGGAAACTTGAGAAGGAAAATACACAAACAATCAAAGAGTTAGGAACCCTCATCCTAGAGAAAAAAGTGTTCGTGGAAAAGCTCTTGGAAAAGAAGAAAAAACGCTTCCGCTTCTTCTGGAGGAGGGACACTCCTGCTTTTTCTACTTTCTCTACTTTTTCTACTGCTGATGTCACCTTGTCTTCCTCCACCTCTGTTGCATCGTAATTTTCACCTCTCCTCTCAAGTCCTCTCCCTTTCTCTCCTGACACCTCTCCCTCCCCTATTTCCCTTTAACCCCTAACACCTGTCCCATCTCCCTCCCCCCCTCTCTTTCACCCTCACCCCCCAACCAGTCCCGACAGTTGACTGCCCCCTCTAGAGCCTGGTTCTGTCATAGGTTTCTTCCTGTAAAGGGAGTTCTTCCTATCCACTGTCGCCTAGTGCTTGCTCAGAGGGGATTGTTGGGGTTTTCTCTCCTCTATCTCTTTCCTCTTTTCTATCCCTTTAATTTACCCTCTTCTTAACCCCCCCCCCTTCTATTTCCTCAATAATTTAATAATAAACATAATTGGCTGCATTTTAAATCTGTCTGAACAATGTCTTCATTCAAGAATGAATTGTCTTTGTCATGGACTCGTGTATTTTGTGTTTTCCTCCGGTTGGTGATCCTCGCAGTCGTTCAGCCCAGGAGTCCAGTGTTTTAGTGTTTTAATCACATTTAGTGTTACATTTTAGATCACCATAACAGGATAACCACAATTTAGGATTCAGGCATTTGTTTTAGTTCTGACAGAGGCACCCTGGGGCGCCTCTGTCAGTGCGCCCCAGGGTGGCTGTAGCTACAATGTAGCTTGCCATCACCAGTGTGTGAATGTGTGCGTGAATGGGTGGATGACTGGATGTGTAAAACGCTTTGGGGTCCTTAGGGACTAGTAAAGCGCTATACAAATACAGGCCATTTACCATTTACCAATATCGTAATCATTTCATGATTGAGGAATTTTACAGACCCTTCAGTCAGCAGCAATAACTTCAGTTCACTGACATTTGCAAGCATTCCTTTATACACAGCATTTCAGTCAGGTTGAGGTCTGGACTTCCATGCTGTAGATTTGCTGCTGTGCTTGGGGTCATTATCCCGTTGCATGGCCTAATTTAGGAGAAGCTTTAGCTGTCGGACAGATGGCCTCACATTTGACTCTAGAAAACTCTGGCATGCAGAGGATTTTGTCGACTGCAAGGTGCCTGTCTCTTGTGGCTGCAAAACAAGCTTAAATCAAAAAATTATCCACTGCCACTGCTATGAATCCTGGGATAGGGTGGGCCACGAAGGATACACCCGAACCATCCTTCTAATCCAGGTAAAAAGAGGATGCACAGCCAGGTGACAAAGGCTGCTCCAAATGTGACCCACAAATGGTCACATTTGGAGCAGCCTTTGTCACCTGGCTGTGACGTAATTGGCTGTTAAAGGCAGCCTCCGAATCACAAAACAACCACAATGGACCAAAGTGCCTTACAGAAGATTAAATACATAAAAACAAATAGAAAGGAAAACCACAGAAAAGGAGAAGGATAAAAAAAAAACTGTATAAAAATAAATAAACAATAAAATAAAATCAGCTGGAGTCTCTCCCAGCTATCACCAGGGTGTACTCTGGACTGGCGCAGGGCTAACACACAGACTGTCACGGTCCTGAGTCTGTGGACTCAGTGTTTTTCTGTTTGTATTAGTTATCCTTGATTTCATGATGTGTTTTGAGTTCTGTCTCTAGTATTCCTAGCTCCTTAGTTCCTTAGTATTTCTTGTGTTCTAGTTCTTAGGTTATGGTTCTGTGTTACTTCTGTTTAGTGTACAGTCATTTCTGCCAGTGTGTCCCTCTGTATCCCCTAGTCTAGTCCGCGTCTGTTATGTTTCCTGTTTTACTTTGAAAGTCTGTGTACTATGTCAATGTGTTGAGTTTTGCCTCCCCTTTGTCTTGTCATGTCAGATGACTCCCAGCTGTGCTCTCCTCCTGTTTCACATTCCCTAATCACCTCAGTATGTATTTAAGCCCTGTGTTTTTCCTTGCTCGTTGTTGCGTCCTCCACGTTTGTTGTGTGTGTATTCCCTGTCGTCTAGCTCCAGGTTAAGTCATGCCACGCTATGCATCTTCAGTCTAGTTAGTTTGAGTTTTGTTTATGTATTCCCAGTTTTGTCGTACCAGCAAATAAAGCTGCAATTTAAGTTAATGTTTTGTCTCCGAGTCCTGCACTTGGGTCCAGCCACTGCCAGCCACACAACTCATCGTGACACAGACAACCAGTTGCACTCACATTCATACCTATGGACAATTTTGAGTTACCACGCAATCACAGGGTTGAACATGCAAGCTCCACACAGAAAGACCCACAATTTCATATCATAAGGTAACAAATTCTTACCATAAGGTCCCCAGTCTCCCAGCAATTCATTTCTCATATATATTGCCCAACAACCTCAGAAAAGGTGGAGAATTTATTACTGGACCGTGTGCTCTTATGTGCCTCTCAACTTAGGAGTAGAGAATTGGGTTTTAGTTACAATGAAATCATTTCTCTTTTAACACATAAACACAGTGTGGATGCTGAAGAGCTGCATCTGTCATGGAGGTGACCAATAACCTGATGGTCACTCTAACAAAGCTCCAGCATTGCTGCGTGGAGAATGGAGAACCTTTAAGAAGGACAATGACTTCTGCAGCTCTCTGCCAATTAGGCCTGTATGGTAGCGTGCCCAGATGGAAGCCACTCTTCATTAAAAGGCACATAACAGTTAACTTGGAGTTTCACAGAAGGCACCTGAAAGACTTTCAGGCCCTAAAAAGAAAAAATTCTCTGGCTCTTCTGTGAGCTATTCCAGAGATGTTAATCGAGAACCTCTTCCCAGTAGTTCAATTCCTTGGAATTGTTAGTCCGCCTGCCTATTGATTCTGCTTATCAGTTCCACTTGTACTTGCACAACAATCTGCTAATTTCAGTGCATGCCAAAGAATGAAAACAACATTGCAGTCTACAGCGTGGATATTACTTTTTTGTTTGGAAACCGTATCCAGGGCAGAAACACGGCAGTATGGTGCTAACACAACTTCAGCTCTTTGCAAGCGTCAGCACCAGTCATTGGTCTGCACCAATGTTTTCTACAGTCATTGCTACAGGCATAGCTCTAAAGAATGTTGCCTCATGGGCAGTGTAGTCCGTGCTGCAGGGAGAATGGACTGCCATACCCGTTATGTGTCTGTGAGCGCGAGGAGGGAGAAAAAGGAGAGTGGAAAGGTACGAGTTATCATCGAGCAGAAACGGGAGCTGGAAGCATGTAAAAATTAATAATAACCACTGCAGCCAAGAAGAGTGCCTGACGAGCCCAGTTGTAATTACGCTATTAAGACTCGACTGTACACTGTGTTCGTGTTTTCCTCCGAAACATTAAGTTCCGTTGGAGCAGCCTTTCAACGCCTCTCTCTGTCTCTCGCCAGCAAACTTGACCCAGGCAACAAAGTAAAGCTATTTTTCGGCTACGAGCCCGACACGGAACCCGATGTATTAGCCAGAGGTCCCTTTACTATGGTTAGGAGCCGTAATAGTAATAAATCACACAGCAATAGTACATTCATGTAGTTGTAAAAAGCATGATAGTATATTAAGTAATCCAAAGTATTCAGAATACGTTACTCTCATTGAGTAACGTAACGGAATACGTTACAAAATACATTTTGGGGCATGTATTCAGTATTCTGTAATGGAATACATTTTAAAAGTAACCTTCCCAACACTGTGTATATGTATGTTATATATCTATATATATCTATATATATCTATATCTATATCTATATATATATATCTATATATATATAGATATATATATAGATATATATATATCTATATCTATATATATATATATATATATATATATATATATATATATATATATATATATATATATATATATAGATATATATAGATATATAGAATATGACGGCACAAGCAGGATTCACTGCACTGTTAATGTTAGCTATGTTATATTGCTGCCTCTGTTCGGTGGTGTCGAGCCAAACGGACTTTAACGTGTGTTTGAACGAGCTGACGGTTCACTCGTTAAGCTGAAAGAAAGATGCTTTAATCACAGGAGTCACACATGTGTCCACTGTACCATCTGGGAACTCTTCTTGTTTAGCACTCGTAATAACACAAACACTAAATCCTCCTTCTCTTGTGCTGTTTTGTAGCAGTGTAAACACCTGAGACTGTCACCTGTCTGTCTGTCCTGCACTCTCTCTCTCTTTTTTTCTCTCTGATTGTGTAATAAAAGTATGAACATGTATTTATAAGTTACACTTGTGTTTGAATCCTGCAGCTTATCACACATTTGATTTCCATGTGTTACAACTGCAAGTGCCCAGAGTGAGGACAGACTGAGGGACCCACTGCTGCACATCATCTGTGAGGCTTTGCACCCCTGATGATCCACCAGGACAAACTCAGCAGTGTGTGAGGAAGAGGAGGAGGAAGAGCCAGCAGCAGCTGACAGATGGAGAGAATAGACAGACTGTTCCCTGTTTGTGAAGGACTGCTAGGAAAGTTTAACATCACTAATGTCTGTCCTGAATCAGTCTTATTAGGTAATGTTAAAATAATTTTATCATTCCAGTGTTTTCAGTGTGGGAGAAAGTACTCAGGGCCTTCAGGTTACACACTATGAAAGGCAGAAACAAGTTTAATATTCAGAAACCTAAAGTATGTATCAGCAGCAGAATGGACCTAAAAATAAATGTCCATGTTTTTTTCAGTTATATGAAGCTATGAATATTTTGGATTAGTAGTACTGCTGTGTTTGTTGTATCATATTGCTATAATTGTTTATATCCTTTATATATTTTGAGGTAAGTTGATCTATAGTGTTACATGATATTCTATAAGGATGTTATGTGTTTGTATATTTTCTGCCCATTTTGACCCATTTAGCAGAAGTCAGCCTGTTTAAGGCTCTGATATATATTCTGTATGACTTAAAGCAGTTATGACATGATATGATTTTCTCACCCAACAAAGGAATATTTAATATATCAGTCTACTCTTCATTCTATCAGAAACAGTTATCACAGCTCGTAAATTTTCTTTTTACACATATATGTAAGCATTCAGACAGATTTAGTGATGCCAACATAATAAAATAACAATATTTGTCTCTTATATATAATACATCTATATATACACTGTAAAAAATACTTGTCTTGGTGTGAAGATTTAAGGTGATAGGAAATATAAATAACTGCAACTTGAATCTTTACTGAAGCTCAGTATTTGACAGAGTTCAAGTTCACTGCTGTAATAACTAATAATGATTAATATAATAATAACTTTAATACTGGCCATATTATATTTACATTACCAAAGTGAGATGACTTTAGTCTCGTGAACAGCATTAGCTAATTGTTATTTACTAGCTAATCTTAAAATGACTGTTCAGTACAGAAATGAAGCCCAACAATCATGTTTTTACAGTCCCGTGGTCTCAGCCTCAGATACTTATGAAATCACACAAAGCTCATGTAAAAACAAACAAATGAAAAAAAGATTTCTCCTTCATTTCTGTCATTGCTGTATGAAACGTTTCCAGCGGCTAGTATCATAGTTGCTAGGCAACCTGGGCAGCGAGACGGAGGCTAGACCGTCCGATTCCACAAGCCTCGCACTTCCGGCCTTAGCGGTCTTTGAGTACGAGGCCCTTGCGGACCGTTAAGGCTGCAGACCCTGAATTGGGATACAGCCTGTGAGGACCATTTTCAGACTCCTCATCTTTCCAGAACCACCTCATTTCCCCAATTATCAGATCTTCTGCTTGCTCAGCCGGGTTTAATTCAAAGTCTCCTGTTCCATTATTGTCCCAGGGTCCTTCTATTTCCTGAAGTGGATTTCTTTCGATGCCTTCTACTGGAACATCAGCCACCTCATCTTCCTCATCAGCCTCTTCCTCGTCATTCTGAAGGTTGTCCCCGTCAATATCATGTTGTGGCAGCCGATTAATAACTTGACCCAGAAGACGGAGGTTTTCTTCAATCAATAGACCGCGCAACAGACCGATTTGAAGCCAGCGGATCATCGGGTGAATTGCTTCAAAATCTTCCCGTTGCAGCAGTGTAAAAAGGAGTTCATCGACCCCTACACCAACATCGTTTTGTGCTACACCAACATCGTTTTGTCGTCCGTCTCCTCTCTCCATTTTTTTAGGATAAAAACAGTCTGCTACAATAGACTGGAGGAAACTGGTCGGTACAGCTGTCAAAAGTTAGCTGACTGGTTTTAAACTTTTAAAATGTTTTTGAAAAAGTTTTTAAATCTCTTTAGCAAACTGTTTAAAAACACGGAGCACATGTGGACTAATCGCTACTGAGTGCTGTGAGGAACGCTGCGAACTGTTTAATGATAATTCTCCAACGTCATAGATTTTCTTGGTAGTTTTGTGTTCTGACTCTTGTGACTTGTGATGGTATTTCTTTTGATGTATCTGTATTCTATAATGCTTTGGTGCGACTGGATCTTTTTGCATGTCTGCTCCACACCCTATTCATGCCGCTAAACAGATGCTGGGAGCCGAGTGAGTTTATCTCAGGAAATTGGCGGGAGGGGAGCGCTCGCGCACAGCGTTGACTGATGGTGCTTACAGTCTACAGACAGCGTTTCCCAGCATGCACTGCTGGAAATATCAGAGAATAGCTTCTCTAAAATCAATAGAAACCCAACATTAAGTTCAGCTGAACCCAAATTAGGTTAAACTGCAACAAAAAACTCTTTAATCATCAGTTTACGTTAAAAACGGCTTCTTTTTTTGGAAAAAATAAACGAACAGAAATCCCAGTACAGTACAGTTCCTTTGTATCGTGCTGCTGCCACCTGCTGCTCTGGGGTGGGAACAACAACACTTTGGATTTGCGTTCGTTATCAGCAACAAATGAGTTTTCCTTTTGAGGCTGCAGTTTTTAGTTATGTTTATTTGTTGGATCCCATCAGTTTTTCTTCGAAGAGCCGAAAGACTTTCAGTTACTTATGATAAACTGTTTGTCTTATACAAACAGATAAATACAGAAAACAAAGAAGTAAACAAAGCTTGTATTCTATTTGATTTTCAAGATATTGAACTTTATTTTTCCATTTCACCGAGTTCTTTTTTCCATGTAGTTTTTGTCCAATAAATTTTTTTCTGTAATAATCAGATTAATGTTTGTTTTAGAATTAAGAATTATTTATATTTTTTATATTTGCTATATATGTAAGCTTGTTACAGCCACCGAATTGTTTTTGTATTTTTTTTGTCATCTGTAGGACAAAATGTCGAATTAAATTAGCGTTAGGGCTAATCTGAGACTTAACTCGAAACACTGAGAAAAAAAAAATCTACATTTTGAGATTTTGACCAAAAAACAACATTTTTTCAACTTCCATGCCTGTACTTATGAAGTCAATAAAAAAAAAAAGAAAAGAAAAATCAGGTGCTTTTTAAACAAATGTGACTTGTTTTATATACAGCGACTCGGTCGGAGACTTAAAATGGAGCTGAAACATCCTTCTGTGAAGCCATGTAACACATTATTTTAAAATAATAGATTTTAAACAGGTGGATGCAGGAATTAAGAGTTAAAACAGAGTCTCGTTCCATTTAAGCTATCTTTATTTCACATTTATTTGTACACAATAAATACAGTTAAACATCCATGGGTGTGTAAATACGACGCCTGGCAGCCTCCGCATAGCCGACGCTGTGAAACGTGGGAGTTTTTACGTCCTTTTTAAAAAAAAAAAAAGAATTTCAGATTCTGACTTGATGCATAATCAGGACCAGTAAACAGGTTAACAAAAAAATTCTCTAATGGAAAAGAAACTTTAGTTATTCTTTTAATACAACAGGGTAAATGCAAACTTCAAAAATAAGTTTGATGTCATTCAGATCTCAAGGAGATCAACGAGAACGCAGCGTCACGGCTGACGGATACCTCTTTTCCTCTGATCAGATTCAGCTACAGTTTAATTGTTTTTGTTTTCTTAAAATCCTAATTCTAAAAACAAAAAAGGGGAAAAAAGCTGTGCCATTACTTGCACAGATATCCATCTCTAAGCTCTCCGTAAACTATCAATACGATCAATAAGTCATATCTCAATCAAAGACACTACAATGGCTATTTAAGGCTAAATAACAGGAAGTATTGATACCAATACGGCTGGTAAACAAACATCAAACAGGAAATATTGAACAAAACATCCACAATACTGAAAAGGAATAAGAAGACATCAGAAAGTGCTTCACTATAGATTTTAAACTGGACAGCTAGCAGCTCAGGATGGTTTCCTCCTTAAAAATAAAAGGCATCTTTAAACTGCACATGCTCAGTGTAAACTGTCCTCCCCAACAGTGACTGTTACTGGCATCATTAGTGTCGTAAAAACAGTTTTTTTTCTGTATTATGCAACATAAAAACAACAAAGGAGTTAGACTGTGTGTTTGTATGTTTACGTGCTATGTTTCCTACTTTAAACTTTTCCTAAACATTAGAAGGGGAAAAAAGGAATAAAAGATAAGGGATCCAAAACAATCACAGGTAAAAATTGCCACTTTTCCCTTGTTTGTGTAACCGCGAGCGGTCACGTGTGTCGGCGGAGAGGACCAGCCTCTTTTCGAGACTTTTGGTTTGCTCACAAGTGCAGCTCTGTTGCATAGACGTGAATCTGATGGTGGTAACAAAGAGCTACGACGTGAGACACAATGGGGGCGAAATCATAACTATAACATTAAAAATTCTTTCTTCGATCCATAAACGAGGAGAAATTCTGCAGCTAAGGCATCCATAACACGATCAGTTAGAAGTGATGTTTTCTGACAAGCTGAAGGAAGAACTTATGTGTTTTCTTGCAGAGACTTTAATGTGAAACCGGAGCCAGGAGGCAGTTTATCTTAAACATAATCGACTAATGAAGCCAAAAAAGAAGTGAAACATGCGGAATACCCGTGTGGAGCACGGGCAGCCTAAAGATCGCTCAGGTGGAAACAGAAAATTGATTTATGGTTTGCTGATGATGTAATTAGCGATTATCAGACTATTTTTGCCGATTACTGCTCACAATTTCTTTGTATTTTGACCCCAAACAACATTTTTTGCGATTTAGTGTCAACAGAGATACAGAAAAGTGTTTACACCTAAAAAGCAAGGTCACTGAAGGCAGCGGTGTGGTTGTACAATGGTGCTGTAACCTTGTCCTGTCACCAGGGGGCAGCGTCAAAATATCTGCTGTTGTCTTGTTGGCCCTTGGCTTACGGTGCATTCCAGATTGAGTCGGAAGACGGAATTCCTGAGTTCCCAGTAGTAATTTTCATCTGGAACTCCCCCTCAACTAGTATTTCCTTCTTGGAAAGTCAGAGCAGCCTCAACAATCCAAGATGGTGACTGAGAACATAAACATAATCTGCTCTGCAACTCATCTGTATTTGTGACTCGTGAGATAAGCCACACGCTAAGCACTTACCACATTCTATCAATGAACGTGCTGCAGCTAAAATAAATCCCATCTTACTTTGCTTTTCTGACTTTCCTGCTGGAATGCACAAACTCGGGGAATGACGTCACTGCCAAAAAGGACCACAGACATCAGAACATTGACACAGCTGCCAGGCTGGAAAAGTAAAGCAACAAAAAAAAAAAGTATTCTATTTACAGGCCACCAGGGGGCGACCCCTGCGTCTGTAAAAGACTTCTGGTCCTATAGAGGTCTCTGGGACCTCTGTGAACAGTTCCCTGATGTGTTCAAGGGTTCAGTTTCTCATTTCAGAACACAGCTGAAATTATCAAGACTCACTGAAGGGGTGTGAAACGTGTCTAAATCTAGGGAACAGAGGCCTGATCGACGATATGTTCCGCAGACTCGTGTCTTTGTTCATAAACAGAAAAATGAAGGTAAAACACAAACGCTTCCTTCAGTTTGACCTCTCAAAGGTCAAGGTCAGTCCAGTCTGACATGTTTTACTTTAACATGAAATGCTGCTACGACCGAGTCTCAAACAACAGAAAATCCAGGGTCTGCTCATCAGCTAACGACTCTGTTTTATGCTGTCGGTGCGTTAAATATCATGAAACGCCTCATTCAGTCAGCTGCACGTTCTTTAGAACCAAACTGGCTGCTCGAACTGATGAATGATACCACACTGAGCTCTCTGCAAGGGAACGAATGAGCTCGACTCCCTAAAATATCAGCCAGCGAGTCCAAACACACTGATTTTTACTAACGGATAAAATGATGTTAACTTTTCTATCAACTTCTTTCGCTCGTTATCACCTTATTAACTGTTTGTGGGTGAGAATGAAGCCTTGTACAAACTCTGGGTAAAGTAGTGTTGAGAAACGAGAACACTGAACAGGAAGTTAAAAGAAAAAGGCGCAGCGGTGTTCCTTCTCCGAGTGGGGGGGCTTCTTCCGTCTCCAGGCGTCTTCAGGAGTTTTTAAGTTTCCTTGGGTTTCCTTTGGGAGTGTTTTTACGAGTCCCTGCTCGAGGGGGTGCCGCCTTCACACCAGTGTGATCTCAACCTCCTCTCGCCGCTTCACCTGCCCGCGAGGATGCTGCTTCGGGGGCGGTGGTGCGGCGCGTACCTGCAAAAATCCACCGGCTCAGTTAAAATGAAGATAAAAAAGGTCTGCTGTCATTTACGTCACCACAGAAGGTTTTACTCACGGGTCGGATGGTGCCACCGGCGCTCTCCGGGTATTTGGGGGGTTGGGGGGAGCTTTGTGCTGGACCTGAAGAGGGCAGAGGAGGCAGATTATTATTCACACCGGCCTTTTTTCTTACAGATAACCACTCTCACAGACAAACCAGAGATTCTTACTGTGAAAGGGGCTTTTGTGTGGAGCCGGCGGCGGTCTGTGGTGTCCGTTGTGATAGGAGGGTGGTCGGCCAATGGGAGAGGCTGTGGCGCTGCAGGGACTCGACACTGGAGAGGACACGGTGGGGGTCTGAAGGGGGCTGCTGTGGAGAGGTCCCGGCTGGAAGGGACCACGAGGGGAGCGCTCGCACTGAGAGAGTGTGGACGGGGAAGCCTTCAACACAAACAGTGGACAGGTGTGCAAACTTTAATATTTTATATAAAATAAAAATAATAAATTAATTATTATTAATTATTATTAATTAATAAATTATTTAACAACACAGGACTTAGTGTCACAAATAAGTTGCTAAATTAGATTCGTACTGCGCTGATGTAGAGGCAGCTGATCCGGGGGGGACACAGTGTGTGTGCGTTCAACCAGAAGAACTTTAATTGTGTAGAACATGAAATTTAGCGGCTAAGTCAGCGTGAGCCTACCTGTGCGCTGCCGTCTCTTTGCCCATCTCCATTCTCGCTGGTCACGGTGAGATCCTCCACAAGAACTGCGGGAAACACACCAACGACGCCGTTAAACTCGCCCTCCCAGAAGCCATCGTCCTCGTGGGTCTCTCTGCTCAGGATGCGGATGATGGCGCCTTCTGGGAACGACAGCTCATCGTCCGTTTGTCCCGCGTAGTCGTACAAAGCCTTTGCGAATGAAACTGCAACACAGACAGTGGCAACGAAGGTATTAAACAAAGCAGGAAATCAAAACTCCGATATTATCTGGTGGAGGCGGATCTCACCACTGGAGTCTCCGTTGACGGAGCCGGTTGGGAGTTCGTTTTCAGGTTCGGTGGAGTTGCTGGAGGAATGGGATCGGGCGTCCAGCGCGGCCAGCGACTGCAGCATGCTCAGCAGGCTGTTGGAGGAGGGCAGCTGCAGGTATTTCTCCGGGACGTAGCCCACCTGTCCGCTACGGTTTCTGGCCTGGAAACACAGACAATGCACACAGACGATGACGACAGCCAAAAATGCTTCAACAGCAAAACTCCTAATGAGAAAAAATAAAGTCAGATGTAAAGAGTAGGGCTGTAACAATATCACTGCATCGTCGCCAGAATTTAATAACAGCCACAAAGAGAATAATAGGAGAGCTTTTGTTCTCTCTTCCTGAATTAATGAGACATCTAAAATCCTAAATGAGCCTCTGCTGAATTCATGAAGCTTGATTTCATGAACACCGTCGGCCTCCCCTCCCTCTGCTTACTTATTTTCATTCAGATTTAAAACATTCAGAGGTATTGGGATCTCTGTTGGGGCATGCTGTGGGGAATCACAGCACTAAAACAGATCTATATAAATGACACTGCTCACATTTTTATGTATGATTATATTCATTAAAATAAATACCCCAATAAAAACACTATATCTGTATATGAAAAGATAATCACCTAAGTAAATATACATAAAATATTGGCTCAACACGTGGAACATTTGCACAATGGCTCACAGGAAAGCCAGACTTACACAATAAACAAAAGTAAAACAGCAACAATGCACAATGTTCCTTCAGGGAAATGATCTGAAAACAACCACACACAATGACTACACACCAGCAGCTCTGCAGAGGCTTTTATAAGAGAATGACTTCACACAATGATGAGAGCATCCACAGCTGACATTTCTACATTTAAGTGTACACCACTGACCACCCTAAAAATGTCCTCAAAGACTTCTCAAACTTTCTCCCAAAGGTCCAGGAGCAACTTTGTAACAGTCTGTGACAAACAAAGTAAAAATGATAACTAAGTAGCTGGGAGATCATCAAATTAACATTTTATATCCCTGACCAGGTCACTCCGCAGATCTAAAACTGATCAAGAGTCCACGAACCGCTGTTAAAAAGCAGAAGCTGAAAAACTGTGATCAAACCGGAGCGCTGCTGAGGCAGGATTGGATCACCATCAATCAGGATTTGGCCCAGTTTTTCAGTAGCTGCACTTAAGGTATGAATTTAAAAACTGCCTCATTCATGAATTATTGCATTCACAAACTTGGGTGCCATGCCCGCCCACCTGCCTGCCCGGCTGGGTGACGACAATCTCCCATCAGCCCTTTACGGCTGCGGGGCAAAAAACGAAGCAGAGAACTGTGTATTTGTACATTTTTTGATTTGTATTTATGTTCAGCATAGCTTCTACCACCCAGGCCAACCTGACCTGCCTCAATGCACCGCATGCATTTTAGTTGAATTATTCTAATTCCTGAAGCCACATCAGTCCAACTGATCCCAGAGAAACACTGAAACATCCAGCAGATAGTCTGTACCGGTGCGAGTTCTTATAAAAACTGAAACTAAATGTTTGTCAAACAGTCTAACAGCCAGAGAGTGAACTTCTAATAATGTAATACACAAAACAACCAACCTTCAAATATGAGAGTGCTTCTGCTACACAATTGTGTTTGTGTTATTTTTGTACCTTGACCCAGTCCTCCATGTCACCATCATCAATGACCTCCAAGATTTCCTGCTCCTCGATGGTCAGCTCGTCCGGCTGAGAAGCCTGCAGACAGACAAACACGTTAATTCAAATTAAAGCTGCAATGTAACAGTTTAACCATCTTCATTTCACCCGTGATGTATATTTTTCAAATACCGCCACACTGGTGAACCGACAAAAAATGCTCACTGTGGCTTCAATAACATCAGCCAGAACACTGAAGAAAACACTGAGACCATGCCTGCATTAATACCGCACTTTACTCAGGACTCAGTTAATATAAAACAACTAATAATCCAAAGCAGCACAAAACTCAGGACACTAGAATTTCTGTACAAATTCAGAGAGCAGGTGTTTTAAACCTGGACACAGAATCATTAGTGACACAAAGTTTGGGAAAGTAAATCCAAATGGGGGTTAAACACGACTGGAACTGATTAGAAACAGCCAAAACAAAAAGTGGCTTTACTTCAAAGTCAGACTTATAATTGGTCACATGTTAAAGATCCACGTCCAATCCAAATATTTAAATCATGTGTGGAGAGGTTAACTGTATCTACATCTTAATAGATTTTATGACGACATCCATCCAGCAGGGATGGAGGAAATCCCAGCCAGCTTTGTAGGCTAACACAGAGAGCATCCACACTATAATGCACCACACAGACGGCAGACTTCAACCACACTTTCAGAAAATATAACAGGAATGAACACTCAGCCATCGAGTCTCCAGCTGTCTGCGTCAGTAACAGAAGCTTTAATCTAACAAGTTTGTCTTTTACTGAAGGAGGAACCTGGAGAGAACCACAGAGGCACAGGAGAACATGACAAGACACTTAAAAAGATTTAAATATTAATCATATAATTACCAGAAAATATGGTTAAACCTCCAGAATCTTAAAAATACTTTTCCTTTCACTTCCAGCCGTTTTATGTATTCTTCATGAAAATGAGGTTTACGGGGACAGAAAGTGTAACTCTGCAAGTCACTGTTCTTCTAAAAACACATTTTTCGTGGCTCCTGAATCTTCATCCATCAATATCCAGCTATGCCAGCTTCCTTATTTTCTAATAATGACTGCTTCTGTAACTCCCAACACACACTCCCAGTGCCTCGAGCTCGAGGCAAGGCCGGCCTCTACACGTATTTTAACGAGTTGTCAATACAGAAAGCGCAGAGATGCTGAAACAGCAATCAAACAGTGTTTTTTTACAGAGAGCGACACTGATTGTTTAGAAGACTAAACTCAGACTCGACTCGCTGCAAACACATGAGGCTTTGTAGATGTCACCATTTCTCTGGGCACTGACCGACTCATCGGCTACAACCCTGCTTAAGCGTGTGTCGTTACCTTGTAGGAGTAGAGCACTTTGCAGGTGAGTGGATAGTTTTTCAAGGTGCTGGAGGGGCTGGAGCTGCTGTCGTCCAACACTTCGCCGCTGTCCTCCATCTCCTCTTCATCCTCTCGCTCCAAATCTGCTGTTACCTACGGATGCAGGACCGACATCTGCGTGAAGGGCACAAATCTACAGCGCATATACTTCAAAACTACAGCACTGTGGCATCGGAGTTTTCGTCTTACGGAGAGTGAAGGATCGTGGGTACTGAGGTTGTTCCAGCGCTCGTTCTCCAGCTCCTCCATCACCTGGTTCATCGCACTCTTCAGCCACGTTTCAACCGGGACTCCCGCCTCCCTCAGCAGGTCCAGCCGGGCCTCGGCTTTCGCTTTCACCGTCTAGCAGCAAAAAAAAAAAAAAAAAATAGGTGAGTTAAAGACCACCAGACTTTCACATCCCACTGACAACCCCCCCACCCCCCAAAGAATAAAGAAAACACAATGAGATTAGTATGAAAATAAAATAAATACTTAATGTGTTTTAAACACCTCTGCTCTCTTCTAACAGAACATTAATCCTTTAAATCTGTCACTTCACCTTTCAAACCAGCAGGTGGCGCACTGGGGCAACTTTAAATAGGGCGAAACTGATTAAGAAGATGGAGAAATCGCTGATCTAGAAGTTCAAAGGTTACCTCTGCCCTCCGGAGACTCTGCCTGGCCACCTCCATCTTGGTCTCCAGCTCGCTGTTGTTTGGCTCCGAAGCTTCCTGGGTCCCGTACTCCTCCAGGGTCTGAAACCAAAACAATTACAACCATTGTGGTGACGTATACAAAGTAACACATGGAATAGATGGAAACGGTCCAACAATAAAGCCACCAACATAACCAGCGACATCTGGAAACAGGTCACTGCACGAGCTGTGCTCACTTATCTTAAACCGGCTTTCGCAATAAACCAGTGAGACGGAGCTCTTATCACTTTTATCCTTTCATGCCGCGGTAAAATATGGAGGAGTTTATGATGCCGAGGTTTATTATTATCATCCAGCTGACTGGCTTTGCTGCATTAAAGGCCAAATTCCAGTTTAATGGAAAAGAGTGACACATCAGTGCATTTTGTACACTTCCTGCAAAGCTTTTCCAGGGATTGTGTGAGTAAGGGGTGACAAACCACATCAGAATAACTCCAAACCCAAACACAGACACAACACGCACGCTTAGATTCAGAGACTTAAACTTTCCAGAGGATTTCCTTCTCTTTGCAGAACGTCACACTCATCATGTCCAAAGGGTCATTTTGACTTCTCTGGAATTGTAAAAACTGTTAAATTAAAATCCCATGATCATCATATTTCATGACTTTTCCTTATATGGGTTTATTCATCATATAGTGAAAGCAAAAGCAACAAAAATTACCACCACTCATACCTTTAACTGCTAAGGATATCATTTCGATAAGCATAGAAATTTATGTCAATGCCAATTTTATTTATAGAGCACATTTCATTTCATGCAAAATGTGCTTAAACAGAAGAGACTCAAGGCAGAGAAAACAAGAAAATAAAATTTAAAATAGAGATTGCAAATGCATTTTGACTAGAAGGCTGCAGTAACGTGAGCCAGAGCTAGGTAGACATGACTGATG
Source organism: Pelmatolapia mariae (assembly GCF_036321145.2). Lineage (NCBI taxonomy): Eukaryota > Metazoa > Chordata > Actinopteri > Cichliformes > Cichlidae > Pelmatolapia > Pelmatolapia mariae. The sequence goes on along the minus strand of NC_086236.1, from coordinate 7,374,392 downwards.
GATAAATATATTGCCTCAACTGCTGCTGTTGCAGGATGGGGGCAGGTCTAGCATTACATTTTTTCTCAATATGAAAACACGGACCAGCTAATTTTAACATATTTTTAAATCCACAGATTCTCCAAAAAAACTACAGGATCTATTTTTAACAATAGAGGGCTCAACAAGTAATCTGTAGCTCTTAAACTAGCAGATTTTTACACCCTAAAAGAGAATTTAAACATCAACTTTGTGGGACTTTTTTATGTGCTTTATGTTTAAAACCTGAATTTGCCATTTTTTTTGCTTAGTTTTATGAATCTAACAAACAAAACACAGAAAAGTTGTTTCTGTTGTGAAACAGCAGATGGTGCTACGCTGGCACTGACCGGATCGTAACATACGGAGTTTCAGGACGTTTCTGTGTCGAACAGCCGTCCAGTCAGATCGTCTCTTACACAACAAGAAAAGAATATGCTTGTGTCATTGCAATAAAGAAAACCTATCTCCTATGTGTGTCTGCTGTTTTAAATATAACATCTATTTGACTGACTGATTGATTCGATTTGAACCAATTCGATTACTGGATCGCTGTGAATAATGATCACACAAGCTTTACTCGGAGCACAAGGACCAGTGTTACCTGCTGTGTTTTCAAATATCAACGCCATGCTTTAATCATTTACATACACCATGTGTAACTTAATTCACTGCACGGTGTCTGGACTGTTACACCACGTCAGCATTATAAACCCTTTCTTAGTGGTCTCATGAACGACATGGTTATATTTGTTTCTATTTTCTTCTAATCAATAAAAATAGAATTAAACAAAAAATAGAATTCAGCCCCCCCCCCCCCCAAGAAAGCACAATAAGGACATGAAGCAAGGAGAAGTTTCTGCATGTGGCAATGTTACGTCACACCGTGGCACGTCTTTCACTCTGGAACGAGTTTATATTTTTAATTCTTAATTAATTCTTTTTTTTATTTTCAACATCTAACTGTTTGCTTGGTGTTCGAAGTATCTCAGGCTGATATTTGCACAAGTCGCATTTGATCTCATTCTGATGTTCCAGTTCAAACTAGAAAGGATATGATGAAGTGTTTAATATGATAACATGATTTATGTCCTGACACTTTGCCTGTAGAGTCAAGGGGCGACCTCTTCTTACCCTTTAACAGCCACGAGTTTAAAAGTGTTCATTAAAACACCTTTGAACTTCTCTCAACATTAACAGACGCCATTTATGGCCACAGAAAAATAACACAAAAAGAACTCAATAACAATTACTACCTCACAGCAAACATGTACTACAACTGTAACACTGCATGACCTGCTGTATTTTATGACCCATTTGCACCACATGCATACAGAACAGAAAATTTACACCCTATGTGCTTATTGTTTTATTGTAATATAAGGAACTAATTGTATTACAGGGAGAAGTTATGCACTGGATATGTGCACAATGAAAATAAAGTACTTCAGTAAACACACAGACTGACATGGTTACACCATCTTTGTCCTGATGCCTGCAGAAACTGTCTGTGTTTGATGAGGTTCTCACCTTCTGAGTGTGGATGATGCTCTTGTATTCTCGGGCCACGCGGCTCGCCCATTTCCTCGCCTCCTTATCCAGAGTGTGCTCCTCCACCGTCCCGCTCTCTTTCTGCAGTTGCACCACCTACAGCCAAGACAAACACACCAGCGTATAAAAAAGAATGTTTTTACTAATAAGTAAATATCATAACATTATCATTCAGACCGTTTTTGAAGTGTTTTATTCCCAGTCATCACTGAAATGTAAGTTACAGCTTTTTCCCCAGTGATACAGATAGAGGCTTTAAACTAACCGCCCTGATTTGCTCCAGGATGGCTGGTGAGCTTCAAGACTTCTGACAAGCCAGGTTTATATTTGTTGACTTTAAGGTGTGACGGTCTTCAGTTTTTATTTTCTTCTAAACCCCAACAAAATGAGTTAAGCCATTTCCACATGACATCAGCTGTGTGTCTGAATATGGAGGGGAGAGGCTGGGTGGAGGGAGTGTGGGGGTCAGTGCACTCTGGTGAGGCCCACTCACAATGCCTCCTTTTCACAGATGGGCTGTTCACAGGGCCCGGCCTACCTCCTGCCTCTCCCTCCCTCCCAAACTCAGCTCTATTCCTTACCGGATCCCTCCGTCTGGTGCAAGTGGTATGGAGGGTGGGTGCAGGGGGAGGCAGGGGAGGCTCTCCACCACTAATGTTTTCTTTAGGAACAGGCTGCTGCTTGTTTGACTTCCAATGAAAACAACACCAGCGTTTGCAGTTTGAACAAATTGTCCAGTGTTGTCCGGCGGGGCAGAGGAGAAAAGGAGCGGCGGAGCTGGGCGGCAGACTCGGACTCTTTTACATCCACGAACGGGAGTCGTCACACATCGCTTGGCAGACCTGTGGCGTCACCTTACAGCCTGATAGGAAAATATTTTTGGACCAAAGCTGACATTTATATGAATTTTTATAGTGGGCAAAGAATCCAATAAAAGCCGAATGTGACTGTAAAATGATTTAAAATACACTTAAGGCCACAAGGAGACACTGCGGGCTTCATGAGCAGGTGCACCTGAATTAGCACCCATGTCTGCAATGGGACTCGTAAAGGTGTTTAGGATGTGCAGTTTATATACACATATCTACTTTTATCACCTAAAGTGCAGCTCCCAGATTTTGACCACAGCAGGGGTTTCAGACCTGAACTGGCACTGAAAAACAATCCAGGCAGTCAAGTTGAACTGAGAAATCCATAAAGCTGAGAGCGGAAGAATTTAGCAACTCTGGAAAGTTCTCGCAGCAGCATCATTTCACCAGCCATATTGTGGCAATCATGAGGTGAACAGCAGCATTTGATTTTCTGTAAACTTCTTAGCTAACTTTAAAGGCCTGTTACATGTTACATGACCTGTTACACAGGGCAATCATGTAGAAAGGGAGGTTTACACCGGTGGGTGTTTTATAAAATAAAAATCCTGGGTCATTCCACACACACATGACCCCGTTACAATCAGCTGAATATATATGTGTAATAACTTTTGTACATTTAATGAAGTCATGCATAAATATTACCTTCATTCTACTTATTTTTTTTATGAATTATAGGCCCAGAAAGAGCATAGTGGTGGGTTGAAATTTAAAACTTTTTCAACTGCGCTTCTGAAGATTCATAATTTTTAAAGTACAGGACCATGTAAAATTAACAGGGGCTGGAAAAACACATTAAAGCTCTGGTAAAAAACAAACAAACAAAAAAACTGCAAATAATCAACTTTAAGCCACGCCACAATCTAAAGCCAAAATCTTGTTTCCTTTAATCAACTTTGAGTTGTTTCAAGTAGTTTCAAACAGCAATCCTGCACCAATTTAATCTCTATGATGTGGAGAAACAGAAGCAAACATCGGTGCTGCCGGATGTTTTGTGTGTTTTCTATTAATTCACCGGCGAATACGGCATTTTGGGTAAAACTCTCAAAGCTCTTAACATGTGTGCTACCAAGTGAGTGCAAATGAAAGTTCTCCATATTGATACCAGGATCATCTTCTAGCTGGCATCTGTCAGATATCAGTCAGGTAGATTTTGCCTGATGCTGCCGGATGGATTTTGATGAAATGATGGAAATAGACCAGGTAATCACAGACAAAGAAGACTGCAGATACTCTGTCTCTTTTCATAACCTTATGGCTCAAGATGAATAAACAACAAGTGTTTGGACTTTTAAAACGAGGCGAAACTCTTTGATTTAAAGCACAAGACAAAACGAGAGCTTGGTAGCAAAACTGAATGGAAAACAGTGACAGTTCCAGATTACTGTATCTGTATCTTGTCTTATAATCACTGGTCATTTAGCAGTGAGGACAATGAGTTGAGACAATCTTTAAAGCACGCGTTTATCTGTTTACACTTCCTGAAAATGTGAGATGACAGAAATAAAGTTCAGAGGAATAAGTGCTTGGTGTACATTAACAATAAAAATGGAAAATCTCATTATATTGTGCAGATATTCCTCTGTGTTTAGGACAGCAACTAGTTAAGATATGCTTCAAAAGGTGCTAATATATATATATATATATATATATATATATATATATATATATATATATGTATGTACTGAAGTGCAAATTAAAAGTAGAGGTTGTGCATTTATTTAGGAAGATAAACAGTCTGATAAAGTCGGAACAAACACGAGCTGGAAATAGTCCCACGGTGAGGAAATGAGACGACACATCTGTAAATAAAAACTAAAAATGGGAAATAATCTAAGTTCCTGTGCAGGGCGAGGAGTACAGTACAAAGTCAAGAGTTCACTGTTCTGCCTTCGGGCTCATAGTTCAGACTAACAAAGATAAAGACCAATCACGCAGGACTTATTATGTTTCCTGCTTTGACTTCTTACCGAGAATGTTCCATAATGTGTGTGCAGCACTTTTGTGATTAAAATCTATTTAAATTAGTCATTAATTTCAGTGCAGACAGATTATTGACACTCAAACAATGGAGCTACTTTGTCTGTTACTTACAAATTTTTAGAAAATGAGAAAAATTTGAACATTTTTTCCTGCTTTTTTCTCAATTTAGAGGAAAAGTCATCGCCCAGCTCCTCAAGCTTCATTCTCCATTGATCATGAATGTCTAAAAACAAAAATCTTTTGTGCATCTGGTATTGTTGAGATGTTTAACTCTGGACCAAAATGGTGGACCTGCTCAGCCTAAAGCCGCTTTGAGCATGAAGGTCCTGAGCTGAGTCCAGTCCGGGCTTTTGTGGCCACGTGGCTCAGCCAGCTCAGCTTTCAGGATGCCCGTGAGCTGCTTGTTCCACTCGTCTGATTTTGTATTGATTGTTGTCTAAACAAATTAATCTGTCATCTGTTGAGCTTTGTTCCACTTCTCAACAAGCTCCTCTGATCTGTTTACATTACAGCATTTTATCTGTGGTTTCCAACCTGTGTTGTCCAAACCTGAAGGATCCACATTTCACTTCACTTTGATTTTCCGGTAAACTGATTAACACCTCTTGCCAACTAAATTAGTCAAACATGAACCTTATTTTATGCTACAAAATTTGTGTTAAAAGCAACCCAAACACTTTGAGATTTGGATTTTAATAGTTTCAAAAACTATTCTTCAAGTTTTACTTGAACATTTTAGAGAAATCATGTTAAGTTCTGGATTTTTAAGGTTGGGGATTTTTATTCCATGCATAATAAATACGAGTTTATCTTCCCCAATAATCAATAAAAGCAATCGCATTTGATATTTTATGCATTTAATAATGAATAAAAAGAGAAAAACATCAGGATTTACCGTGTCTGAGTCGACAGGCTGGAACATGAAGTCTGGTGCTTGCTGGAACGCCATGTTCTTCTGCACAAACAGCTGCTGGTGAAACTCCTGCAGAACCTGCATGTGTTTCAAGGGAACAGACAACAATATACATATATACTTATTTAAGGTTTATCACAAGATTACAAATCAGCCCATGTCTAAAGCTGCATAATTAACACTTAGTAAAGCCTTTAGGGTTCAGGCTTGCTCCCTATTTAGTTTTAATTTCTTGCCCACATTTTTTTCTATTTAAAATTAACTTAAAAAAAAAAAAAAAAGACCTCCAGCTGAATGAATTGTGCCCAGTGATCCGTGTAGCTTAGGGCCACATTAATAATTTAATTTTCCATTACTCTGTCAGTTTATTTCTGTCTTATTAAGTTATTTTATTTGCTTATAAAATGAACCAAAATCAGCTTTTTATTATTTTACACAAGTCAAACAAAAGAAAACGCCAATAACAATTAAAAGAATGACCATAAAGCCGTTTCTGGTTACTATCAGCTGATCTGAATGCTGGTGACCACTCTGGTGTTTGTGGTCACAGCCTGACATTAAAAACGTATCACAGGCTCGAGTTCACCGCCTGCCTATTTTCACACAGACTATTTTTAACAAACGCTCACCCTCCAGCTGCTGAAAGCGAATGATTCCACTACCAAGTCCACTTAAAGAGACAGTTAACAAATTACATAACATATCACTATAAGTAACACAGGTGAAGGTACAAACAGTTTTAATTCTAATTTCAGGTTATTTCTAAAGCCAGCTAAAGCAGCCGGGGACTGGACCACCACCTGGACCACAAAGCTCTCTGCCCACCCGAGGGAGGACGAAGTACCTGTGTGGCTATTTTAAACTAAACTCATGGGGCACAGCTATCAGCTGTTTTGAAGAAAAAAAAACCTCTCCAGTACTGGTCCCAGGCTGGTAACCTTAGTCTTTTTAATTGTACTTAAGTACAATTCCCTCATCAAGAATCAGTTGCCTTGGGGAGACCATACCAGGGGACAGCATAGCTTCTCCTCCTCAACTGTGATCATTCACAGAAAGGAAAGGACCCAGTGTAGGTGGTTTGACTGGCATCTGAAATAGGAGGCCTCCAGAATGTCTCCTAGATGAGGTGTTTCTGTCTGGTAAGGGCAGACCAAAGACACATCGGACACATTGGGACACATTATGTATCTCGACTGGCTCGCCGTGGTATCCCGGTACTCGCTGCCTGTCTGTTGTCAGATACATTTGTGTGACCATAAATACTGCTTAAGTGGGAAAAGGAACTTATAGGCATCTCTGCTTGGACTGCTGACTCTTATAAAAAAAAGTCAGCAGTCCAAGAGGAGTGGGGTATTGATCCCTGTTGATTTACCTGTCAGTCTACAGTCATACCTTTACCTATGGCTAAAATCTGACACAAATGAGCATCTTCTGAAGGATGTCTGAGCTCTACCTTAGAAAAATGATGAAGAGCTGAGTTATTTGGAAAGCTACTCGTTTACACTGAAAGGCACCAGAGCGGCGCCTCACTGTTCTCCAGGAAGAGCAGGAGTAGGTGGCTGGGGAGGGGGACGTATGGGCATCTGCTTAGATTGCTGCCCCACTCAGATAAGCAGCAGAAAATAGATGGAAGGAAATCAGGTTTAGTAATATCAGTTTTATATTCTTTAAATCAAAATCTCTGATGTATCATGACAAATATCCACTTTTATCTTTATCTCCACACAGTAACATTACATTATATTCTCTCATATCAGTATGAGATTACAACAACAGCTTTCTTTGGCCCCAAAACTCCAGATAAACAGGAAAAAGGAGCATTTGGACAGTCGTTTGTCACAGCTTGGGTCAAATCTGGACAGAGCAGGCGGTGTATACACAACATTCTCAGTTTACTACTGAACTGAAACCAAAGAGGAGAAAGAACTGGAATAAGCTGTGATAATAGTAATAGTAAAGTTCAACAATTGTATTTATCTGAGAGGCATTACTTTCATCCCATCAGACCCGCAGAATACAATTTAAACTATCTCACTTTAAACATGCTGTTGTGCAACCCCTGCTTTAAAAACCCAGCTCAGATCCTTCTGTGAAATGTCAAACCAAACTCCAAACTAACTTTTCAGTCTAAACTCCTTGAAAAAAAACCCTTTTAGACCCAAATGAAGTCCTTCCTGGATGAACAAGCAATTTTGGAAGTGATCCAATCTGGCACTAAAACTCACCGCAGCACTGAGTCTGCTCTGTTAAGACTTTTTAATCACATTTTTTAGCAGCTGACTCGGGTGACTGTGTGCTGCTTGTGTTATTGGACTTAACAGCTGCCTTTGACACCATGGACCATGAGATCTTTATCTATAGGTTGGTGTGGTGGGTGGGCATCACTGGCTAAGCTCTCTGGTGGTTTACATCCTACCTCTCTGATAGAAGTTTCTGTGTCAGCACTGATGATTTTACCTCCACCTATACTGCCCTCCCTGGGGTGGGGGTCGGGGGGCCACAAGGCTGAATTCTTGGATCTCTACTTTTCTCTCTGTACCTGCTGCCTCTTATTATTTTTCAGAAACACAGCATTTCTTTTCCCTGTTACAAGGATGACTGTCAAGTTTATTTCCCAGTAAAGCACATTGCAGCCTCACTTTGATATCCTTATTGACATTGAGATGAAAGTCACAGTGTTTAAACCATCATCGCATATTTGGGTGATGACACCCAGTGGTAAAATACTGTCAAAATTAAGACCCTTCTCTTTAAATGCAATCTTAAAACAGTAACGCTTGCTCTTATAATAATCTCCTCCCACTACTGCAATATGCTTCTTATTGGAATTAGCCAGGCCTCCTTTGCTGGCCTACAGACGCTCGATTTGTAACAGGTACAAGTAAAGAAGAGCACATCACTCCAACTTTGGCTTCCCTTTACTAGCTTAAGGTTCATTTAAAAATACACTTACATTATTTTTAATAGTTATGCCCCATTAAAATGGGGAACAACTATTAAAAATGAGATGATGACTGTGACCTTACCTTTCTCTTTAAGCACTCCTTTATTGTTAACTTCTACATCTCTTATGTATCTTTTACTCTCTGGCCTGTGTTTGTCTTTCATGTTTGGTTTTATTGTGCGGCCCTGTTGTTTTAAAGTGCTTCATAAATAAAAATTGTATGCTATGGTATATTTAGACCACAGAACTGAAAACAAACAATAAAACATTCATGAGAGTTTCGTCGAGTCAATTCAGAACGTCACTTTACGCAGAGCACACATAAGATCTGTTTCTGTGTTGACACAGGAAGCACATGGGCTGTAATGTGAACCCTGCCGAAAACCGCTGCACCCACCGCTTCCCTCGCTCTTCCCTCTGATTTGTTCAGATTCAGGCCTGAGCAGCAACAAGATGCCCCTCTGAAGGTGACCTGAGAGGCCAACGGGAGCTCAGCAGCGTGTAACCAAGGAGCGGCAACGTAACTCAACCCATTTAAATTAATTAGCAGTTGGTGAGGCGCTCGAATCCAGCTCTTCTAAGGTTCGCAAAGTAAGTTACTGAATTTTTAGAGCCCTCCAAAAGTGATCAAAAGAAGGACTGATCCACATTTACATTAACAGACCTAATGACTACAGCACTGCACTGGGATCAACAATAGGACTGCATGAACATAAAAAACTGGGTCATCAGAGAAAGGTCAAATAGATACACATAGATGGTATCTGAGAGATGGACTCAAAGTGAGCTTTTGCCCTCTGCCACGTTACATTTCTGTAGCCAGAAGTTACCAAATTCGGATGAGAGGGTGGACTGCTGTCATGCATATATATGTATATATATGTACTGCTAAGTGGCAGATTAAAAACTATAGAAGTATAGACTTCTTGGATGGTCTGTGTTAGGGTTAAACATCAATCAAAGCAGACACACCCCTAACTCCAATCTCTACATGGTTGGCTTATGGAATAAAGTCACCCCTCCCAGAGTTCTTAGAAAAGGGGAAAATATTCATAAAGACCAAACTACTTTATATACTAGGCTGTAAACATGCTTATAAGTGTATGGGGACTGACTCATTTACTTTGAGACTGACTCCAACAACCTTGTGACATGACTGGTGAGCTTCCCAGTGTGTCAAAAGTAGGCATAACCAGTGCCAGTGTTTATTTTATTCTTACATCATAAGTGTCATTATTGCAAAGCTGTATCAAACACAGCTTGTTCAAGCATAACTATGCATATTTTTGGAAAAACTGTTTTGGTTTTGCCAAAATTACATTTGTGTCCAAAGTAACTTGTGTCCAAGTAAATTTTGAATTTTAGGACCAGATGCAGTAAACACCTTAAGGCATAAACTGACTGACAAAAAATATTTTTACACAGAAAGCCAAGTGGTTTAACAAAACCCAGTCTATTACACACAAAAAAGTGCTGCACATGTTCCAGCTTTATTCCTGGAAAATGTGGTGGACACAGTTTATAATATAGTCTGACTCATCTTCCATTTAATATCAGTCTGTAGTCCTTTGCGGTAACTTTAAACCTTACTCTAATGACATACAACCAGAGCGGCCGGGCCTTTCAAACAACAGCTGAAGTTACAGAAAAACAAAACAAACATGCAGCTGCACACCTGAAGATACGTTGATATCTTTGGTACAAGCATTTATTTCAGGATAAAATTAAAAATGTATTTATTTACAGTGTGATTTTCTGGTCTTACTGACCCACTACAAGCCACAGTCACCCTTTTTTTGACACAGCGCTTTATCTTAACTAACACTGGGTTGTGGGAAGGCTGGAGTCTATCCCAGCAGTCACAGGGTGAGAGGCGGGGTTACACCCTGGACAGGCTGACAGTCCAGTGCAGTCCAGTCGAGTTTTTGCAAACCACTTGGAGTCTACCTAAAAAACGTATGCTTAGCTGTTACATCTGACAATCAAACACTCTCACATTCACACCTACAACCACAGTGTTACGGTTAATCACAGCACCACCATGCTCTCTTACTCCACATTCAGCTAGCAGGTTAAGCAGGTTAAGTAACTACAAACGGGTCTCTGTACCTGCCTATTTGGTACAGACATGGATGTGAGGTGGTGGATGTCCTGCAGGCTTTAAGACTCACCCCATTTGAGCTGTTGAGGATCTGGTTGAAGATGTTGTGGACAGCCTGGTAGGCTTCTAGCTCTGTCTGACACAGTGACACCAGGTAATCCTTTACCTGCTCATAGATCCTCCCATCTAAAATCTGTATACAGTGATAGAAAGGTGTGTTTAGATTTACACCATGTCTCCCTTCACCCACCAATTCAGATGTATATATGCTCACCTTGATGCAGTCAATGAGGTCTGTGTTGTAGTAGCGCTGCTGGTGCGCATTCGCGGCCGCAAGCATGAGAAGGTAGTCGTTTCTGGCGTGCGTGGCTTTGGAGTTGCACTCGCTCCGCTTTGCTTTCAGCTAGAAGAGGAAGAAAAGTTTAAACAGCTCATACAACAAAAACGCCACTAAACGTTGGGCTCGTGGATTCAAGATCTTATACCTTTACGCTGGCCCTCTGAAGACTAGATCTGGACTGGAAGAGACTCAGCTTTGACCTGCGGAGAAGATACAAAATCATTACTCTTTGGTTTTTAACATGAGCATCAATGTTTTGCCTTTTCCAGTTTAACCAAGTAATCAAATTTAGGCTGACAACATAAAAAAGGAGCCTCAGTTGGATGTGCAATTACAATAAGTAAGTACAAAAATGTACCAAAAGGTATCAACACCTCACATGGAGGAGAGGTCAAGTTCAGGGACAGCAGTTATTTAAGGTGAGCCCATGTAGAAACATCTATCAATCAAACCGGCCACGCCCCTAAATCCAATAGCCAGGTACTTACAAAACAAATAAATAATTAAAATAAAATAAAACTCATTCTCTATGCTGTTAGGAAAAGGAAAAATACCCACAGAGGAAAAAACTGTGAATGGCACTTTACATTAGTTAGCCATCAAGTGTGTAGATAAGCTGAGGTTGCAGTAAAGTAATTAATGAAACAGTAGAGATAAACTACGAAACGAGCCTGACTCTAGAGGGCGATTATACTCTGTGGTCATGGATGAGAGGCCTTTCCTTTTATAATTTTATCAAATCTGCTTCATGTCTGCTTGAGAGACACAGGAGCAGCTCATGAACTGTAGCGTTGTATCTTATTTGTCTCATTATGACAAATTAAAACCTACATTAGAAGGAAGTAAAAATCTAAAGACAGCAGAACAACCACAACAATGGAATCAGTGTAATGATCATTAACACTATTACAGTGACACATTTAATACCCACGTTACTCTGCTGGAACCGGATTGTTTACAAAATTAACATATGTGCATTTTTAACATGATATTCCCTTTTAATTCTAATGCTTGTTTAATGTTTGATTGTAATTACCTTTGTCCACCTATAGTAAATCAAAAATTAAATTAAATTGTTTAATCAGGTAACTCAGTCAGATGACTTTTATCTAATGCAGTTTGAGCCTCAATATTTATTTCCAAATTCCTATTTGGAATTTTAACCTCATGGCACACCTGCAGTAATGTCGGAAACTACAAGAGATTCCCATCCACAGTGTGACCACGAACAAAGATATCACTATAGTCATTTCACATTGCTTCTTTTTTTCCTCTGATTTACAGTTTGAACCCAACTTTAGACATAATGTAAACAAGAAACACATCATCCTCACCTGTTTAACTCCTGGAGAATAACACGATATATATACAAATAACCAGGTCTCTCATCTGATTTTTATGCATGTGCAGGGTGGATGAAACGACGGCAGGAAGAAGAGTAAATAATCGTTTCCACTGCTGAATGTTTAAACCAAGCTGCTATCATAATGCCTTTAAGATAATAAGAGATCCACTTTGATAAAAAAAAATAAATCTGAGCAAAGGCTGGAACTGATTACAGACCTGCTGCTTCCAATTTAAACCCTGACGATGTGCAATAACAGCTGCATGAGTGTAAACAATTGTGAGCAGAGCAGTTTGTGTGAAATTATTAAACTTTAGTCTTCTCTTCTTATTGGAGTGTTTCATTCTGCAGAATTTCAAAAGGCAAACCTCAGAGGAGTCATCTGAGAATGTGTGCGTGTGTGTGGACACAACAGACCAGAAAAACACAGCATTTATAGTATTATTTGTAAGTGGTGGCCCAGCTATCAATCCTCTCCGACAGCCTGGTAATAAACTTTCCTGATGAGCAGAAAAATGTCTGCTATGTGGTGAGTCAAAGTGCCAGCTGTTCATGTCGTGCCAGGCCAAAGTGCCTCCATCGAGTCATGCAAAGAGCCTGAGAGCTGCTTGTTTGATAAAACTAAAAAATGGTGTTGTTTTTTAGAATTTTCGACTAAAATGTGCTTTGATTTTCATTGGAACTTTTGATCCACTCAGAGCAAAATAATGTGCTCAGATCTGAATTTAAGAGCTGATTTGTGACATCTGATTTGGAAACTATTTCTGTTAACTTAAACCTTGGAAATTTCTCTTGTTTTCAGTGAAATAAGTTTTTAATATGAAGGAGTTTTCAGTGACAGAAGGAAGGCAAATCAATTAATTTACAGAAGAACCCCTGTACATACAAGTGATAATTGTTTGCTGTGCTTTTCAGCACATCTGGAGTTTGTTTTAATTAACTGCTCTGCAAACAGGCGTCAACAACATCACCGTCATATTATTATTCAGTTTATTTCCAGTGCAGCATGGCGGTCTGCTTTTTCTGACTCCCTTTGAGTGACTTCAAGACACTTGAATTTAGTCAAGGAGAAATGATTGTAAAAATACACAAGAGGTTTTTATTTCTGATCTGACTGAGAAACTCCACACATATTGGCTCACAGGTTGAGAAAGAAAGTGGATAGCCCATAGCGATACCTCTTTCTGACTCTTAGGATCACTGTAATTTACCAAATGCACTTTATGTTTCATTCAGTGTGATCTAAAATTAGACACTGAGTCCATAAACTTGTCAGGAAAGTGCTTACAGAGGTCACAGACCAAAGGGCCATTTTCCCATAGCAATGTGTGGATCAAACGTTACAGTAAGAAGCGCTGCCAATGAGAGAGTGGTGAAAGTTTTTCAAAATAAATGACAGAAAGTCATGAATTTGTCGGATTTTTGGTACAGAAAAGAAGAAAGATACCATTTTTACCATTACTGCCCTGATCTACTGAGGACATTTCCACAAACAAATACTTATCATTAAAATGTAGGGTTTTTTTTCATCATATCTGCCTCTACAGGCAGCAGCAGAGGCAGATCTGGTTTTACCTTAAACTTTAGCATAGTCTAACAAAGAGAGTAGAGTCATTTGGATCATACTTTGCATCCAGCTCTGCCTTCTCTCGGACTGCCTGCGCCATCGTCTCTGCCTCCTGGTACTTCTTCCTGCTCTTGGTCAGCTCCTTCACCGACTCCTGCAGCTCAGCTTGGACCACAGTCAGCTGCTCAATACACTGATGACATCAAATTGGAGACACCGAGAACAAAAAACAAAACAAATAAGGGCTTTTACATCTATGCAAATTCCTGCAATGCAACCGCTGAGAAATATGCAAATGCCCTTCAGGCATATCTATACAACACATGGAGTGAGTAATGACATCATGGCACACGCTAAATACAGGAGCTTTGATGGAAACTGCCAAAAAGGTGAGGCCCAACAAGAGCAGCACTGTAGGCTGCAGGCAGTGGAACGTGGCCAGCATAAACCAGAACGTGGCACAGAGGCGTCAGACATTACGATGAGGAAAAAAACTCCAGACGTGCAGAGCTAACTGCAGAGCTGATAGCAGCTCTAAATGATAAGACGAGACAGTACTGTGAACTCTGCCCTTCAAAGGCTGACTGTTTATTACACCGTTTACAAGAACCTGCGCACAGAGTTTCCACTGGGTAGTAACACTGACCTGAAGACGAGGAAGATGTGACTATGTCTACTCTGCAACGTCATCGTTGTGATGGATTTTTACCAGAAAGTGACGCTGCGTTTCAGGAGCACCATAACAGCAAGCCTGTCTGAAGTTATGAAGTTTCTTTTTTAGTGACTCGCCTGCTCAGATGTTTGCTCCCTCCTGTAAGCACTCTTTTCCCTATAACCTTCATTTTGTGTGTCTTGAACAGTCCTCCTTTCAGTACATATACCCTCTCGTCTCAAAGACTGCCTGACTTTCAAAATAAACTTTAACTAGGAATACATAAAGTTATGTGAAAATACAAAGTTTTGTGTATCAGAGCACAACAAAAATTAAGAAAATCATCTGGTCCTTACCAAGTCCTAATAAATTAGGTCATTACAACCTCAGATGAATAATAACACATGATATATTCCACTGTTGTTTATTTAAAAAGATCTAAACACACCCTTACCTCCTCTGTGCGAATTAAGTGGGTAAGTAGTAGCCAGGTGCTACTTAATCGACTGTGATCACCTCAATTAAAGCAGAAGTTTTTGCAAGTTTGCAGGTCTGAAGCTTTCAGGTGTGTGATAATACAAAGCCCCAAACTTACCAGGAGTCAGTGTTCCAGCAAAATCACCACAAGGTCAGACTATCAGCACAAACACCTCAAACCAACTGTCAGCACAGCAGTTAAGGGGTCATGATCTGGCTTGTTTTGCAGCCAGAGGAACTGGGCACTTTCCAGAACTCCTCTGTATAACAAAGTACTCTAGATTTAGAGCTGTTCAATAGCTAAAGCTTGGCTGAATTTAAATCATGCAGCAGGACAATGATTATGAGCACAGCAGTAAATCTACAATCGAATGACTAAATAAGAAAAGAATCATAATGTTGGAATGGCCCATCAAAGTCCAGACCTCAACTTGACTGAAAAACTGTGGTGGGAGCTTAATAGAGCTGCGCATAAATGAATGCCTGCAAATCCCAACTTTTCAAGAAGGGGTTAAAATTCCCCTATGATTTGAGAGACTGAGTAATTCAGAAAACAATTACTTCAAGTTATAGATCCACCTTTAGCAGCTACCAAATCACGCAGTGTACTTAGTTTTTCTACACACTTCATAAGCATGTTGACTTAGTGTTTACACAACGACACAGTTCAATATGATTATTTTTTATTATGCTTTCTTTCAGTTTGGGCTGGACTGACATGGTCACCATATGGGCAAACCCATGTGTGTCTTAAACCACATCTGTGTGGTCCTGTGTGTAGCCACAGGTTCAGCCACTGGTAACTGATAATTACCGATGCCTGCTCTTTATCAGACACTTTCATATAATGCAAACAGTCTGACAGATTCTGTTGAAGTCGGCCATGGTTCTCTCAGAAGTGGCATCACAACCTAATGTTAGCGTCAGCCAACTTCTCCAGACACTCGGGCTGAGGGCTGTTGAAGCCAAACGTTAGGAAGCTTTAGGTGTTATGTTGTCCTTTGATTTGCCCATAAGAGAAAGGGATTATTTTCCATCTTATCAACCTTACCGATGTTAATCAGGTATTTGATGTGTCACACTTAAATAACTCCCACCATGCAGAAAGTACATAACCAAACTGGGGTTAACATCATATTTTTTAAACTATTTCTCAGAAGAATTAGTACAATACAGTAATTTAACAATTTTATCACAACATTTTCTTCCCGTTTTATGCTGCAATCATAACTGACACACACTATCTGGGGATGACAGCACTAAACGAAATGGAAAAAGGGGATTGTGCAGATAAAAATGACATCAGGGAAAACTGCAGTTGAGCAGTTTGTGACTTCATCGTTGTTTTACAGAAACAAGTATGAAAAGCAGAACTTTATCATTAGTGTGTGGGCATGTCACACCATTTGTGTTTTGTGTGTTAAAAATAATAAAAGCCACTTTGTTCCTGTTGATGTGCATGAAATAGGAAGCCAGCTGATCACTTGACTTCAGCTTCCACTGTCACAATTTTCAGGTGGTTGTTTAAGGACAGAAAGTGTCTTCAGACTTAGTTCACGAGAGCCATTAACATCTGGTTAAACAGCATCATTTAGTGTCTAAAGGTCTAAACAGTAACCAATGTGAGCATCATGCTTCTAAAACCATCAACTTCCCTTTTGCCCTTTGGGGAACCGAGACAAACACTCTGCATTGCATCAGTACAGCAGTCCACGTCAATGTAAGGACAGAAGTGAGACCTGCAATACCTTCCTAAGCTGCTGCTCCTTCTGCAGTCGTGCCGTCTTGGCTGCGTCGGCCACTTGGACTTTGTAGTTGTCGCAGGTGCTTATTCTGGACTGCGTTGCCTGGAGCATACCCTCCAAATAGGCCCTCCAAACACAATACATGTTCCTAAAAACAAACAAACGCAGATTGATGCAGTGAGACATTTTTCGCCATAACGAATGCTAAGTGAGCAACTAAACAGCTAGAGATGCACTATTGAACAAAATAGGATATGGTCTGACGTGCCATCGGGCTATTGCGTGAACTCAAATGTATGACGACGCTGCCACGTTTCCATCAGCAGGAAAGCAAACAATCCAAAATTCTCCCTGATTTGAACCAACAATGACAAATGTGTGAGTAAATACAGGCGACAACCTGTATACAGGAAGGACGAAAAGTCAAGGCTTCATTATTTACTAACATAATTATTTAAGACTAGATGTTTAGTCTGTTTGTGATTAATGAGAAATGTGTGTTATAAATTCCCACAGGCCAAAATGACATCTCGAGATGCCGAGTCCATGCCCGATATAATCAGCTCACTGTTATGTGACATTTGACAAGCTGGATTTCAGTGTTTCAGACGCCCGGCTGTTTTAACCACCACCCAAATACATTTTATGTTTCATTTTTTTTCAATCACCCGAGATAACATCGTCATTGACTTATTGTCGAACAATACCCTTGCTTTTACTTTAAAAGTTCAGCCGCTGCTCTCAAGCTGTTGGAATGCTGGTTAGGTCACTGCTGTGGTGGTCCTCCGTCAAATAAAGGAGGAACAACTTTAACTACAACCTGAAGCAGGTGGAGAGCTGGTGATACATCTGATACCCTGAGCTCAGAGCAGAATAAACTACTGCAAAAATGAAACATATTTAGTGTTTTTTCTGTATCTGCTCTCAGAGTTATGAAGTAGAGTAAAGACAGTTTAGCGATCTAAACCAAAGGGATGGAAGTAGGAGTCTGAGGCTGGCTCTTAAAGCTGGATCAGGTATCAGTGACAATGGTCAGATCTATTTAGTTCAACTCTATGCTGTTCTTTGTTTTATGTGCTTACGCTGCAGGGCAGCTGAGTAAAGGATGGAGGAAGCACAGCATGGCAACCTGCAGGTATTTCCTACCAGCTACAACAGATTTATTTCTCTTTTTTAAAATTTAACTGCAAACTGTGGTCGAAGTGAGCTGACACGACGTAAAAGATCTGGTGACAACAATGCTTTGGTTCGCCTTCTCTCCCTAGTTTACTTTCACTGTCATTGTGTTCCGCCAGGTAGACGTTATCTCTAGACTATATTCTAGACAACGTCATAAAAGGGAAAAAAAAATGTCCTATTCTGATTGCACATTGTTAGTGTTTCCACTGATGACTTGAGATCAAATGGTTAATGTCAGAGGTAGAATCCAGGAAGGCGTTGGCGTGTTGTAACACTTGTTGTGAAGCTTTTATTGCGCTTACTGTATGACAACATGTTGTCACCTCAGTTAATGCTATTTCCTTTCAGCTGTGTCTGTCAGCTTCACACCCAACGCATGAATGTGAGAAAGTTCAGGAAAGGGAGAAACCGTGTGACCGTAAATGACAGCAGTGTGCAGCAGCCTGATGACTCTCTCTCTCTCTCTCTCTCTCAGTTTATTGATTTTATATAGTTGGATGTATTGTTCAGTCATATCTTATTTTACAAAGTTAGGAAAGCCATTTTATGTTGCATTACATGTAAAGGAATGATTCACAACTAAGCACTAGTTTTAGATCAAATACCCAAAGCCAAGGCGCTGGTATCATTGGAGAAAAGGAAAAAGTTGGACTTGTGCATGTCTATAATAATAATGAGACCAGCAAAGATAAATTCAAGAGAAATTATTGTCATAGTATGAGATCAGCGTGCCATGTTTTGTCTTTTCTTGATGTGATTGAGAGCTGCACAAAATTTTAACAAGGACCCCTCACCACAGCTTAACCCCCCCAACCCCCCCACCCCACACAAAAAAAACAACAACAATAAACAAGATCTATAAACAATAAACAGTCCAAAGCAGCTTCTGTGTGTTTTGGAAAAGGAATTTACCTGTGGTCTGACGGTTCTTCTGTCTCTGGCCATTCTCTCTTTAAATACTGATTTGCCAGCTTCTGCAGGGCCTGCAAAAGAGGAAGTGAAAAACAAAAGCAGCGGTGACCTTTCACCTTTGACACCACTCCACATTTCACACGTCTCTTCTTCACAGAAGATGCACTCAGAGGACTGTGACCCTCCCTGACCTTGTCCTATAAACCAGCGGGTGGGCAGAGCACGAAGAGACAAACTCTACCCTTCAGGCACAGATAGAGTAAACTCAGTAAAAACAGCTGTGATAAAAGTCAGCCATATGAAACTGTCCACACTCACTATAAAGTACGTTCTCTATGGAATGACTTCACAGTGCATGGACTCGTTCACCTGTCAGCCAGAGCCTTGTTTGGATGCTGGCTCACTTGCTGGTTTTCATGCTGACGTGAGCTCCTTTTTTTTTTTACCAGAAAAATGTAATTTATTTAGACCACATTCAGCCCTGGAGATATATCAGGTTCCTCCACCTCAGCCAATGGTGAGGTTAACCTTTGAAGGGCCAAAATAGCAGGACAGGATGAGAGCAGGAGAAGACTGAGTATGTTTGGTATGTCAGAGAGGTGCGCTAACCTGAATAAACTGACGAAAAGCAAACATGAATATCTTTAGCAGCAGACATATAATGTTGGTGCGACAGTATTCGTATTAAAAATAATCAACGCTTTAAATAACAAGGCTGGAGTATTAGTACTAGTTATTGAGACATTTATCCTACAAACATATCTGTGTGATGAGAATCTGTATGCGAGTAGCAGCCTGAGCTACACTGAAAACTGTCATTTAAGTGAAATATGAAGGAAATTCAGCATATCCAGGTCACCTTATCTGGCTTCCCTTAACCTAACATCATGAATCAGGCTAAGTGGTCACATGTAGGTGGCTATCAACTGAATAACTCAATGCAATGTTTCCCAATTTGGCTACAAGCGAGTTAAGATGGAAAAGGCGCTGTTGGCAGCAGAAACATGGATATGTCTACTGGGCTTATATTTATTTTATTGTATTTTTTTAAACAAACAAAGATAAAACTGTAATTTTAGAAAAATATTTGGCAGTATAACACATAATACAGGCTGAAAGCAGCACAGCTGCTGCAGACAAAGCAGCAGTATGACTTAGAGGAAAAGCGTATTATTAAAAATGTTGTCTAAATGTGTGTAAGCCTTAATCAGTAAGGCTGGAAAAGTGCTCGACTGTGTAAGTTAGCAGTCTTATCACAGCTCTGTCATTAAAGACAATGGATAATCTGATGTATAATTACAATTTTTATTTTGTTAAATTAATGTTTACACGACTGTAAGATCATTTCAATCTTCCAGCTCGGTAGCATTTAACAGTCTGACACAGAGTAAAGAATAGAAAACAACATTAAAACACAGGCTTAGACTGCTTCCAAATTTAATTTAAGAGCTATGAGGCTTATAGAATAAAACTGTTTTAAAACTGCAGCCAACAGCAGTACGAGAGGAATAAAAGAAGAAGAATTCATGTTTCATGCTGATGCTCATCAGGGAAAGAACCTCTCACTATCTGCACACAGTGGTCTGAGAGATCTTCCTGGATTGGAAGATCTCTCAGATATTTCCCAGAGATTTTATTGGTCAGTAGTAAATGGTTTTATACCTGCTGACCTCTAATCCTGAACACAACCTGTTCCACAGCAGGTTAGATCTGCAGCAGAGGTTACCATGGCGATCTAACATGGTAAAGAGTGAGCTGCTTTCTGAAAACTGAGGGTTACACCTGAAGCTACCTTCACTAAGCCCCAATTCTTGCCTTGTACTCCAAGGCTTCGGTTTTGTCCCATGTAGGTAAACACTTGTGTGGAGACCAGAAAAGGGAACACATTTCCCAAATTACAACCTGGGAAACAAATATAATCTCACCCTGGATACAAATGAAAACCCAAATCTTGTCTGTTGTCTCCAGATAACAGCCTCAGGTAGCCTGTTAGTGGTGTACTTGAAGCATTTGCTACTGTTTTCAAATGGTATGTGCAGACATTTATCTCATACAGCAATATATGAATCCCACAAAAGTAAAAAAAATACCTAAAATTTATTTGTATTAATTTCATGCCAGAATTAAACGCATTACACTCAATGTACTGACACATGTGAGAACACCAGGAGGAAAAAAAAGCAGCAAAATTTCATTTATAAATCAGTTATAATAGTAATAACAGGTTGGTTTCATTTGCTTTAAACATCTTATTTTGTGAGGATCACAGGGCTTAAACTGGGGAACAATACCACCAGAACAGAGTTTAGAGTGGATAGATCTGGGTGCAGACAAACTGACTTTCCACTTCATGTCAACATTTTCTTTTTATTTAACTTTTGTGACTCGTGCCTATCAAGAATGTGAGCCCGTCTATCCTCTCTCTGTCCACTGTGAAGAGACAGGCCCTGTCATGCGCTCCTGAGGTAGGGTAGGCCGGGACTCTGAACCCACTGGTCTTGGTGATCTTGGTGCCAAAGCTTCAAAGGCACTACAGACCAGGCCATTGTGAGCTGCAGATAGAGAGATTCGCCTACTGAGCTAGCATCGCAGACACGCCTGAATGGTGTGATGGGAAAAAGGACAGGGAAGGAGGAGGAGGGATGTGAGGATGGCAGAGGAAGAGCCACACAGAGGGGGACATTTAAATCACACCGTGTGGTCTGAATAGCAATCGGCTAATGGCTATAGCAGCTTGCAGGTGTAAGGGACCAAGAAAAAGGCGCGTAAAGAAAAGAGATTTGGTAGAAAAAACTGGAAAGAGGGGGGTGTTACCAAAAGGAACAAGAGATCCAGAGACACTCTGACCCACTTTGATTCAACCATTGGCAGCGGGTCTCTAACTGATCACATAACTGAGAGGCAGCCCAACCCAGACACACAGAACACCTTTTAACCTAATGCAGCACTCAATGAGGACATTTACTTCATTTCAGACCTGCAACGAAAGATTAATGAGTCTGCCATATTTACAATACATATACGATACGATATTATTAAGTATGTTTAGTCAACTTATTTTTCTTCTGTTTAAGGCTCATTTTTGACATGTAAAGAAGCAAAAGAGCCAACTCCATAGAAACTTCATATGATGTTTAAACAGGTCACAAAACTTTGGACTTTTGATTACGGATGTTTTGTGCTGTGGTATCTTCTGGTATCAGTTAATCTAGGGATCATTTTCTTCATTAATTGGTTAATCCTTTAGCCTGTAAAACATCTGAAAATTTGAAAAACAGCTTATCAGATCATCTCAGAGCTCAAGGAAACGATTTCTACTTATCAAATACTCAAATAAAGGAAAATATGATGCTGTCAGTTGTCTTATTTGCCAAGTTTGGCTGATAAATAACATAAAGACACTGAGAAAAATCAGATTATGCATACAGTTAGTGAAGAACAACTGATTATCATTTTGGAGACACGGACGCCATAATTTACTCCCCTACAAACAGACTGGGTTTGATTACTGTTCTCCTGTTTACGGCTCAAAGTAACATTTCATTAAGCGTCTGATCCTTTAAATCTTTGAATACAGCAAAAAATAAATGCCCGATTCCCACGCAGACATTAATCCAACCTCTTTTTTCTGTCTGATCAAACACTTAAAACCCAAGACATTTAGCTTACTGCCATAATATTTACAAATATCAGACAAAAAAAAACTGAACTTTGCACACCTGAGAATCTGGAACAACTAAGTTTTAAAAAACCCAGGTGATTCATTATTAATCAAAATACTTTCTCACAATTAATCACAGTTATGTTATAAAAGACCACCTGATGTGCTCTCATCTGACAGAGATCTGTCAAGGTCTCGTGTTTATTAAACATGCGAGGATAAAATGTTTAAAACGTTGTGGCATGCATATCCAATAAAACACACATGCACCGGGTTACTGAAGCTCATCTGCAGCCTGAGCTCAACTCTCAGCTGGATACTCACACGTTTCTATTTGAATGTCCTCTCTGCATTTGTGTCAACAGGCATTTTTATTTAAAAGCTTCACTTCCTCTTAGTCTACTTACAGATCAGCTGATAAGTACCTTTAAATATTAATATCACATGCACATAATTTTAACAGCCTATGAGACTATAAGCCCAAATTCATTTTGTGATGTTATAGATGAATTTATAATTGGAGACACATTAATCTGTTGTTGTTCAGTGGTTTTGAAGTTTGCTATTTTCTTGGTATAGGAAAATGTATTTTATGTGAGGTGACGTTTCCTCTTTTACAATCTGTAAAGAACAATATATTTGAATGTGTGTGTGTTTTGTCCACATGACGGGTATTGAAGCTGTCTAATTCAGAGTGGCCCGTACACACCTAGTACATTTAAACCTGGTTTATTAAGTCAGGCTTATTTAACAGCTTATTTCAAATACTCGTCTCTCTCAAATAAGTTTAAATAAATATTTCTCTTAATTCACCACAAAAATATTCACCTTCACACTAACCCGGTCCTGTTGTCATGCCTCTTACAATCAAGTTCCTCCACAAAAGTCCCTTTTTACTTCTGCATTGTTAAAAAATTGTGTGAAGCCAATCGAGCAACTATTATGTACCCACACTGGAAGTTTTGAACGCATCAATGGAGGAAATTGGTCCATAGACCTGCATTAACAACAACAACAAAAAAAACCCCACACAAACCAAAACTTCAAACTTTAAAGTCCAACCAATCATTGATTAATCTGGTAATAAATAAATAAATAAATAAATAAATAAAATCAAGCATTTATGTGCCTCAACCAATCTGACCGGATTAAAGAATCTGCAGAGGATCCCAGTAAGTTATACTTGTAATACCTGTATTCCATTTAAGATCTTAAAGGCTGGGTAAATTACACATTTTCAGCATTACTGGACAAAAAAGATCAGGTCTTCCACTTGCGAGTGAATGTGTATAAAAGCCAAAGGTCAAGATTCACTCATTTGTACGCACATTAATTAAGGGGAGAGCTACAGGTAGGGTTGACTGATTATGGGAAAAATCTAAATCCTAATAATAAAGATTAAATGTAACTTTCTTTTCTTTTTCTTTTTTTCGGGTCAACACAAAAATCGAGCATTAAACATCGTGATCTCAGTACTCACACCTTCTGATTCTCTCCTTGAGGATCACAAATAGGATACAGGAGACAAGGGGGGTGAAACTGGCAAAGTCCAACAGCCAGTGAGAATGCGCTTGACTCTGTGCCAAGGACACCAACACTGCTCACACTTAAGTTATACAAAGACTGATGTTGTGTAACACTGACCCCAGTACCCTGTAGCCCCGCAGTACTCCCGAAAAGATCGCCTGGGGAACCTCACAGATCCATAAAACGCATGCAAACTGTACAGTCAAACTCCTATGACCCCGCCAGGAGTTCTGCAAAGGCAATGAGCAGGGTTCACATATTTCAATTAACTGAACAGCCTTGGCTGGAAGAGTGAGTGGAAGAGTTTTTTCCTTCTACAGAGTTTGACATAACTGATGGCCAGTAAAAAAAAAGGTTTTTGGGCCAGTGATGGTGTTTCCACTAACTGGAGTTATGTGTTCACCTGTGAGACAAACAGCTTTATGAATGTTATTTTTCTGGCTGTTGACGCTGTCATTTAAATTAAAAGAAGCATTTCAGGTAGTAAAAATCACGTTTTTATTGTCATGGTCAATGACTCCGGTCATGCAGCATTTCACTTTCATTTGAGACTGTAAAACATGTTTAAGAGCGTGTGTGAATAACACACGCCCACACATATTATTAAATACAACCTTATTAGCCTGTTTATCTCTACGAAAAAGCTGCTATCACAGCTGAAGTGAAGATGTTACTTTCATAGATTAACGAGGATCTGCAGCTTCTCATCTCTGACATACAGCGAGCAGCAAAGATGCAACAGCATCAACAACAATGAACCCAGGTGGAGTGACAGAAAACACTTTTCTAGAGTCGACAACAGCTGTGATCACAACCAAAACCTCTGTTGGTAAAAAGCCAGTGGGGTTCTTAATAAAACCAACTTTTCAATGGAGTTTAAGGGAAAAGAAAAACAGTCTTTGGTTAGATTGCCACGATCACTTTCATTGGCATTTCCCTTGTAATTTTTCCAGGCTAACAGTGTCCATCCTTTCTGAAAGTCAAAAAAAGGGGCACGGAGTATACTCCATTCATTTCAAAGCTTGATCAGCTTATTTTACCCAACAGTGTAACAAGTAAGAGAAATTAGCTTCTTAAACAAAAGGCTAGTAAAGTTGACATAAAATACTGACACTGCACTGTCTAGTGGAATGTTAACCAAAGCTCTGTAAGGACGATAAGCTATTGAGCATGACAGAGCAATCAGGAACAGATATACACACTGCAGAAAAGCATTAATTTTCTCTTCTTCTGCTGATGTTCTTTCCCTTCAGCTACAAGCTGGGCTTATAAAACAGATTAATCCTGTTTCCATTTGTTTGACTTTTCACAATAAACCTCTTGAGCACCAGACACACATGGGCAAACACACATGTAAGGTTGCTGGTTAGATAACTACAGATGAGTCCCCTCTTTTCACAGAGCTGGTGGACATTCCTCACAGGGCTGCAAAACCTGAACAGAGAGGGGATTTTCAGACATTCGACTGGCGTCTCTAGGAAGCTGCGGGCAAAAACAACAGAGCGAGGAGGAAACGAGCCAGCGGATGGCTGGTGGATGCCGTTCTTCTCTCTGTTGTGGTGTTTTTTTCTGTGGCTGGTTTCCATTCATGAGCTATCTGGCCACATGAGAACTAAAAGCTTTCTTAGGGCCACATCCTCAACCTCACTGTCATATGGTGTGTTTGGTGGGCTGCATCGTAACAAATAAACGTATTTTTAGCAACAGAAATGACAAGGCAGCACAGCAGCGATGCTAACGAGCATCAGTAGTGGCGTGAAAGAGACGACAAAGAGATTTACTTACCTGGGCGTAGTCCCGCTCTATAGCTGCCCTCTTTTGGCTGAAAGTCCTAAAGAGAAGAAAAGGGAGTCCATTTGTAAATCAACACAACACAATTATGGATAGGACAACATACAACAAATCTACTGTTTGCATCCATAAATAAAACCAGGATTGCAAAGGCAGAATGAGTTGTGTTTACTTGAACTTCAGATTTTCTTGCCAGTATATACAGATTTCAAGTCAAAATGATCTTTCACTGTCATCTAATAACACACAGACATACATTGCTTTCATAGCGTGGTCAGAATGACACTTTGAGGTATGTACCAGTTTGCCTTCTTCTTGTTGAGTGTATGTACCTGTCCTTGCGGCAAAATGTGGTTCTGGAGAGACCTACTACAGTGGGAATTACCGCAAAGTATTACTGGATTTTGAATATACAATAGACATATATATATCAGCATGGCCAATATGTTGGCTGATATTAGCTATACGCCTATATATTGGTATTATATTGGTATCCTTTCCACTAGTAAGGACTCGGCTTGGCTTGACTCGGTTTCAGTCATTTTCCATTACTACTGAGTACCACCTCAAGGTGGATGGGGTCGTCACAGCAACTCAGCCAAAAGTCACAACAATGGAGGACGGCAAAGCAATGGTGTATTTGCTGCTCGTTCTACGCCTTTTTGTCAGAACAGGCATCAACAGAATTTATGCCACCGATTGGCTAGTCAGTGGCGTCACGCAATGAATCATGAGAGCGCCCTACTTTTGCAGAACACAGACTCTCTTAATATTGCACCTTAAACTCTAGAGACAATAATATAAACACGTAATTTATACTGTTGTAAGACACATTTCTACTAGATATATCAGACAAGTTCACTCGAAAACCAAAAAAAAAGTCCAGCTAGACCTGCTAATTTTAGCCACACTAACATTAGCAGTAGCTCATAATCAGACATGCAATATTTGTACACATCTACAATTGAATGAGTTGACTGATTTTTTTCTTCAGTTTAATCAACCAGTCTCCTGTTCAAGACAAAGTGACAACACTTGACAATAAAAGTCCAAGAAATCATTAAGAATCTGCTGATGTGAACGTATCCCACGTATCCCGTACAAAGTATCCCATCTAGCATTTTTCAGGTATTTTATACCCGCATTACTAGAGTTGGGTACAGGAACCTGGTATTAGGCAGGTATTACAGACTAAAGCACTGATCATTTTTGACCTCAGTATTGAAAAATGATTGTGGATATAGTGAACTTTGTCATCCACGAGTAAACGCAACATTCTTTTGTGATACTCCACAAGAAATGCTAACATAATTGCCTCCTGAAAGCCATTAAACCTATATAAAGATAACAGTGGCAATAACATCAGAAACCACCAGAATCTGAAAACATACTGTGATAAAAAAAAAACACTCTCAAACCAAATGACCACGCTTCCTGATTATTGTTAAGCTTTTATTACTCCCCCCACTCCACGCCATCCCCTTAGCTGCCGCCCTCTTTCTGTGATAATTAACATGGATGTTTCTAATGACACCATCTAGAAAAAGCCCTACATTTGTATCCTACATATCAGAGGCGCCGCTCTTTTTTTATTGCCATTTCAATTATGGTTTTCTGTGAGATGCTCATGGAAAACCAGCACTTTTTACTCACAATAACAGGAAGTTAATCACAATTCAACTTAA
This sequence comes from Pelmatolapia mariae, assembly GCF_036321145.2. Lineage (NCBI taxonomy): Eukaryota > Metazoa > Chordata > Actinopteri > Cichliformes > Cichlidae > Pelmatolapia > Pelmatolapia mariae. The sequence goes on along the minus strand of NC_086236.1, from coordinate 7,347,132 downwards.
GTTTATGCAAAGTCTAAGAAAAGAAGAGAGGTCAGTGCCCTGGGAAAAATTCGAGTGCAGCAAAATCATCATTAAGTCGTTAAACATGTCGAGACTTGACTTCCATGCTCCACCCTGCCTCCAAACAATCTGCTGTACTTCCTGGGAGCTTCCCTCTCTTCCTCTTCACTGCATTTCCAAGGCTCCCTTTATCCACTGACCCCCACACTTACTTCCTGCCATTTTCCCAACCAGAGCTTTTGCTGACAGCCAGACGTAATTTCAAGTTTGCTGAATCATTTCTTGTCAGTGATTGAGGAGCGACCCTTAAAAAAATCTGTACCAGCAGAGTTTCACATTGTTCCTGGCTGAGTAAAGTTGCTCACCCTCCCACAGCGAATGGTTCAGGGTAGTCAGAACATCTGGCAGCTCTCTGTGACCTTGACTTCCAGCTGTTTGGAGGTCCACAGCTCCACCACCAACCACAGACAGGAAGCGGGGAGCCAGTAGGCTGTCAAATCTAAGGCTGATGATACAACCACAACCTTTGGCTTTTAACTTTTAAAATGCCTACGCATCTGAACACAGAGCTCTCTGTGTCACTATTTGTTTACTTGGCCTGATCCTCAGTTTTAAAGACTAATCCACTTTGACTTTTGGATTTGGTTTCTTTAAAAAGTGAAAAACAACCTTCAAATAGCCTCAGAAAAATGTAAGAAGAAATAATTGGTTTAATTTCTACTTTAAGGTGTGTAAAACGAAAACATGAGAAAGATAATATAGAATAAAATCACATCATATTGTCATTTTGTAGGTAGATAATGGTGCCATTATCAAGAGATTAAATAAAAAAGAAAGAAAAGATTAACAAAAACAAGGCTTTGGCTATAAATTGATTTAAATTAGTTGCAGCTTTTGGCAGAGCTAAAATGTGCTTAAATTTGTTCTGAGGGCTCAAAAAAGATGAAAAAAAGGCAAATAAGAAAAGCAACACATTTTGGCCCACCCCTCTGTGCTTTCAGAGACTGTAATTTCTAAAATGTTCATAGTATAAAAAGAAAACTTGCATCCCACGAAAAGGTCATTGTTCAGAATAAATCTGCTGATTCTGAGGAGCTTTGACTGACTTTTTATGGACACTTATTCATTCACATATTTACAACAGCAGATGCCTGAATCGGCACTGAATAAAGGCTTACAGTTATGTGTTTTTGCTGTAACCCGTACACGAAGCCAGAAGGTTGCTAACTTAGCTAAGCACAAAGCTTCACTTTGTCCAAACATAACCACAAACAGGCTAATTTTAATGTTTATAGACACCAGCTTTGACTAACCAATCCTGCGTGCCAGGAAAAACTATAAGGAAAAATGAAAAAATACAATGCAAATTTGTGTTTTTAATTTAGTGCTTGAACTTGTAGCGGTAGAAGGAAGGAGGCTGGGTATGTGCACAAGTGTGAGGGTAAAGCATGAATAAATGCAACCATATACAGTGGGGCAAAAAAGTATTTAGTCAGCCACCGATTGTGCAAGTGCCCCCACCTAAAATGATGACAGAGGCCAGTAATTTGCACCAGAGGTACACGTCAACTGTGAGAGACAGAATGTGAAAAAAAAAATCCAAGAATACACATGGTAGGATTTGTAAAGAATTTATCCGTAAATCAGGGTGGCAAATAAGTATTTGGTCACCTCAAACATGGAAAATCTCTGGCTCCCACAGACCTGTAACGTCTTCTGTAAGACGCTTTTCTGTCCCCCACTCGTTACCTGTATGAATGGCACCTGTTCGAACTCATCATCTGTATAAAAGACACCTGTCCACAGCCTCAAACAGTCAGACTCCAAACTCCGCCATGGCCAAGACCAAAGAGCTCTCGAAGGACACCAGGAAAAGTATTGTAGACCTGCACCAGGCTGGGAAGAGTGAATCTACAATAGGCAAGCAGCTTGGTGTGAAAAAATCAACTGTGGGAGCAATCATCAGAAAATGGAAGACATACAAGACCACTGATAATCTCCCACGATCTGGGGCTCCACGCAAGATCTCATCCCGTGGGGTCAAAATGATCATGAGAACGGTGAGCAAAGATCCCAGAACCACACGGGGGGACCTGGTGAATGACCTGCAGAGAGCTGGGACCAAAGTAACAAAGGTCACCATCAGTAACACACTAAAACAGCAGGGAATCAGATCCCGCAGTGCCAGACGTGTTCCGCTGCTGAAGCCAGTGCATGTCCAGGCCCGTCTGAAGTTTGCCGGAGAGCACATGGATGATACAGCAGAGGATTGGGAGAATGTCATGTGTTCAGATGAAACCAAAGTAGAACTTTTTGGTATAAACTCAACTCGTCATGTTTGGAGGACGAAGAATACTGAGTTGCATCCCAAGAACACCATACCTACTGTGAAGCATGGGGGTGGAAACGTCATGCTATGGGGCTGTTTTTCTGCCAAGGGGACAGGACGACTGATCCGTGTTAAGGACAGAATGAATGGGGCCATGTATCGTGAGATTTTGAGCCAAAACCTCCTTCCATCGGTGAGAACTTTGAAGATGAAACGCGGCTGGGTCTTCCAACATGACAATGATCCAAAACACACCGCCCGGGCAACAAAGGAGTGACTCCGTAAGAAGCATTTGAAAGTCCTGGAGTGGCCTAGCCAGTCTCCAGACCTCAACCCCATAGAAAATCTGTGGCGGGAGTTGAAAGTCCGTGTTGCTTGGCAACAGCCCCAAAACATCACTGCTCTGGAGAAGATCTGCATGGAGGAATGGGCCAAAATACCAGCTACTGTGTGTGCAAACCTGGTAAAGACCTATAGTAAACGTTTGACCTCTGTTATTGCCAACAAAGGTTATGTTACAAAGTATTGAGTTGTATTTTTGTTATTGACCAAATACTTATTTGCCACCCTGATTTACGAATAAATTCTTTACAAATCCTACCATGTGTATTCATGGATTTTTTTTCACATTCTGTCTCTCACAGTTGACGTGTACCTCTGGTGCAAATTACTGGCCTCTGTCATCATTTTAGGTGGGGGCACTTGCACAATCGGTGGCTGACTAAATACTTTTTGCCCCACTGTAGATGGTGATCTGCTGCAAAATACAGGCAACAAGGAGACCACCTTTGTAAAATAAATAAATAACTAAAAAAAAAGCATGTGAGCAGCAATCAGCTGTTTCTCCAATCCCCATTTGGGAGAGCCAGAAGCACATGAACCAGCTCTCCAACTGCTGCAGGGTCTCGTTTATCAATCTCAGGGCATAAGAGGGACTACCAATACCAGCTGTAGAGCAAGGATGGGAGACCTGCTGGAGAAGCAGCTAAGAAGCTGAGGACCTGAGGAGTGCCATAACAGCAAACGAGCCAGATGTTAAGGAAAAAAGACATGGGAAAGGTCACAGCAAGCTGTTTAGCCGCGACTGAACAACCTACAATTTTTTGTTAAGTAAACGTTGAACAAATGAATTGGAGAATCATTCACATGGTGGAGAATTAAGATAAACTCCATGAATTGTGATACACATAGCAGGAAAACCTGTGTCTTTTGTTTCAAATATCAAGACCCTTCAGTGAGAAAATGATGAGTTTTTTGAGTATATGGTACTATATATCCCCAGACATACTTGAGCAGCCTGGTCAAATAAAGTCTGTGTGTGCAAAACACTCCTATTTCACTATTTCATGCACACTCATTTCATTTCAGTGCAGTGAGTCTTTTAGTTTCCCTCCTTTGTTGTCATTTTCATAGAGAAATATGGAGCAGAGAGCGGAGGAGACGCTACAACCAAAGCCAAAGATTTTGACCCTTAAGTACTGGAATTTAAACACACCCTAAAACTCAGGCAATGATGTTAGAAGCTCTGTTCCCAGCAGCAGCTCTCTCGTGAATAATGCAATAGCTTCCAATTAGCAAATTATAATAAAATACCTCTTTTTTAACTGAGTGCTGTCACTTGCTGTGATCATGTTAACTGAATTTTTTGGGCTGTTTCTACGGTTGATGGAAAAGAGCATGAGGTGTTTGGTTAATGCTTGATCTCCAGTTACTAGATTAAAAGATTCATGGCCATGTTCATGGAAATGCTGTAATTACTTTTAGAAGACGAACAGCTTTGCATATGAGGACCAGTCTGAAACTGTTTTACCTCTTCAGAAAAATCATCTTGGCATTTAATAGGTACCCTGTGATGCACCTGTGTTTGCTTACCTCAGGTCTTCGAGCAGGTCACACTCTGTCTGGTGTTTGATCTGTAATCTGCTCATCTGCTCAGCATGAATGTGTTTCAACTCCTGGGTGACCCGGACCTGAACAGGGGAACAGAACAAGGCTGATTAGAAACACCTTAAAGCTGTCTTCTTCTTCTTCTTAACCTCATACAGGGAGACCAAGGAGATTTCATCTGGCGCAATCACAACAGGAGCACCTCTAGAGGGTAGATTCAGCTTAATTATGAGCTGATTCAGCTTAGCTCATAATTGGCATTACTGGAAGTGATAACCATCGTTATCAAGCAGTACCTGCGACCAGGTGAGAATTGGTCTCTCTGGGTTTCCAATTGGATGTGAACCAAGAGACCAAAAGTCTCATTACTGACCGCCAGGAGTGTTTTGAACTTGTCGTATAAATACATATGAAATGTACTTATTAACATCAACTGATTTGGAGGTTTTGTCTCATTATTTTGGTCAATTTTCCACTTTTTTATTACAACTCAAAAGTGAAAATCTGTTAAAAAAAACAAATCAAAAATCAAATATGATCATTTTATTTTAACATTGTATGATGTTCAAAACAATATGCCCAGCCGAAATACAAGAAAGCAACAATGAGAAACCTGAAGCAAGATCAATGGGTTAGCAACACGTTTGCTTAAAGTCAGCGTTTTCGGAGAGCTCTTCTTACCTGGCCAGGTCACCATGACAACTGAAAGCATAACCTACTCCGTAAGAGGTTATGTTCAGAGTTTTGGTGTAAAACTTTTTTGAAGGGGGGGGGTTAGCTTACAGCATGTTCTCAGTGTGTTATAGATTCTCTGTTGCAGGACTGCATGCAACCTGTTGCATGTAGTAGCAGGTTGGCATAACTAACCTGTTACTAACAACACAGGAGGAATGCAGTTCTGTAAAGTTGCAGCAGAAAAATGTGTCGCACAGTCACTGGAATCTGCATGCATCCAGTTGGTTATGCAGAAAATGAATGTTTTCATGCTTGGTTCTAATCTGCTGCAGGTCTATTTTACACAGCTGGACACATTTGTGCAACATTTCTTTCCTGATTGATTACAGCTTTATTTTTTATGGCGTATTGTCTTAGATCCCTATCACCAGCTCCTCTGATAATGTTTGACTGATGTAGGTGGAGAAAGTTAAACTACCATTGTGACGCCAATTACTTTCGGCCAGGGGTGCCGGTTTTGTCGAACCAGATAATGCATAATAAAGCCTGGCCATGTTGAGTTTTCCAAGCTTCTGAAACACAGGCAAACACCAAAATTTTAAAATAACCACTTCATCCTCTCACCATCAGTGCACTTCTGGATATTTAGCTGACATCTTAGTAAAAATATATATGTTCTTAACTCAAAATATAGTGTGTTTCATTCCCATCCCACATAATTCACATGACCCATCACCCTGTTTTCATTTTATAACAAAAACAAATAACTGAAAATATCATAAGTAAGTTTAATAACACGATGCTTAACACATCTTGCAATTTAATTATAAAGAAATGACTTACTGAGAGCTAGTAAAAGGTGGGGAAATTAGTTAACTATTCCAGTCATCAGGCCGAAAAGCAATCAACTATTCTGATGATTTTTGTTTAGACTATTTTTGTTTAGTCTGCAGGCAAAGAGAGAATAAAATAAGCAATCTGATGATACAATGTATGCTTTGAGGCACTTCTGATGGATATTTCAGATTTGTTTTAATGCTTTATGGACCAAAGTACCACACAAAGGTAGCGTACTGATCAATAAAGAAATCAATGTTGTATCTTTAGTCTAAGATAATTCTTTAGATAAACTTTTAGCTAACTAAGAGTCCAAGGAAGACAAGATAGAAAGCAAAGCCTCATTAGTGTCTTGTTTGTCCAAAAATGTCAAAATAATCTGCTAATAACACAATTACAAGCAGAATTAAATTTGTTTTATTATACATTTTGTGGCTGTGTGAGAATAAATCATTATAATTAATTAATATCTTCTTACAGATATGATTCACTATCTTTAGGTTTATCCTTGGGTGTGAAACTATTAAGTACAATAAAAGGGAGAGCAGGCAGGTGCCTTTATTCCTTCATGAGCGAGTACAGAGGCCAAGATCCACAGCTAAAATAACATAAACTAGATAAAAAGTCGTCAAAGATGCTTTACCTTAATAAACAATTTGCAAAAACATAGAAAAAATCCAAAATAATCAACACTGCTGCCACTGTAAATTATATTTTCAAGCTATCAGTATGTTAAACGGACTGCTTGTGTAACAGTTAAAAAGTTTTTCCCTAGGGCATCAGCAGGAAAAACACAGATTTTTACAATTACATCACCCTTCATGGGGGTCATGCAAAATGTTCAAACACATTAAAAAAATCTTTAAACGCTCCATAAAGCTCCAAATACCAAACAAAAATTAACCAAAAACTAACAGCTTTATATTTACAAAATGTCCTGTGGTTAAAAAACTGCCCTGCTGTTGAGTCTTGTTATTGAAATATGATCCCACATGAACATTTTTTCGCATAGAGGCAGACTTTGCTGAGATTTGTTTGCTTTCATGCTTATTTCTGTAATAAAACACTTAGAACTAATCTATACTTTAACACCTACTGAGCTGTTTTAAGCTTTAAATACACCCTTTTAAGCCAACGAGTGCTTTTCTTCCGCACACTGACTTTTTGTTAGAGAAAAAAAAATTCCACAAAACTTCGTACTAGTATCTGTCAACTGACTCTCCTGGAGCTACAGGAATATTTGCATCATAGTTCTTAACTTGACTTGTAAGTTTTACAATAAGGTTAGTCCTCCTCTTAAAATCGGCACACATAAAAACACAACTTGTATCTGCGTTGGATAAAATGAGGACCTTCTTCCAGCTTTTCACCCCCCAACTCTGCTCCTCTTAACTAGCGGGTGGCAGCGGGACAGGAGGGAGCCAAAGTGGCATTTACTTGAACTTAAGCGTTGCTTAGCTGGATCAGTTTTGAGCCGATGTAACACAAAATCTCCGTAATATTATTTATTTAAACAAAATAAACTTTTTCTAAGATGTGCGCACTTTTGCGGATGCATTTATTAATTTTAGCTGTCACTTTAGCAGGACCCTTTCTCCGTTCGAGAGGGAACGGGGCACGTTAACGGGGCTATTCTCCCTTAAAAAAGTGGCACATGGGAGTCTTTTAAAACAAGTTTTCCTCTTGTGGTGGTATTTATAGAGGTAATGAAAGCAAAATCGGCATATAAGCAAACAAACAAGGACATATTTGGAGAATAAAAGGAGAGTTTTTTCATTTAAACCGGGCGAAGAGCAACAAAGCATAAATTTCCAACCATTAAATATGCACCAGTCCGTCGAAGTAACGTTAGCTCAGGGGGCTACAACGGCAAAAACTCACCTTTCTCGGCGGAGGCTGCATCCTTGTTCCTTGACATAAAAACTACGCAAAAGAAGGCGAAAGTATGTCTGAAAAAAAGTCTGTCCAAGCGCTACGACCAAATGATAACGGAAGAAGAATATTTCAGCAGGCTCAAACGGCCATGGCGAGTCCAGCAAGTAGTAAGTTGAGTCCCGTTGAAAACACTGTGGCCCCAGGGCGCAGAAAACACTGCAGCGAATCAAACCCTGCGCAATTAAGACACACTTCCCGACAAACTTTCAAAATGAGAGCTCGGTTCTGGGAAACATAGAGGCTACTTCCGTGCAGAATCTCGAAAATAAAAGCACGCTCGGTCAAAGTGTGGTTTTGAACAGATATTTTAAGGTTTTATGTAAGTTATTTTGTAACGAATTAACACATGCCTAACACATAAGACGCGTTAAACATGGAAACATGAGATTTTTGCATATATATCTATATCTTCTTCTTTCAGCTGCTCCCTTTTGGGGGTATCTATTTATCTATCTAGCTATTCGTGCGTGTGCTATAAAAAATGTTTTTTTCTGTAATAAATAATTCTTAAAAATAATACTACAGTTTGTACCTTAACTATTATTATACTTAATAATAAGATTACAAACATATAATTATATATGTGTGTAGCAACAGCTGGTTTGAAGGCTCTAGATAATTGCCTTTGTAAACACTGGCATTTCTTTGTAATACCAAGGAATTAAATTTCACTTTAACTGAACCTTTCCGGTAAGGACCTGAATTAAGGGTTAAAAAGCCAAACATTTTCCATAACGGCCTGTAAATTAGGTTTAGTATCTCTGATGGTAAGAATACGGTTTAATTTAACAAGCAGCCAAAAAGCAGATTAAAGCAGAGAAGGAAAATAGTGTTGGCTTAAGGGGTTTAAAAATGTCTAATTACAAAATATTCTCTAAGAATTCATGATGAAGATAATGTTTCCATTGTTAGTCTAATTAATTTCAAGTAAAACTTTTGATAAGGTTTAATATGCTGCAAAGACATTCGCATATCCCAAAATTTGTCTTGCAGCCAATAAAAAAAAATATAAGAATGCGCTCCAAGGAGAAGAAATGGATCCACTCCCTTCTTTCTGATTGGTCCTCTTCACTCACGTGGCAAGCCACTGCCTCTTTGATGATGAAGATCGCGCCTGCAGGATCATAAGTGCAATTTCCTGTGAAGTTTTCAAAATAAAATCATGTTTTTTGCACCACGTTGTGTAGGAGCAGCTTCAGTAATCTATGAATTTTAAAATAAGAACGAATATATAAATATATAAAAACAAATGTGGAGTAATATTTAAAAGTTATAATGTGTAAAAAAAAAAACCCCACAAAAACAAAGCAAAACTTGGTATAGAAATAAAATGTGTAAGAAATAAATGTTTCAAAAGCCCTCCAGCTCCTGAGTCTGAGACATTTATTTAAACAAACATGTATTTAAATTTATTTACCAACATACTGCGCATCAGGCTGGATTATTACCATCAATGTAGACATTAACACAATTAAAATGTATTAAAAAAATTAAATACTGTATAGGCATGGAATGCTTCACATTACAATTTATTTAAAGACAAAATGAGAAGTGTTTTATGTTTCTTTCATTGAAACAGGTGTATACCTAAATAAATTTTATAAATCTAGTTATTTAGTAAATATTTGCTTTCTGATTTTACATTTTTCTACACAAAAAAGCTGAAAACATAAGATTTGAAAGTTTGCGGATTAAATATATCTTAACAGTGATGACCCTAGCATGTATTTCTGAGAATTGCATTTAAGAGGTCAGTTAATTAATAGATTAATCAGTACACGATTATGCCATTGTACATTTTATAATTTACATTTTTGTGTTTTGAATCACTGACTGAATCAAAAAATTACATAAAAAATATTTCATAAGTACTTATTAACTATCAGCAGGGGATAATTAGCTGATAACCATAAATGTTATATAAAAGCTATATAAAGTTTGTATATTCATGTGTGTATGGGTTTATTTAAACACTGGACACAGGAAAATGTCAGCATCATACACATTTCCTGGATTCAGGTGACTTTTTCTGCTCCAGTGTGTGGATATCAGCATCAGTTTGCTGTGGAAACGCCCTCTTTAAATAGGCATCGGTTCATATTCATCTTGAATTTATTCAGTTAAATTATATTCCTTTGGACTTCCAAAATATATCACACTTTATGCCTGTGTTGTGGAGCTAAACAATGAAGCCAATAAAAAGTACAAATCAGATTCTCTAATTGTGGGACAGTTTGGAAGTTATGAAATTAATCCGTGTGATTTTTTTAAGGGGGACAAAATAAAACTTTTTAAAGCTATTGCACTGCCCTTACTTTAAGTACAATTTAATTTGGAGCGCTTTTTATTGTTAATGGTTGCTTAGGTGCGGATTTCTGGCTTCTGAAGTGTCAGAAAAGGCGAATGCATCACTGCTTCACACACTAATCCGCTAAATGGTCCAGATTGGTTCTTTTATTTTGAAGGACGCTTAAGTGAAACCGGTCGTGCTGCGTGTTTTTGTCTTTGTTGACAGCGCTGCAAGGTTAGACCGTCAGTGCTGTTATGCTAGAGGAAGAATGAAAGTTTGCTCACGCTGCTCTTGTTTTGGTTTGCATCGTGTTTCACTTTAGCTAGCCGATTAGCTTACTGAAGCCCAGCCATGTCTGCCATGTGGCGGCGGCTGCAGGTGAAGGTGGGACCGGCTCGTGGATTACTCACCTCCACACAGGTGACACGTCGATCCACATGGCTGAACGGACAACTGTCTCTATGTCAAAGCTTTAGCACAGGCACATCTCTACGAAATGACTTCTTCAAAGGTGGGAGTAACCAAGAAACGACTGTTATGCAACTCAGCAAGCCAGCTTACATTTAAAAATACTAAAATTATCAAATGGTTTGTGTTTCCTTAAATATGTGCAACTTTTAGGATCCTGCTAAACAGTTTTAATAAGCTACTAGAAGCCTGTCTGCAATTCGGTTGCATACAATGTTTCAAATAACAACTTTTATAGTTCTTTGCACTAAACTACTTAACGATTTGGCCGAAAATTCAAAAGGAACAACCATGCATGTTAATTTGCGTTAAAACGTTTGTAATGTATAAACTGTTTTATATGCCGAATTTGAGAGTGATAGCTAAAGTACCAGGAAGCATTTTAATTTCTTAGCTGAAGGTAAACGTTTGCAAGTAACCTTGAGAGAGTGTAAAGTTTGGGGTTTTGTGGCTCAGATCTGGAGACCCATATGGAAGCTATGCGGAAGAAGGCGGTGGACGCGCTTCCAGGGAGCAGCTGGACTCCTCTGGAGATCAACCCCAACCTTCCTCCAGAGAGGGCGGATATCGTGATCGTCGGAGGCGGGGTGATGGGCTGGTCCATCGCCTACTGGCTGAAACAGAAGGAGATGGTGCGCGGAGGGGTGCGGGTCCTGGTTGTGGAGAAAGACCCAACGGTGAGGGACTGAGAGTTAATGAGTGTAGACTAGCAGTGTCACTTTATTCCTTTCAAAATTTGCATGATTTAAATCTATTCAAAGTGCCAGAAGAAAGGATCATACTGTGCTCATGTCCTCCCTGCTGTTCAAACTAATCCTCGGCCTTTTCTTCCTCAAATTCATAAACTGCTCCCCCTGACTGTCCACAGTACTCCCAGGCCTCCACTGTGCTGTCTGCTGGGGGGATCCGACAGCAGTTCTCCTTGCCGGAGAACATCCACCTCTCCCTGGCCTCTGCCGACTTCATGAGGAACATCAATGTAGGTCACTGGAAATGAACAATGAGGCTTTTAATCATTAAATGTGACAGAACACGTGCTTTGTTAATATGTGAACACTTTGTAGCCATGTCAGATGAGATCAAAGAGGACCTATTATACTTTTTTCTGTCATACAGTGCTATGAAAAAGTTTCCCCCTTCCTGATTTTAGGACTTGTATGTCTCAGATCATCAAACAAATTTTGATATTAAATACAAAATGCAGTTAAATGTTTTATTTAAAGACTGCAAACTGTCACACCGCTGAATCCCGTCAGGAGCATCTCGGCGTGTTGAACGAAGACCCCATAGACCTGCAGTTTAACCACTCGGGATACCTTTTCCTGGCCAGTGAGGCGGTGGCTCACATCATGGAGGAGAACTACAGCACCCAAAGGTATCAGGCTCAAGAAACAAGTGCTCACACCACAGTAAAAACCCACAGTGTGTAACATGAAGGGCTGTGAACGGTCATTTGCCATTATTAATTTTCAGAGTTGCAGTTAATTTTAAAAATGTCGTGATATATTTACATTTTGGAAAGAAACTGAACTTATAAAACAACCATAGGGTTTATAAATTATACATTTTTCCATTTTCAGTCCTAGAGGATTTCCGTAAGGTGCTAGAATCAATAAAAACACAAAGGACATTTTTCATCTTAAGCTTCTGTGATTAGTTACATATTAGTTGCTAAGTTTGTGAGTTTTTGGGATATCAGAAAGCTAAAATTGAACTCACATTTCAGATACGCTGGAGCCAAAGTGTCTCTTCTGTCTCCGACACAACTGAAGGAGAAGTTTCCGTGGGTAAACACAGAGGGTGTGGTTCTTGCTTCATACGGTGAGTGCAAATAAAATGTGAACTGAAGGCCTGTAATGATTATCAGCAGCTGGGATGTGTCTAAATTCAGCTGTGAATTGACTGTAAAGTACATTAATTGTTGAGTTTAGATTCAGCAAATGTATGCTGTAGAAAAAAACCTAATTATTACATAGAGTTGTGGTCAGAAGTTTGAATTCACTCATTATGGGTATAAATGTCATGGTAATTTGGGGCTTTTAATGATTTCTTGGAACTTCTCTTTTTTCAGAGTGGAATTGGTTGCACAAGTTTGATTTTTTTTTAATCCACACAGACACAAAAGTATCCATAAAGGCTCAAATATATAAATATAAATTAATCATAATATTCTAATAAGTGGTGCTGAAGCTTCAACAAGGTCTTTTAACCAGATGTGAACGTGCACGGCAGACGCAGCTGTGTTCTGTGCATGTTTATTATTCAATGCACATCACCAACACACCCCAGTCAGGACCCAGTCCCATATTTAAGTTGGCGGGGCATGCTTGCCGATGCCTTGCAGGTGTGTCCACCTTCCCTGCACAGCACCGCAGGCCGCGCCCCGCCACACCAGACAAGGTCGAGACCTGTTAGCTTCTCATCACTGATCATGATTGACTGCAGCTGTTATTTTCTTTTTTCTGGCATAAAAAGAATGTGTTTGGTAGCACTGATGATACTCAGAACAATTGGAAAGCCTATTTTTAAACAACAAGTCTAAGATCATTTTGTAAGTGAGTCCAAGTTATTCAGATGTGTCACCACTTTACCAAGATCTGGAAGAACCAAACAGGCTCGAACATGCCACGAACCAGAAACTGTTAGAACACAAACGGCACTGCCCATAGTGGAGGAAGTTTTACGCCACCGTGGACTGAAAGGGTGCTGACCAAGAAAGAAGCTCCTGCTTGAAACCGGACACCTTCAAGCTCAACTTAAAATTGAAATTCACCTACTAGAGAAAAGTTTTATGGTCAGATAAGACAAAGGTTAGGCTATCTGGCCTCATGTTTGAAGAAGTAAAGGCGACGTATTCAAACCAAAGAACAATGTACCAACTGTGAAGCACGGTGGTGGCAGCATCATTTGGGGCTGTTTTGCTGCCAGTGGTACTGTTTCATTACACCAACCGGATGGAATAATGAAGAACTACCTCCAAATTCTTCAACTTGAACTCAAATCAACAGTTTGATGGTTGAAACTTGGACATAGTTGAGTGTTCAAACAGGACAATGATCCCAAACATTTTTCAGATGGATAAAGCAGGTGAGCGTTAAGCTTCTGGAATGGCCTTTCCAAAGATCAACATCAGCCTTATTGAAAATTTGTGGACTATGCTTAAAAGGCACATCTGTACTAGGAAACACACCAGAAACACTCCAGCCAGAAGCTTGTGATGGTTAAAGTACAACTTGCTAATGGATATTTAAACAAATATTAGTGGAGGTACATGTATATATTAGAGCATAAATGCATAGGTTTTGACCTGGTGAAATCCAAAATAAATAAAAATTTGTTCACCCAATTCTTGTTTTTTAAATTTCTTAAAGGAGTGTGCTGTACATTCATCACACACTGGAAAAATAACTGTTCAAAGAAATCATTAAAAGCTCCAAATTACCATGACATTCATGCCCATGAAGAATATGTGTAAACATCTGACCACAACTGTATATTTGGCTCTGAATTTTGTTCTTATCTGTTTGTATTTAACTGAGCTGCATATGTACAGTGTGACTTTCTCTGCTGCTCTTTAGTGTTCTGCAGTCGTGGCACCTGTAAATCTCATTAGAGTTCTGATTAACGCCTAAAGTTTTGACTTCCTCTTCTTGGAGAGAATTTCCACTAAGGTTGAAAACAGTCTGCAGCTCTGTCCTGGGGCAACCAGTGTAACAAATACACGCCAAATATGTAAGTGAAAAATAGGCGCAAAAGCATTAGTTAATCTGTGTTTGCACACCCAATTACATCACTGGATTCCCATCCAGCCAAAAATCCCCAACACCATCATTTGGGTCACGAAGAAATCTGCAACACTTAAGCAGAAGATTAACTGTGATAGATGAGCCTATGACACACTCTCGTTTTAAGACCTTAGAAAAACTAATCTGAGTAATGCAAAGCTGCGGCCAGCAGTAATTTAACTTATCAGGGCGTCTGACAGTTCTTTCCCTCTGCTAATAATAGATGATAGTGGTGTGGAGTCGCCTAATTATTCTCCGAAAGCCCAGTTTTAGATCCTGATTTGTCTTCTTTTGTCACAGTCAGTAAGAAACGGAAACTATTCACATCTCAGCAGCTCCAGCAGTTCTCTCAATTATTACTATTACTTATGGCATATTATAGTACTTATAGTATTGTAATATTCGATAAATATTATTCGCTGAAGTCTGGCATCACTTATTAATAATCAGAAAACCAGAAATGTTATATTTCAAGCGGCTAATGGTCTTTATCAAATGAATCATTTAAAAGAGAATATGTGCCAGTTTTTGTACTTATATCCAGTTGTTCATGATTTCCTTGTAATATTCAGTAATCGTGCGCACCATTGTGAATGTCTGTCTGATCTTCTGTCATGCAGGGCTGGAGAATGAGGGCTGGTTTGACCCATGGACTCTGCTGAACGCCTTTAAGAGGAAGGCCATCTCCATGGGAGCCATTCAGTGCTGTGGGGAAGTCACAGGTTCGTTACAGCGTCCTGACAACTAAACAAACACACACACACACACACACACACAGGGGAAATACATCTGCTAAGAAGTTGTTATAATCCTATTTAGTGCTTAAGATTTATCGTTTTTGTATAAACCGAATGTTTGTTATTGAATTATTTTGCACAAATCAGAAATTTTCATTTGTGCGACATCAGTCTTATAAATTTGGAAAATATGAGAATAGCTATAAAATTAATAAGAATCTTCACTTATACAGAACTTAAATTAAACAGGGTGGAAGAACTGCCCGTGGAGCAGCTGTAAGAGTGTATTTTAGGTGTTTCTAATTTAAAAAAAAAAAAAAAGATTATCAGTATTAATAATATTGTTGCCATAGGCATGTAGCTGTGGACACAACCCAGTCATTTTCATTTATACTAGCACTCTTAACAAAACAAGCAGACCACAAAATCAACAGCAACCGGTCCGTTCTCATTCCATTAATAGTGATTCGCTGTCCTCGACTCACCTTGTTCTAGCATAAGTGAGACGAGTCTAAAAACTCATTTATTCACCGTTATGAAGTGGTGGATTAAAACAAAAAACAACACAATCTTTTCCTAAAGCTCAGTGGGTAGTTTTTAGTGCCTAAACAGAACCAGGGGGGTGACAAAGGGGGAACAAAGTGATCCCACTGGGAAGTGAAACGCTGTCTCCTCGCTTTTAAATCTGGAGCGTATGCCCCCCCCTCAAAAAAAAAATAAAATAAGAAAAACAAAACAAAAAAAAAACCCTCCAGCTGCTGAGCACAGGCTTTGTAGGTCTCTAAACCAGGACGTTTATCCCTTGGTGACTGATGTTGCCACAGCTGGAGCCTCAAGGCACCAAAGGACACTTTGTGTGTTACACAGAGATTGAGGTTGCGTTTTACAAAACTGTGTTATGTTACACAGACATCCGTATAAAAATAATTCACTCGTATCACATATTCAAGCAGAGCAGACCAATAAAATCAGAGAAGGTTTTCTCTGTCTTAAGAAGAGATTCTGAGGAAGTCTCTGACTCTGCTGACCTGATTTCCTCAGGCAGTTTTCTTTATGGCTTTAGAGAAATATTAATCTTACATCATTCGTTGGATGAGAGCACGGATAGAACAAGTGGAGGGACAAGATTTGGATGTAGAAATTTAAACTTTGCTTTAAAACTGTAGTTACTCACCATTTTTGTAGTTTTAAAGCATAAATAAAGTAATATGTTTGTGATACATAAGCTATGAGGCGGTAAATAAGCAATTAAAATCATCTCTATGTGCATCGTTAAAGTCATATACACATTAATGAATGATCCAATAATGTATTCTCTTTTATTCTATATAATTTAACTTGAGGTACTTTAAATGTATTTTAATTGGTGCTGTCAGCGTTAATCTCATTAAAATGACGTTAACGCCATAACCGCATTAATACAGCAAATCTCCGTTAGCGAGTTAGTGCGGATTGCCCCATGCGTGGGGCTGCACGGCGCTAACGAATTAACGACATAACTGCCACTAATTTTAATGCAAAAACTTTGGTTTTGTTTGACTTTAACTTACTTTTATTGCCACGAAAAGAGTTGAATTAAACTCAAATTATTTCCAGGCTCTTGAGCAGTGATGCACATGAACATTGAAATCCTGCCAAAATTTTCAACGCTGCAGTTACTAAGACTTGGATACTTGGATTTCCCATTGGCCCTACATGCCACCCTTCTTTTAATTGATCGATTGATTGAAAAAAAAGATTTTTATTGTGAAATCTGGTATTTTCTGGCAGCCCTGAAATAATTTAGCTGATTTTTTTTTTTAAAGTAAAAACATATTTCAGAAAACAACAACTAGTTGTTTGGCAACTCCGGGCTTCCATACATGAGTATTTTAGTTTCTACATTCGCTTAAATAGTGAAAGGTCCCTGGTTGGATCCCAATAGGAGACAAAAGTCCCCTGTGTTTTGTCTCAGGAAGGGTGTGAAAATCTGCCAAATCAAATATCTGCTGTGGTGACTCGTTGTGAATAAGGGGGCAGCTGAAAGTAACTTTTTCTTTTTCTTTGTGTTGAAAATTGGTTTTAATGTGTTTCTCACACAGAATTTAAATATACGACAAACGTGATGACGACGACTGATGGAGAAAAGCTGGATCTGAGGAGAATAAAGTCAGTCAAAGTAAGTGGGACTGCAAGTGCTGCATGTCTGTGAGATTAGCGAAGCGTGTATTTATCATTCTGTGTGATCGCCAACATGTCGGAGAAGTCTCCGACTTGTACCTCCCTCGGTTTGGTTCACTTATGTTTATGTTTACTAAGCTTTAGAGGGGAATTCTCAGTTGCTGTGACACTTGTGCAGTGCAGTGTCTTCAACTGCTCAAATAAAACTTTATTGTATCATTAAATATACTAAAATGATTGCGTACAAAAGCTCTGCTGATTCTTAATGAACGTGTGAAGTCTGAATAACAACAGATGGATGGCATGTTCTTCAAATCCCTTCGGACCATATATCAACTGCAATTTCTTCCCAGGTGACCTCGTCCTGTTTAATGTGTCCCACACCGCCTGATTACTGGCACTAAGTACCTCATAAATTTGTCTTGTGGTGCTTTTAATACCTTTTTTTTTTTTTGCACTAGAGCACTAAATCCAGGAGGGATTGTGGAGTGCAGGCAGGAAGGAGTCAGAAAGGGAAGCCATAAAACTTGTGAGCTGCATTACGTCGTTAGAAATGTGTCTTAGGACGACTAAACTGTCTGACATCTGTCCAGATGAGGCAATATTACCATCAGCACAGAGATCCTTTACTGCACAATATATTACCAAAGGATTATTATAATCTGTAGACTAATCAGTCATTAACCAACATTTCCTGCATGTCCACTGAAGAAACCTGGAAACATATTTCCCAGAGGTCATCAAATAGCTGTCTGCAGTTTTCTGTTACCTCAGTTGAAGGTCTTGCTCTTCCCTTAAACAATACTACTTTGCAACAATCAGCCATTTTAAAACCTCTTCACAGCTATTGCTATTGGTGTCCTCTTGAGCAGCCGAAACAGTGCTGTCCTGTCTGGGACATAGTGTGTAGTGTGAGATTTCTGGCACCAGGAATTTGGTAGTTTGAAGGGTCTCCAGGAACCAGAGCAGTAGTGGAGTGCACCTAACAGGAGGATATGGACATTTCCTGGTGTTCTGGGAGTGATTTTCACCTGCTGTCACGGCTCAACCTGAAAATACTTCATAATATATTGAGCAGAAACAGACTGACCTCTTAGAATCCAGGGAACGGGCTCTGCTCTCGCCCTCTCGCTGTGTTGTCTAGGTGCATGTTGGTCCAATAATGCAGCTTCTCTAAAGTCACGCAGTGTTTACCTGATTCATTACAAATAACTTTAGACCAGTCATCTGGTGAGGGGAATAGAAGAGAGAGGCTGTTGCTGAAAACACACAAACTCACACACATAGTATGGCTTGGCACTTGCCTGGACCTCTACAATAAGAAGACTTCCACAGTACAACCCTGTGGATTAGACCAGTGGCCCCCAAACCCCGGGTTTGGTACTGGTCCGTGAGTCGTTTGGTACCGGGCCATGAGAGTTGAGGCTTGGGTGTGAAATTGATGGTTTTCAGGGTTTTTATCTGTTTTTATCGTTAACTCAGTTTCTCTGGGTCTTTTCCCGTGTGTTATGAATAAATCCTCTCTTTTTTGGTACTGGTACTGGTTTTATTTTGTTGTATTTATCCACAACACCTTACAGGCCAGTCTCTGAAAATTTTGTTGGACATAAACCGGTACGTGGCGCAAAAAAGGTTGGGGACCGCTGGATTACACCACATCCCTCTATATATAGGAATAGACGACAGACAACAGGGATTTAACTATATTTAAGTTTTTGGGATTTATAAATTACAGTCCACTTTTAGCTTAAAGAAGGACTTTAATTTTACTCCTTATTAATGAAGCTTGTTTGTCCTTTGAAATGGATTCATATCATTTTAAATAATTAGTACGGTTGTATGTTGTTTATGAAATTTTGATCTCAATTTGACAAATATTGTGTGCTAAAAAAGGATTTCTTTAACCGGCCAACCTTTAAATTAGAATTATTTTGATCTGTGAATTATGCTGAGCTACTCTACTAAGAGTCCAAGAATGAAAATATGGAGTTCAAACTCCAGCTGACTGATTGGCACGAAATACTTCCGTTAAAACTGTGCACTGTATCAGAAAAAGCACAAACGTTAGTTTTAGTTCGGGGTAATCTTCAGCGTAGTCTTGTGCTTGATGGGCAGAGGAGGTAAAAGTACATACATTCTGTACTTGTCTCTCCCTGTGAAATACAGCAGCTGGACCTTTAGCTAGCAACTTGACGCAACATGTTAGATGTTTATACGCGCTTGTCTTGTGTGCGGCTAGCGAGATGCTGAAGTACAGCAACTGCAACTTATGGACACCTGCAGTCATGCCGGTGTTGTGCCAAAAAAATAAATAAATAAAAACACCGGCCCGCTTTAACCTCTTTAACTATGCCACACAGTTTTTTTTCCCTCTTTCATCTCTTTTTATGCCACATCTCCTGGTGATTAATACGCGAGCAGGACTGCCTTTCATGTGTTCCTGCTCAGACTCAAATCGGTTTGATGTTTGAAGGCTCACAGTGCCGTGAAAAAATAACTCCTCTCAAGTACGTCTAACCAAAATTAATGGGCCTGTTTTGAAAATGTAGGGAGTAAGAGTAAAAAGTTTGTACTTCTTTTTTCCCACCTCTGATGATGGGATGTCTGCTTGTGTCGAGCAGGTGCAGATGCCAAACAGCCTGGAGTACCAGCCAGTGGAGTGCGCTATTGTGGTGAATGCAGCAGGAGCCTTTTCTGGTAAACTGACCGAGATGCTGGGAATTGGCTTTGGCCCCAAGCAGTCCATTGCTGGAATCCCGCTGCCTGTTGAGCCACGAAAAAGGTAGGCTATTGACTCGAGGGGCTGCTAGTTTTCTTTGAAAGGCAGCACCTCATACAGCGAACCGCATCAATACCAGACAGCTTTTTTCAGACTCTGCACCCCGAAAATAGAAAAACCGACTTCATGCCGCTGCCTGTCAGCGTCTACCATCTGCAGTCTCTTCATTTTACTCTTGCTCTGCATCATTTAGGCTACAAATAAAAATGAATCTAAGTAGGAATCAAGCGAGTCAGTCACATAACTTTAGTCGGCGTGTCCTGGACTGTTTGAGTATGTATGCCATCAGACAAGTTTTATTATTCCTCAGACTCAAGCATTCTGTGTAAATGGTGGCTTTAGATTTAGGTAGAGCCATTGCACCCCTACTGCCAGTCCCAAACTTGGATAAATGGGTGTGTTTAATACGAAAGGACATTCACCATTAAATCAAAAAATGAGATTTCCATACCAAATCAGTCTGGGCTCGGCTTAACAAAGACCACCTCCATTGGCGTTGGCTAACAGAGTGCTGATGGAAACTGTGCTACTGTTAGCTGAGGACAAAGGATGCTAGGGATAGGGTGAGATGTAGGGAGATGACTTGCTGTGCTGAATCTTAAAGGGAGCAGTCGAAAGAAGAAAAATGTAAAGAGGGAAAGTTCGGATACTTTAATACAGCCTGCAACCACAATAATACTGTACAATTCTAATGTAAGGAGACGTTAGGATTCTCTAAAATTGTAAATATACAACACAGTGCAGACTATTATAAAAAAAGCCTACCTACCCCATTTATACATTGCAATCTAAAAAAGGGAGGTTAGGCTAGTCTATAATATAGCGTGTATCCTTAATAATATTGTGTAATTACAACTTAAGAAGGAAAGGTTAGTATAGTCTATAATATAGCCCACACCCTTAAAAATTCGATGTCATTAAAACAAGAGACTGAATTTTTTCGATACTTTTTTCTTCTATTTCTTCTAAAACTCCCAAATGTTGCTCCCTTGCTTTCCTGTACCCACATTTTAAGTAATCATTGGGGCATGGTATTTTTAGGTATTGAAGATTACCTCGCATGAATTCAGAAAAGCCACATGTTAAATTAAACTTTCACCTTAAGCTGTGGGCTGTGGTTTGAAAAGCTACCCATTTTTCTGCCTTATTTAAACCTCCACTAAATCTTTCCTCGTGCCGCCTTGAACGGCTGTCAAACCATCACATAAACATTTTATAAGACAGAGTTTTGAGCTCTCTGGATGATTCTTTGTAGACACTTTTCCACGCAGAACAGAGTAAATGTCTGATCACTTTCATGCCAGAGAAACCTCACTTACATCTTGGCATGAAATGAAATATCAGCTGATATAATGTCATACTAGATGTACGACTCTGAGCTGTTTTGCTTCGTTACTGTTTTTCAGGTATGTGTATGTGGTCCACTGTCCCGATGGTCCCGGTCTAGACACTCCTTTCTTAATCGATTACTCAGGAGTTTACGTCAGGAGAGAGGGGTTAGGTGGGAACTACATCACCGGGGCCTCGCCAGAGGAGGTTGGTTTTTATCTCTGAGCTGTTTCCTTATGTTAACATTCAACAGCTGAGCAAATCATGTCGTAGTTTGCACTGGTTGTGTGTCCTCAGGCGGCAGAGCCAGACGTCAGTAATCTAGAGGTGGACCACAGTTTCTTTGAGGAGAATGTCTGGCCTCATTTGGCCTTTCGAGTTCCTGCTTTCGAGAAACTTAAGGTACAGTTGGGAAAGTGTGGTCACCCACATCATGTGGTTACTGCCAGCATTACAGCATTATTATCAGCCAGAACTGGTTTTATTTTGAAGCTTTCAGATTAATTTTATTGTATCCCCACTTTAAGTGAGTTAAATTTAAAAAGAAATGGACTTTTCCAAAACAAAAACAATGATTATGATCTCTCTTTATCACTTACAATAACATAATTTGTCCTCACACGCCTCCCCTCAGGTGACCAGTGCTTGGGCAGGTTTCTATGACTACAACACCTTTGACCAGAACGCAATCATCGGTACGCACCCCCTGATCAACAACATGTACTTCGCCACGGGCTTCAGCGGCCATGGCCTGCAGCACTCGCCTGCGGTGGGTCGCGCTGTGGCGGAGCTGATTCTGGACGGAAACTATAAAACGCTGGACCTGAGCTGCTTCAGTTTCAACCGGATTCTGACGCAGGAACCCAAGCTGGAGAGGAACATCGTATAGCTGAGCCGAACCCTGATATCATATCTTTCACATCCTGCCGAAGCCAAATTATTATAACTACCGTAATGTCTTATTCTTGTAGCTGGGAACATAACTTTAATGACAATTGATTTATGAGATCTGGGTAGTATAATTTCTACAATCCAGATAAGCAAAAGCAAAACCTCAGTGATTTAAGAAAAGGCCCAAATATGGCACATTTCCAGCCTTCAGGAGCTGCGGGAATTATGTCTCCTGACCATTTGGGACTGCAAAGAGCTCAGAGTGGATAGATGTCTCAGGATATTATTAGACATCCTGCCAGGTAGTGACAAAAACAGGTGGAAAGGTGCAAAAGAATACACTGACAACATCAGTGAGAAGAAATATAAAATAAATAATTAAAAATAAATAATAGAAAAATAATGAAAGGGCCTTTAAAAGATTCGTCTTTAAAGATTTTAGCACAGTTCTCACAACAGCAGGCTCAGAGAACATATATTTGGTTCTTTAAATTAGATTTGTCATAGTGTGATCTCTCTGATGTGTCACTGAAAGACATAAATGAGTCCCGTATCTTAAAGTTTTTCTTAATGTTTTTTTTTGTCTGATGTGTGATTTAGTTATTAAAATTAAATTATTTGGCTTAGAGCTGTCACAGCCTCAGATCAAGCGTTGAATTGAGTGGGCACCGTCAGCCGGTCACGTGGCCACGCCCTGCTTATCGCCGGGATGAGACCAAAGGTGTGGTGAACTGAATTATCCTTTAATTTCGACTTTTTCTGTGCATATAGAACATTTTTTAAATCAAGAGTTTTATTCTTTTAAATGATCATTTGATTTCATTTAATAATGAACCCTACTGGCAGCACCAGTATCTTTTATTAGTCTGATTTCAGAGGCAATAATCTTGCTTTCTAAAGAAATCAGTAGGAGGAACCACTGAGAATAAAGTGGAAGGAAGAGATGCTTCTTCATTAGAAGACAAAAAATATGCATGGAGGTGAGCCAGCAGCTGACTCACTCCTGATATAGAATAACAGGAATAACTTCTGCTTTCCAGATTTCCACTGAACTCGGCTGTTTGGTACCGTTATGCAGTCGGAACGTGCAAATTTAGAGTGAAACATCATCAGATGCATATGTGCTGTCCCATGCAAGGGTTTAACTGTGGTACTTTTAACAGCTTTATATACTTTTTGTGTATTTTTCTAATTTGATCAATATACTGTAAGTGTGTTGTATTGATCAGTGTAATTACATTTTTATCAATAAGACATTTTTTTTTAAAGAAAAACATGTTGTTGCCTGACTTCCTGTTTCTTTCATTTGTTGCCGCTGCTCCTCTTTTAAATTTCCATCTGCTTATTGAAAGTGAAAAACTATATCTGTCATACACTTAAATGTGTAAATATATATAAGGTGGTGTTATCTGCTTCTCTCAGTATGATTTACTGTCAGAATGTTTACTCTGTATTGAATTTGTGCGATTAAACAGCGCACAAAAGGCGGTCAGTACGATCATAAATATACAGACACTGAACCTTTTCAAAATAAGACTATATCATATGTAGACACTCTCAAAGCATTTCATTTCTTAAAAACATCCGCCTTACTTTGGGGCGATTACTTGGGGCGATCGTGGCTCAAGAGTTGGGAGCTCGCCTTGTAATCGGAAGGTTGCCAGTTCGAGCCCCGGCTTGGACAGTCTCGGTCGTTGTGTCCTTGGGCAAGACACTTCACCCGTTGCCTACTGGTGGTGGTCAGAGGGCCCGGTGGCGCCAGTGTCCGGCAGCCTCGCCTCTGTCAGTGCGCCCCAGGGTGGCTGTGGCTACAGTGTAGCTTGCCATCACCAGTGTGTGAATGTGTGTGTGAATGGGTGGATGACAGGTTGTGTAAAGCGCTTTGGGGTCCTTAGGGACTAGTAAAGCGCTATACAAATACAGGCCATTTACCAGGCCATTTACTTTCTTATCCAGCACTGCAAACGAAACAATAGTCTTTTATCCAGGAGTTCCTGGTGTTTTACACAAAACATGCAGCAGATGGAGCCATTTCAGTGGGCAATTTTAAGCTTGGAGCGTCATCACTTCTGACATGTTTCATGCAAACTGTGTATAGATTTAGAACCCAAAGCTAGGTGATTAATTCAAGTCAGTACCACTTGTATATTTTGCCTGTGATTATCATGCGAGTTAATATTTCTTCGGGGCACACATGTAGGCAGCAGGAGCTGCGGTCTGGATGCCAGATCGGAGTCTGAACCTTTCAAAACAGACTTTTCATTTTTCATACCAAGACTGGATCTGTTTATTCTAAATATATTCAAAAATTAACCTTTCAAACTGGAAAATGTCACACTGGTGTGGATAATAAAAAAAATTTATACTGCTGTAAGGTCAGGGGAAAAAAATTAACTGGGAAAGGAAGGAAGTAATTGCGCTACAATAATAATGCTTTTTAGGAAGAAGGATGTACACCACAGTGATGAGGTGCATAAGAAGAGGAAAAGGCGAAAACTGGCCCTAGTAGGTCTAAGGGACAGCCCCCACTACCTTGGACTCTTTACCTTGTGGTTTTAGAACTGAAGAAGCCTCTTGGATGAGGTGAACCATTTGTTTTCAATTAGTGGTAGAGATAGTGATAGAGAAATCACTTACGTAAATACAATAATGTAAAATGTATTATTTGGTGTGTCATAAAAACGATACGATATCTTTCCCCATTGGAGCATGTTGTGAATTTGATCAAAAGTGACACTAAATATTAAAAAATGTGCTGGTGAAGGGCCCTGATTGACTTCAGGGCTCTGTGCAAGTACCCAGTGTTCCCACATAGTAGTCCATCTATAGTTTTTAAATTACAGAAAACTCTACAAGCTTAGGTCAGTTTATCACAACTAGGACAGGCACCAGATCGTTCAGGATGGCACAGCTGTTCCCTCTTTAAAAACAGTGAAGAGGACATCTGCCAGGTGCTGCAGAAGAAGTACGAGCAGCACACAGCGACAAGTTTGGGACTAATTGCACCTGCAAGTGTTGCCTTCCATCGCTGAAAAACAATTTTGCATTATTTGTGGTTTCGCCTTGCAACTTCAGAGGAGTTTATGAACCATCCTGCTCCCCACAGACCAGACACCTCCGCATCCTCCACATCTCAGCTTCCTGCCGCTCAATGCAGCAAACCAGCAACGACTGAATCATTTTGCACTGCAGAGTCTGTCACCGGCAAAACCCCACCAACAGGTTCCTTCACTGCCTCTGAGGTAAGTATGAAAGCAGAGCTGCGACAAAAGCCCCTCTGCCAAAGTTACAGGAAAGCAGTTCATAAACTGCCTTGAAAGTGTATCATGTTTTCATCACAGAGATGGTAATGAGTGAGCTGTCGGGCTGAACTTAACCCCCTCTGTCATCAAATCAGCTCAGGGTACACATGATTAAAACCATTGGGGTTTATTTTATAGTTAAAGGATGTTGTGAAAGCTGCTCATTAAATCTGTCATAATTTATGTGGAAAGCCAAAGCAGACACAGAACCCAGTATAAATAAATTAAATTGTTTATTTGGATTGTCTGTGCTCCTTTCCATTCTGATTGGTCTGGTCTGTCTTGTTTTGGTTCCTTTCAACTGAATTAAATTCAATTTTATTTTATTTATTTCGTGCCAAATCACAATACCAGTCACCCCAAGGCACTTTATATTTTAAGCTAAAGACCCAACAATAATACAGAGAAAAGCGAGAAAAAACCTCAACAATTAGATGACCCCTATGAGTAAACACTTTGGTGACAGTGGGAAGGAAAAACTCCCTTTTAACAGGAAGAAACCTCCAGCTGATCCACGCTCAAGGAGGGGCGGCTATCTACAATGTGACCATCAACACTCCCAGGCTCCAACCTTCGCTTGCCATCTAGCTCGCTGTGCACCCAACCCAAGTGCCTGTGCCTGTCCTGGAGGGTGGTGAACAGGGTCCACAGCTCCATCCAGGCCTGGCCATTAGACACTGCCTTAAATGCTCTCCTCCTAGTTCTGGCTCCAAGAGGAGACCGCGGTTTCCCACTTCCAAGCAATTTTGTCCCTCACTTGCCAGGTTTTCCAGGCAAATCCGAGTAGGAGGACGCCCCAGGGTAGGGCCTAAACCTGCTGGAGAGATTATATATATCTCAGGATCTCCATGGAGGAACTGTAAAGTGTTGTTTTCCTCCTTAGCCTGTGGCAGTTGAAGGCCACAAGGCTGAAACCTTTGCATTGAAAAAATGAGTGTCACGTCTTTTCTTTGAATTTTGTGTCTTTTTGCTGCCTCCTTACCTTTGAACTCATCATCATTGGATTTACATGATTTGCACAGGTGGGCATACTGGGAACGAACTTTCGTGTCTTTGACCTCGACCTGGATAAGCGATTTGGATTGAACCCTTTCTGCTTCAAAGATCCACTTTGTATCACATTTAGAGTGAAAAATGGTTTAAAAATAAAAGTAAAACAATAAAAATAAAGTATTTTCTCTGAACAGTTGTAGTTGACGTGCTCTGACTTTGTTGGTCACAGCAGTTTCTTGGAGTCCTGCTAGGAGAATGTGATGATTGTTCTGCACTTATATATCACCTTTTAACCTCAGTTTGCTTCATAGTGTTTCACATTCACATTCACACAGTTCTCCTTTTGTATGAATCAACGTTCATTAGTGAGATGTGGAGGACTAAACCAGGGTGTGCTCCTCTTGCCGTTTCCATTTTTTTGGAAAGCTAACTCAGTGGAGGGTCGTATTTCCCTCATATCAAGCATACAGACATGCTTTTTCTAACTCTTGGCAAGAAACTTAATGAGCTTATTTCCCCAAATGCTGAACTTTTCCTTCAATGAACCTGCAGAGTGTGATGTGCAGATGTGTTCTGGCAGCACGTTTAGAAATGCACAGCGCCTGGAGCTAAACACACTTGGGTGTGAGATGACTTTCTTTAAATTAAGCTGCTACAGGAGCCTGTAAGATTCTAGCTGAATTGCACACCCACTGCATCCACTTCCTTCTCCCTTTACTTACACGCAGCTGTGGCATTTATATTCATCACTGCTGGGGTAGGGGGTGGGCTTATCAATTCAGCATCACAGATCATGGTAATCTGTCCACAGATATGAAAATGGTCCTCCTGCAGCCAGCAGAATATTGCAAAGACACTCTTGCCCTGCAGCTCTTCATTCTGATGCAAATGGGAGGCAGCCTTGCAGGTTCAAAGAGGGGGAGGGGAACCAGGGGAAATGCAACCGAGGGAATTCTTTGTGAGGCCTGACGTAAATCTCAAATGTTCTCAGGACTGAAAACAAAACAGCATGAGTGCTTGCACCGATCACTGAGGCCTCTTCAATAGACGCACCTTCAGCCACACAAAGGCGTCGAGGCCTTTTACACCAAACTTCCCGAACATTCCCCCCTCCTCATGCTGGTCCCCAAATCTACACTGTCAAAAGCTGCTGCAGCCGAGGCGAGCCCACTCCTGATGAAGCCCGAGGTTGTGTTATTAAACTATTTTGATGGGTTGAAGAAGAGAGTCCTTCTGTCGGTCTCAGAGGACTGACGGCCACTGGGAGCTCCCTGGCTGGCTCCTCTGAGTGTATGGAGCCAGTGTACATGGTGGCATGTGGCTGGGATTAGGAAATTTCACTGTGGATTAAAATCTTTCCAACGCCTCCATGGCCACTCGCTGAAAGAAAGGAGTCTGAAGGTCCTGCAGAGATCTAGTGAGCACTTTGGGCCCATGGTCTCACGGAGCAGGTATGTCCCAACAAAACTTTTGTTTTTCTCTACAAAACTGAAGATCTACAGCTTTACTTATCGAGCATATATATTATGCATAGTGTTTTTAGGGGGGCTGTAGCTGTTTAGAAGAAAATGACCTCTGTTTTCAGTCATTCACCTCCATGAATGACTGGAAAAAAACAGCTGTTAAAATAGTTAAATGCTGGACAAATAGCTCTTAAAGATACAACCTGTGGTTATTTTGAATCTGGGGTAAACTTCAGTGCAAAAATATGTAACTTTTAAAGTTTTGGATCCTTTTGGCCATCTATTCAGTACGTCTTATGCAACACTCAAAGTGGACCACGCGGTACACGCTGCACGGTACATACTCTGCTATTTAACGACCATTCAGATCAGTTAATAAGTACAATGTATTTGTGCATACATAGGTTGTGTATTATCTTGTTATACTTCTATTCTAATGATAAAAAAGGAAATTCTCTACCTGTTATACCCTCGATCTCTAAATTTTAGTCCCCCTTTTCTGTCTTGTGCTGACATTTGTTTACTGGTTAAGGCTGTATGGTCAAGGTTGAACGAGCCTGGTGCAGGTTTTACATGTTTTATAAGAAGACCAGAACAATATGTCTGTGAGTGGTCTTTTTTTTCTACTGAAGAAAACATTGGGGGGCCAAAATGTAATTTACAGTGCAAGAAATGAGTCTGGGTCACCTTACTTGACAGGAATCTATATATTTTCTTTTTATATATATATTTTTTAAATATACTATAATATCTCATATTTGAGTACATAAAACCTTAATTAACAAAACTGGCTAAAACTGTATAATCATTTTGCTCATATCTTTCTGCTCAAAACCTGTTTTTTTGGTTTGCTCTATTTGTAAATCTTCATAAACAAAACTAAAATCCATAAGATGCATTACACTTTTATTTTAAAAAAAGGTTCAGTAGGTTGCTGTGCATCATAGTTTTTTTTAAACAGTTAAAGGTGTAAATGTGGATTTGTTGAGGGGCTATTCTCAGTTACAAATTCCTGTAATTAGTATTTACAGCAGCAGGGCATGTGTATGTGTGATTAAATCTAAATTAAATGTAGTGTGTGTGTGTTTGTGGTAATAAACTGAGTGGTTAATTGATGTTTCTAATAGATTTATAATGATAATGGAGCTCTGTGTCACACGGGAATGAGCAACAGGCCAGCGCAGAAAATACTTGTTAATCAAAATCAAATCATTGTTTGTTTTAGTCTTTTAATTTGATTTTCTTGGTAGTTAGACATGCATGGAAACACGGATCACTAGTGTAACACACTGACTTTTGCCCTGTTTGTCTATGTGGACATTAAATATGTCAAATGTTTTTTTTAATATTATCTGTGTAAGGTCTCAGCTAACTTTTTCCTCATTCTAACGATAACGTTAAACGATAGTACACTAAGTTTCTGTCCCAGCGGAACAGTGAACGTGAATCTACTCTTTTGGGATAATTATTGTACCTTAAAGTAACTGTGTGTACCTTTTAGTACAGTACCATTTCTTCTAGATTTTAGGTGCAATATCAGGAAAGAGTCTTTGTTTACTCAAATACAAAACATCTAATGTTTAGATTTTAAGATTTTACACTCTGACAAGTTCCACTTCTGTATCTGCTTTGTAGTTGTGGGAGCTTTGAGCCATCAGTAAGATGAAAAAAGCATATTATAAAATAAAGGGCAGCATGTACCTAATTTTGCAAAATTTTAAACTAGTTCATTAAAATACAAGTCTGACCTTTTAAGGTACAAAAGACAATACTAAAAACAACCCCTGACAAAGGTAGAATGACATTATCTACTGTCTAAACATAAAACAAAGGTAATAAAAGTAGAATTATCAAACAGTAGAATAAAGGTACTAAAGGTGGAATTATCTGAAAGAAGACTAAAGGTACTAAAGGTGGAATTATCTGAAAGAAGACTAAAGGTACTAAAGGTAATAGCGGTAATAAAGGTAGAAATATGTAAACTGAGAGGGGTTTTTTTTCTGAATGTGTAGGTGTTGCATGTGTGATTTTGCAAGGATTAACTTCCCTAGAGGAGAGTTTGTACTCTCTAATACTTAACTGTATTTGTTCCTCCAGCTCCAGGATGTTACAGCTGCTCCAGGGTCACAACCAGCCAGCTGGACAACGAAACCACAGAACCCGCCTGGTCACCAAAGACGGGCACTGCAACATTGAGTTCGGGAACATCGAGTACAGTAACCAGTTTGCGTACCTGGTAGACTTCTGGACCACCTTTGTGGAGATTCGCTGGCGGTTTGTTCTCCTTTTGTTTGTGGCTGTGTTCACAGGCAGCTGGTTCATTTTCAGCCTGCTGTGGTACTGGATTGCAAAGAGCAACGGGGATCTGGCTGGACAGAACCGCACAGAAGGACACATCCAGTGTATAGACAACGTTAACGGGCTCACAACGGCATTCCTGTACTCGTTAGAGACCCAGACCACCATTGGGTATGGAGGCAGGGCACTGACTGGCCACTGTGCTGGCACGGTGGCTCTAATTGTCATCCAGTCTCTAGTTGGGGTCTTCATCAACTGTTTCATGTGTGGTATCATCCTAGCTAAAATCTCCTTACCAAAGAAAAGGGCAAAGACTGTGACCTTCAGCGATACAGCTGTCATCTGCTTGAAGAAAGGAAGTCTGTGTCTCCTGATCAGAGTGGCCAACCTTCGAAAGACCTTACTAATCGGAAGCCAGATCTATGGGAAGTTGCTGAGGACAACGACCACACCGGATGGCGAGACCATCATCCTGGACCAGGTGGATATTGACTTCATGGTTGATGCTGGCAAGGATAACTTGTTTTTTGTTTGCCCCTTGACCCTGTACCATGTGATTAACAGATCGAGTCCATTCTTTGATCTGTCGGCTGACACCCTTCCTCAGCAGGACTTTGAATTGGTGGTCTTTTTGGATGGGACAGCCGAGTCCACCAGCTCCTCCTGTCAGGTCCGAACTTCCTACATCCCACAGGAGATCCAGTGGGGATACAGCTTTCTGCCGATTATCTCCCGCACCAAGACAGGAAAGTACCGTGTGGATTTTTCTAACTTTTCCAAGAGCGTCCGGGTCACCACTCCACACTGCGTCCACTGCTTTGAGGCCGACGTAGACCAGAGAAACCACAACAACCACAGCCAAGAAAATCACAATAACCAGCAAAAGAGGGGGATTGATAACCCGGGCTTTCAGGTGATTGACATACATGACTCTGTGGATGTCACTACAATGTGAGCTGGTAGAAAAGGAGCCTACGCTTTCATTGAAACAGTGAATCAGGATGTGGGAAGTAAAGTGTGAAAAATTGGCGCCTGTCACTTCCTTTGAAGCAGTTTCACTCTAAGTCAGACTGCACCAGCGAAGAAATATTTGGTCACGGTGAACCATTCAGCATCTGAATCGTTGTCAGCTCTTTTGCCTTAAACAGAACGAACATCCACAGCTGTTAAACTGTTTGAAAAAAAATCAGACAGAGTGGGAGTTGCTCATTGCAATCAAACCTCTGTTGGGACTTTGAATAGGTAACGTCAGAAAGATGGATTGTAGCTCTGACGCACAGAAAATGAAAGGGGGTAAAAGAGCGGATGCACAGTGGGTACTTCTTGAGAAGATTAGGACCTGAGCCTGTTATAATGAAAAGTGTGTGCCTTAAAGGCTGCAGGAGGAAATAAAAGGTAGTGCCTTTTGAGTTTGCATATTATTTCTATTACAACACTAACTTTGTGGTGTTTTTTGTCATTTTGACAGATCCTGTATGCCTGAATAATTAGGAAACTGGGATTTTAACTGTGACCAGTCTACATTTTGTAGATCATCCTGTGTAACGCTAACTTCTCAGGGAAAGTAACATTCTTAGTTGGAATAAAAGCTTTTTCACAATTCACTGACTTACATTTGATTTTATTGCACAATTTTTACTTTACACATTGAATATTTCATCAGAGTGTGCTATAAACAGAACTGAAATATACCACAAGGATGTAGATAATATAACTTCAAATTGACTGATTTATGCGAAATGGGTGTATCATGTAGTAGATGCATTGTGCAGTACTGTGCATGCAGAGATTGGACAACCCTTAGTAGTTTGGGAGCTGGTGATCGGACTCCCAGGACCTTTGCTCCTGAGTGTCACCCAATCCACAGTTGAAAGAGGCCTTATACCCTCCTATGAGTGACGGGTCCACAGGAGAAGCAAGCTAACGTAGTTCTGGTACCCAACTGGGGCGTCTCCCATGTGAGGTCTTTCATGTAGCCAGGAGGAGGCCCCCTGGGCAGACCCAGGACATGCTGGAAAGGTCTTGGCTGGCTCTGGAACACCTCAGTGTCCCCCGAGAAGAGCGTAGACTGCCTCCCCCTTCACAACCCAGACCCATGTAAGTGCCAGAAACTGGATGGATATAGGATGTCTATCATTTGCTGACAAAAATTAAAGCTTTTTTTTTATTGCAACAGCTTTTGATAGTCATTCTGCATTAGTGCATTTTTACCTTTGCTTGAGTATAAAGGATTATTTCCAAGATTTCATGAAACATAAATGAAATGTAAAACATAAGAGGCGATGAGGACTTATCCTGATGACTCTGTATAAGATGTTGGTCACATAGTCATGTTCTCCTAAATTGATGTCTGTTTTCAACAATACATAAAGATGCCAGAAAAGCTGAGACAGCTGGCCGAACCACCAAAGAAGATCAGACCACGGCTAGGATCAGTGCCATCTTACATTACAAAGAATTCATTCAGCAATAAAGATGTTTTTTTTGTTGCTTTTTTTCTCTCCCAACTGTCCCAGTTCTGCCAGCATTCTCTCTTTCATATTCTCAGGGATGTTTGAAAAGGTTCATCCAACAAACTTTTGATGTTCACACTTTTCCCCAATGCCCCACAGTGTACTGATGGCAGAAGATAGAACCGACAAAACAACATCTGATAACATTCATCCACCGTTTCGGGGTGAATTGATGGACCTTGTTATGGCAGCACCGCGTCTCTGCAGGTGTTCCAACAGCAAGGCAGGCTGTTCATTTAAGACCGGCATTCGACATTTTTGTCAGTGAGGAAGTGAGAGACTTCTGAAATGGCTTTCATCCCATTTGGATTTACAGAGGCAAGTTTACTGGGCTTCATCTGCATAACAATGAGCAGAACTGCTGAAAGAGATCGGCATAGTGAGTCTGAAGCAGCTGAATAGAAAAAATTAAGTAGAC
Organism: Pelmatolapia mariae; assembly: GCF_036321145.2. Classification (NCBI taxonomy): domain Eukaryota; kingdom Metazoa; phylum Chordata; class Actinopteri; order Cichliformes; family Cichlidae; genus Pelmatolapia; species Pelmatolapia mariae. The sequence continues at coordinate 7,314,043 of NC_086236.1, read as the reverse complement.
AGAGATGAGAGAGCTGAGTGGAAGGTGCAGAAGCTTTTGTTAATCTGGTAGAGGCCTGATTCGTTTATAACGACGCACTTTATCCCCTAGTGCCATGGAGATGGAATAATTACACAAAAGCACTGCTTTCCTTGGTTACTGTTGCTATGTTTGTCTAGTTTTTATTTAGAGGATGTTATTTTAAAGTTCTGGTCACAGAACTTTGAAGTTCTAGAACTTCTGAGACCTACATAAGGCTTTAAGACCAGACCTGGGTATTGTACAGCTACATCCTGCCCTTTGGTTGTCCCTGACCATTCTGGTATTGATGAAGTTTAAAAAATCCAGACACAGATACTCTCTGTGATTATCACTTGTCCACAGTCCTTGATATCAGACACTGAACCTGACTTTAATGCACTTGTTCAAGGCCAAATAGGCTACATTTCTCTAACTGAACAAGAAAAAAGAAGTGAAGACCTGCAGAAGCAATTAAACTACAGACAAAATAGCAACAGCAGTTGTATAAAGTTAAAATTCTATTAAAATGTGCAAAACGTGGACAATTTTTTTTACAATTGTTGATTAAATAGCTATAAAACTTTGGCATTTTTAACAATGGCTGTTTCACATTTTCATTGCCTAATTGTAACATTTATTCTTACCAGTCTCATCTCATTGGTGTGGTCAACAGTCCCAGTTCCTACAAACTTAGGAAGTCATGCAAAGACATTCATGTAACCTGTAAAATCACAAAGTTATGTAACATAAAATGCTAATGTTATCAGTTAGCTAACTGTTGCTGGAGTAGGAGGGTGGATTTAAAAATGTAATTAGGAAGTTAAATAATTTCATTATATATTTTCTCATTAATCTTTGGTTTTGAAAATGATGTATAAGAATTAAGAACATGCAGCTGTTCCCAAGAGTACTTTAATGCCTAATTATTTTTGATAGGTCATATTTATACAGAAGGAGGCGGGGCTTAACTGACATCTGACTAGTAAGAAAAATGCATTGTGAAAGCAATGAGGTTATAAAATCTTTATATAGGGATTTTCTCAAGAAAATGACATGAAAATTTAATACCAGAATGTAACCTTTAAAAAAGTGGGAGGTCAATGTTGAGTTCTATGGAAATCTATGGGAAAACCTTTTAAAATAACTTTTTGTTTTCTATTCATTTGATAAATTATGGTCTTATTTAGTGTGTGGGTCGTTATTTTAGTGGTTAACACATGCACCTAATATTCTGAAAGTACGGTAGTGATGTTATTTATATGAATTATCACAAATTTACATTCAAGACTGGCTACAATGTGGAAAATTATTGTGCATGTCTACAACCATAAGTAATGCTCGCTTTATTCATCTTTTGTCCTGATTTATTTCTTTTAAAATTACTTTTTTTTTCTAATTATGCTATAAAATTGCTGTGATGCAAAACAATAGATCCAATATTCCACGATCAATCTGGATTCTGTTAGCACACAGGAATTCAATGTTCTGACTGTAGTCAATGAAGCACAACAAAAGAAATTCAAGAAACTGTAATTAAAAAGTAATAAAGTGAAGGACAGATTCACTCCGAATGTTAAATGTATTTTATTCTCAACTCCTCTGGATTCATGTGGGAAGCAAATGGAATTCATTTCACATGTAAACATGTCGTTTAAGGTCACTTGGATGTTGGAGTGTTGGCAGGAAACACACTGTAGCAACAAGAGATGTCATCCCACTGAAATTCTTCAATAGTATGTCAGCACGATCGTATTAGTAGATTTCTTATGTAAAGCTCAGCATGCACAAAAACTTTCCCAGCAGCCTTTATTTCACTGGATGAAATGAAAAAGAAAAAAACAAAACTAGGTCGGGAGGAAATATGGATGGCTGAGCCTTTACTAAAGAACATTTAGTTATTTAATTATGTTTAAAACAACAGAAGCCTCATTATTAAACTGTTTAAGTCAAGATGATCCACATTTGGACAGTCACGATACTGATTTGATAAAAAGGCTCAGCATTCATGTTAAACTCAGAAATCTGATTTCCAACCATGTTTGGAAGCTTTTTTTAAAAAAATAATTAATGAAAAAGTTGACTTCTGTATTAATTTCTGTTGTACACATAGATGTATTTCCACTGATTGAGAGACTCTCATATGGTCAGTAAATACAGCCCATAAACAGTAAAGAGACCAGGAAGCCCCATCATCTGATGCTTTTGGACTGTGGGAGGAAACAGAATGAGCAACTTGCACTCAGACTTCTTAGTCAGCCTACTCGCTATGTGATCAGTGCCAACCACTGAGCAAGTGTGCTTCCTTTTTAATTAACTATTTAAGAACTAATTAATTAGTGAAGCTGATGGAGCTGCCTTTCATTTAGGACCTATTTCTGCGTTTTAATTACAGCTGTGATTTAATTTCGCCACCGCAGAGCTGCATGTTCATAATTTGAAACTATCTGTTGGCTCTCCTGAAAAACATTGTCAGTGAAGTTTTCCATTTCATCACCTATGACTATGGAGGGCCAGGAGAGTCACGCCTAATCCTCCACACAGGCCCTTTTGTTTGTAAAATAAAAGAATATACTATGAAATTAATCAATTTCCTGCGAAGCTTTTTTTTTTTTTTTTTTTTTAGAAATTACTATACAATAAATTTGGATTGGTACTGAAATATGCCACAAGGACGGACAAATTGGACATCCTTGTGGCATCTGGATTATTGGCATTGTCAGCATGGCTTACAGCACCTTTAATCTCTTTTAAAACAAATAAAAGCAGCTGCAAAAGGGGGACCCCAGCAGCTTTAGTAACACATCACAGACAAACAGTCTTTACCTACTCAACCTGTTATCTAAACCCCACATCAGGTTTTTCCACGATCTTGCCAATCAAAGGCAGTGGCATTTCATCAGGGCAAGCAAAACAGGCCCTGCTTGCCCAGTAAAATCTAAAAACTGTTGAGCAAAACAGGCCCTGCTTGCCCTTCCATAAAGCTGCTATTTGCAACGTCATTTGTATTACTGTCATCTTGTAGCTATTGTCCCTGGAAGCCCAGACAGTGGGGATGGAGTGTGTGTGTGTTTTGTGTGCATATAGACCAAAACCTTTTATTCTGCAAATTCTTTATTTGGACGCAGCCTCAAGTGGCCATAAAAGGAACTGCAGTGTTTAATACTTTGCGGTGGATTCATTTTTCAGCCCATGGTTGGCACACTGCTGGAATGAATGGCAGCGTGGGTTATCTACATTTATCAATTACTTGTTCATGGTAACACTGCTAAAAGGCATACACTTTCCAAGGTAACCATGGTTACCATGCACACCATGTTAGTCCACTGTTTCAGTATGCAAACACAAAGCTAAAGCCATGGGAAACATCCACTTTTTTGTCTGCATTTAAACTTGATGGTGGTGCTAGATGAAAGTTAGGAGATCAAAAGGGGAACTGAATCTCTAAACCAGGAGAAAACTTCATAGTGAACCTCGTGAAGCAGTCAGGGACCACTAAAATTCAGGATTTCACTTCAGGGGACTTGAATTTATGTATAACTATTAGCGCCCCCCCTGCAAGTCATCAACCTAATTATTTCAGTCTGGACCAAAAATGGTGGATCAGCCAGCAAACATACCGATCCCCAGAGTTAGAGTGGCTAATGTGCTAAAAATACTGATTAAACAAAGTTTAAATATGACCTAAGTGACACACTCTCCAAAAAAAAGATGCAGGAGTCATGAGTGGAGCAGCTGCTTCTGCTTTAGAAGCTGTCCTCGAGGGCTGGTGTGCTAAATCCAGATGTGACAACTGCAGTGAAGAGATTGTGATATCTCAGTGTCAGGGGGAGGAAAAATGATGCACAGAGCTTTTATGCTATCATTCCTAAAATTATGCCTTCACCAAACAAACTCAACAGGGATGTTGCTCACTGTGTTTCAGCAAATCAGATGTTCAGACAGCCTCTCTCAGCCAACCAGCTGTGCTGCCAGCAAAAATATTCATCACATACATGTTTCAGCAGCTCCTCAACTGCACAGAGAGGCTGTGTATGGCCTAATGTATTTGATATAAATAATTTATGACTTTCCTCAGCTTTGCCCTAAAGAATGATTTAAAAGAGAACAATAATGCATCATTGTTCGGTTTGAGGCATTAGTTTATTAGTTTTTTTGCCCAGCAGTTAACAGAAAGATTTATGAATGCCCGTATTTCCTCTCCCAGGTGGACCACTGATATAAACCAGTGACCTTTCAATCACACACCTGCTGGCACTAAGATAGGTGCCTTTATTCTTTTGAACTAACGGGGAGCAGAGTCTCTCATTTTATAGATTGCCTTCCCTGCAAAGGAATTACGCTTAGATCTTCATGGTCATCAGGGCAAGATTGAAACTGCTCAGTGAGGTGAATTTAGTTTTAAAACAAAACTTAAAAATTTAGTAGCTGTTTGATTTGAAGACACTTAACAGCTTCTGCAAATGCAGACGGTTAAAGCTTTTCTGAGTCAATTATCCAGGTCCTATAATACATCCATGTGCTCCCTCTGGAGGACTTCACCCAGGAACACAATGGGTTCATATGTGGTTTTGGCTTATCACACTGAAACAGTTTCAAAAGCAGAATGTTTAGTCTAACAGGACCCTGTATGTTGTTCTTGCATCCAACTTCCTTCCCGCCTCAGCTGCTCTGCTCAGCATGACGTGATTTCCGTAAAAAAATAACAGACTGAGTCACTAAAACGAGGGCTGAGGGTAAAGCTGCTTCTGAAACATGGTGTGGTGCATTTGGTGGAACTGTAAACTTTACGGGCAGTTTGAATGTTTTTGCAGACCTTGCAAATTTTTGTAACCTGGTGTCGAAAAAGCACCGAGTGGGAGGTCGTTGCAACTGATGGAAAGATCAGACGCTCTACAGAAAACTTTGAAAAGTTTCTGGGTTATGAAACCTGTTGTTTAGAAAAAGAGATTTTAATGAGTCGCACAGGTATTAATAGTTATTCTGCTGTGTGACCAACACACCGCAGCTTTGGTTAGCAGAATCAGCTCCGAGCCTAGTTTAATCCCGGGATACAAGCATTTCTTCTGAGACCATCCTCCTCCATTCTACTACAAGTTAAGGTGTAGATGTATTATCATCAACCAAAGTGGGTGCCTTAAATCTGCCTTCTTTTTAATGGCCACAAAGGGGCGACTCCTCTGGTTGCACAACGACATCTGGTCCTGTATATATCTATTGGGAAAACAGCCCTCAGCTGTGAACTCTATAAACAGAGTGGCATTAAGTGGCTATGTCAATAAATACATCTAAGGTGAACTCATGTGGAACCCAACATCCCGGTATCTTACAAACCAGGTGCTTTTTAACCTGAACTATTACCTTGTACCATTCTAAAACAGGATGTTTTGGTACCAAACCCTTAAGAGAGAGAAAGTGAAACCTGATGTTTATATGGCATTTCAGACTAATTGTTTAGTTGGAGAATTGTTCTTTTCACTTACAGTTTGGCTTTTATTACCTCAGGACCCTTCAACTGTGGCCACGTGCGGGGTTCTGACCTACATGTTGGGAACCACTGTCGCTCTACTACTTCCCAGTTGGGGGTTTTTTTTTTCTTCGTTTATTTTTAGTCATTTTTTGAATGTTTTTCCTGTTTCCTCTGTGCAGCTCTGAGGTATACTTGACTTCTCCTGTGTGCTTGTAACCTACTTAACTTTCTGTGAACAACTCAAAGTAAGTACTCACTTCCAACTGTAAGAAAGAGTCTGGATTTCAAGTTTCCGCATCCATGCAAGAAACTTCTGTTTAACATAACGTTGAAACGTCACAGCTCTATCCATCACGCGGGGACTGAAACGTTTCCATCTTTGACAAGCTGCTGTGACTTGAAAGCTTCCAGAGAGGCTGGAAAATATCAAATTGTGTCTTTAGATCGTTCAGCTCAATTATTTTGGGTTGGAAAGTAGCCGTCACAGCACATTAAAGCCATGTGGTGTGCAGCACAAAACCTGCTCTGGAGATTTTACGAAGCAAGCTCGGACTCAAATGACAAAACGCATTTATAGAAATGGCACAGCTTTTCTCCCAGACTCGGGACTTTTAATGGCATGTTGCCCTTTAACATGAATGTAATGATTCACTATCTGAATCATCATCTGTTCCCCTGCTGTGGGAGTTGACATGCTTTGTTGTGTATTCCCACAGTTTAAATATGAGGCTTCTGCTGTCATTTTATTTTGAAAAGTAAAAGACCCTCAGATATCACTCAAAGGAAGACGTTTTTTTTTTTAAAGCACACTCTAATTTTTTCCCCTCAGTAAAGTGACATTTACAGCTTTCAGCTCTTTGAGTGCTTCTGACAGCCACGTGGATCCAGTCATACATACTGTACTGTACCATAAGCTGATGCAGGCATGTAAATGACTCAACTTGGATATTATTAGCTCATCTTCACTCACTGTGGCGCTGATCAGCTTTGACGTCACTCATAATCATCTGGTGCGGGCGCCTGCAGCCACGGCTCCTCCACTGCGGATGCTGCGATGCAAATCATCTGAAATGTTTTGAGGCCGTTTGGCTCATAATTTAAATTATAAAGAGACATTCATTTATCTGTTTTAGTACTCCTCTTTTTTGTTGTTTTTTTTTTGGGGGGGGGGGGAAGGCTGCTGGGATGAGTCCGAGTTAGAAAAGAGACACACAATAAAAACAGACCAAACAAACAGAAGCACAGGCTCAGAAACAAGCACTTTACATCGTTTTTGAGGATTCTCCAAACACATTAAGCAGCCAGTCTTACACAAATCATCAGCATTGAATAAAACCTCAGTGAATTTGGAGGGTTGAGGGGATTCAGACAGAAGGGGGGGGGGGGCCTCTAAGCCTCTGAAGCCCCAGAATCTTACTGCAACTATGGGATGTGTTGGAGGTGATTTGGTATCATTGCTCTGGTTATGGATGGGGGATCTGGTGAAGCAGTGGTTCTCAAACTTTTTATGCCATCTTCAAAATACCCACGGCCCCATGTCACAAGCTACAGTGACAACTTCAAATGTTGAGTTTTTCACCCTTTAAAAGTGAAAAATATTGTATTGTATTATGTAATTTGTCAGTAAAATCACACTGGAAAAAAAATTAAAGGTGAAAACTTGTGTGAAAACCTATAGCAATGTTAAAAAACCCACAAAGAAAAACAAGCAAAGCATGTGAAACATCAAAACATGTTAAAAGCTCCAGCCCGAAATGTTAAAAAACAAAAACAAAACAACTTGTTTACAGAAGCATTAAAAACATTTTGACCCATAAAATAAGAAAAAAAAATTAAAAAGGTGAAATTGTTCAGAAACGTCAGAAAACATGAAAAACTGCATTCAGAAACATAAAAATAAGTAAACCCTCCCAAACAAATAAAATATTTAAAAATTCTATGTGTCCAGAACACAAGTAAAAATCTGAATGTCAGAACAAACTATATACTAGTATGCTTTCATTTTCTCTACAAATATCAACCATGATTTAGTTTCACTCCATACGTCCCCTCTGGGCATCCACGCCCCACAGTTTGAGAACCACTGGCGTAAAAAGGGGCAACATGAGGTCCATGGCTTCAAGCTCGGCGTCACCCTGGGTCCATCTGTGCTACAGCTCAACAAGCAGCACCACTTTGCCCCGCCCCAAAAAAGACCCTGAGTGGACACACAACTGCATGTTTGTTGGAGCCAGCGCCCAGTTACATCAGCAGTTTATGCTCAGATGTTTTTCAGATGTTAATTTTCTGTAAATGGTGCAGCTAAAGGAAGATTTCAACAATTCAGGCTTTTTCCATATTCTTAGTTGTGCAGGAAAAACAGCAGAGAGGGATTAAACCATCTCCTTTATATTGATCATAGAGACGTTTGATTAATGTCTCAACTCCAAACGAAAGCATATCAGCATATTTTAAAAAAGTTTCTAATTATTAAGGAATTAGTGATTTATTATTTTTATTTTTGCACATTAACAGGATACTTTATCATTTAAGTTAGTGTGGCCCAAGGCATGAAATCACATGTGGAAAAAAAAAGTAATGGAAAGACGAGGTGAGATTCATCCAGTCAACAATCAAAACAGAATCCTGGTTTTAGGTGGGTCCATCTTTTAAATATTTTAAATGAAATTAAAAAAGTATCTTTTTCTGTTTTTAGATCGTTCTGGATGTTTGAACACCTGAACACAGACTTTAAAATAAAATTCTGAGTTATTCCCACGATTTTTATCGATCAACAACAATAAAATAAGACCCGTGAACGTAGGGCTGTGCGATATGACAAAAATCTCATATCCCGATATTAAGAAATCTATCGTCGATATAACGATATAAATTGCAAAAATGTAACATTTCCTGTAAATTCTGTGAATCTCGGGCATCTCGACTTGCGTGAAGTGTTTCCAGCTGGGCGTCGTGTACCTGGAGTCGAGTGTTTTAGCTGATGCATGGAACTATACATTTTTAGACATAAGTTGTAACGGCCACTGTTTTCTTTGTAAGTATTTATTACACAGCATGCTGCGGAGAAAAGTCTGTTCTAACGTTTGAGTCTAAGGTTTATTTTTTAGCACCTGGCGGCTCTTTTTTGCTTCTCATCCGTAAATACTCTGCATCTTTCACGTGACTCGTTTTATTTTGAAAAGCCTCAACAGGATCTTGAGCTTTATTGTGAAAGGTTTATGTGGAAAATAAACAAACGGACACGCCGTGGTTTTACCGTCGTTGTTGCTAACGAAAACGCATAAAAAACAAGCGCTTGTCCGTCCGTAGTGTGGTTATATTAAATATAAGAGAAAGAGAGAACTTTAAGAAATTAATATAGCCACTACAGTGACCATCAAAATGATGAAAAAATATTGCCATAAACAGTTTATTTTGCGACACCACGAAACAAACGATAGCGTAAAATGAAACGATAGACGTTTTTCTATCGTCATCCGATATATATCGTTATATCGAACAGCCCTACGTGAACGCGCGAGGTTAAAACAGAGTGACTGCTTGTGTTTTTCTCCGACTTCTCGTCTGTTGTATTTACTTTATTGTTTTCCCAACAATAAATAAAAACACAAACAGCATAAAAAACAAACAGAAACACAGACACGTGGAAACAACAAACAAACACACATTAGTTCATAAAAGTCAAACATTAAAATGAAAAGGCCGAGAAAAGGCGGGTTTATTTGGATCAGAGGTAATGCGCCATCTGCAAGTTGCCTTTTAATAGCAGGAGTACAAAAGCAAACCTTTTAAACCATTAAAAAAATACTAAGATCTCAGGATACAAAAGGTGTTTGCACTCTTAAAGCAATGACCGGTATTTTTTACCCAGACATTTTGAGTCTAATGGTGTGTTCAGAGTAAGTGCAAAGCGAGGTTTTGCCTCATGAATGAAGTCACTTATTTTTTTTATGTGGACAATGTGGCCACTAGCAGCAAGCAAGACAACTACTTTAATCCAGACTGCAGCAGATACAGATCCCTCCCTTTTTCTGTCTTTATATAAAAGAGAATCTCCAGCTGCTCACAAACGATAAGCTTTTCCTCCTTTTCTGATCACTTGTGGCATCAGGAGAACACATGGGAGGGGTCGAACGAATAGGGTTAAAATTTGCTTTAATGGACAGCGTTTACACATCTATTAGATAATCGCTCACATGACCGTGACAAACATACGAGAACGTATTTTCGCCTCTCTGAGCGCTACAGGATGCAAATGTGCGACAATCGGTCGCGCCATGCAAACTTTGCTTTGCGTTTACCCCAAACACACCACAACATCCCTGCTTCTCTGTAGTGAGATAAAACCATTTTCAGATCTCAGGAGTCGACTTTTTTGAACTGAATGCTAGTGGACAGAAATGATGTGCAAAAAAACAAAAAATAATGTAAAAGATGTAAAAAACAAAACAGAAAAAACAAAAACAAAACACACAACCTTTAACCCTCAAGCAACCGAGCTCTTAACTACATGGGAACACATTTTGTACGGCTCTGTCCAAGTTTGTGGGGTTTTCTTGACCTGTGATGAAATTTTCTAATAATTAATAATAATTATGGTTTTAAATCACTTTTATCCACTTAAAAAAAAAAAATGCAAGTCACTAGTAGTAGCCACAACAACAAGAGAGAAAGAAAAAAAAAATGTGGAGATTAAAAGTGAAAAATTCTAACAAATAACATTAAAAAACAGAACTCTACATCATCTTTGCAGCACCAGTTCCAATAAAGAACAATGAAAAGTTGCAGAAGTAGATGGACGAACTCGTTTTCCCGCACATGTATAAATACACAGCACTCGGTCACTTGAAGGTTAAAGAACTCAGAGCCTTGGAATCCATTCACACTTCTAGTGCATCTAAAAGTGTTTCCTCCAATACACCACTTAAGTTATAACAACTCTTCCCATACCGTGACGCGCTTCATGTAACTGGGCGCCGGGCTGTAAAAAGGCATTTTCATGTACTTCGTCAGGCTTTAGTAAGCACGTACTTATGAGTTATTCATCAGCGAAATGTATGTTGAAGAGCAGAGTCATTACAACTACAATGCAAAGCTTTTCCCCTCCTTTAAATGATGCAAAATGGCGTGATGAGAAAATGAAGAAGGAAACCTCCCAAACCTCCTCTCATTTTACTGAGGGCTCGCATTCTCATAGAGATCAAGTCTGCCTCACTCTGCAGCTCAGTTTGACGGAGAGAGAGGGGAAAAAAAATAAAACAACAACAACAACAAAAATGAAAACAGCGGGCTGCTTTGAAAAGGAGAAGCAGCTCCTCATTTAGCACGGTAAACAAGAAGCTTTGAAGTCAGCCATTTAAAATAGGATTTACATGAATAAATAAATCGCTCACTGATGTGAGGCAGAAGGCTTTGGGTAATCGTCTGTGATTCTAACACACATGACACTGCAAATAACACTGCGAGGTTCAAGTCTGGGAATTATTAATAAATACCACCTGCTCCGGTCTACGCTGCGCCTTTGTTCAAACTTTGCTCGGCGGTCGCGAAGAATGAAAGTCGCTTTATTCGATGAGGCGACAGATGACGAGAGTTTATATTAAACGCCACTTTATTGATGTCATCGTTCACGTCGGTGACAGAGCGTCTCCGTCTGTCCTCGGCTGTACAAATTAACGACGACATACTCGTCCGTCTCGCCCGGCTTGTAGATGTGCTTCGCAACTCTGTGCTTCACCTCGATCTCTTTGAAATATATTAAAATAACAGTTAAAACTCTCACTAGGGACGAGGTTCGATAGCGTTTCAAGTGTCAAATCTCCAGTAACGAAAAGCTGCTGTTTTTAGTGGCAGCTTGATTAAATAAACATGAGCCGAGCAGCATAAAGTATGAAATATTAATTAAATGTATGTGACACATTTAATTAAAAGCTGCAGGCTACTGTACTTCACCAGCGACTCTAAAACGCTCGGGGTGATTTAACGAGGCAAAAAACAGCACCAACTCCACGCTGGCGCGTTGCAGAGGTGAGAGAACGGCCTGTCGTATAAATATGTTTGTTTATAAGCGAAATTCACGAGTGGCCCGGATCACTGGGGATAAAAACACTCATCTGAGCTGAACTTGAACAAGTCTGGCAGGTAAATACGAGACTATAACAACATGACGCTAACACAGCTTTCATGAAACTGTACTGGACTGTATGTCTGTTTAGTTTTACTGGTGTTGTTTGCAAGCTTCAGCCCGAATCAGAGTTTAAAATATTGAATATCACACTTTAACTGGTGCCCGTGTTCTTCCTGCAGGTCTCTATCCACGATCGCCCTCTGCTCTGCTGCTGGCTCTATTTTTCAGACATTTCTTTTACAGAAATTTGAAAAGACGACATAATTCGCAGGCCAAGCAGTAAGTTCATGTCGCCGTATGTGCCTCAACAACCAAAAAAGCCAGAAAAATAAGATTTGTAACAGAGAAAAGCTCATGTTTTATTGAGCAACATAATCTTAGGCTATAAAAGATTTAACACCACACTATCACCGCTAAAGCTCGCTGGGTGTTTGGTGCCCTTCCACAGAATCCACGAGTGGACTATTTACTGGCATCTTTTATGTTGTGGAACAAAACGAGGAAAAAGTGTAAAGCTCACGTAAAACACGGGCCTTAATTTGAGCTAAGAAGAACCGGAAGTGCAAACTCATTTCCAGGTTTAAGATTCGTTCCTGCAGCTGTGAAGGGGAGAAGCACCTAACATCCAACTTTCTAACACAGCAGTGTTGATGGCACAGTGTTAATTTTTTTAAATTGTTTCAGGCTCTCCGATTTCAATCTAGCGATTTCTTGCAAACTTTTGCAGTTGCTCAAGTGACTCGGGTAGATCTCCAAGTCATCAGGGCCTGTGAAAATTGTTCTCCCCAGTCCCAGCAGGTGGGAGAAAAACAAATATACCAACTAACACGCTTAAAAAAACCCAAAAAACAAATTGTTAGTTTTTTCTTTAAAATAGAGTTGGGCTACTTGTATCTCAAAGGGTTAGAAAGTTTGGCACAAAAAAATCAAAGTACGAGAAGTTTTGGATAAGAACCTGAAAATGTTTGAGTGTGAAGCTAAAACTTTGAACAAACACCGAAGTTTTCATTTCAGCCTCCATCAAATCAAGTTTTCCTCCAGCTGAATCTGCAGCCGGCTCCTCTCTCTGCTTTTGTTGTTCTTTAATTAAAAAAAAGGCTTAATGAGAGATTTGTTTACCAGCTATCACAGCCCATCCCTAGCCCTCCCTGCCTCGCTCCCTCTGCTCGCCTTCCCTCGATGTGTTACGTTTGTGTGTCATGGATGGAGAACAGAAACGGACGTCTGCAGCGCTGCCCGTCTCTCGATCAGTCTTTGCTTACATGATTGTGACAGCCACCGTTTGCTTCCAACGTCTCGGAAGACCTCTCGAGTCGGCTTTTCATCCTCCCCTTGCTCCTCCTCCTCCGGCTTATCGGTACGGCGGTTCGGGCTGTTGAGGGTTCGGCCTGTAAAGCTGCTGCACTCGAACGGGCCGCCCGTTAGCCGGCCAGCCTCCCGATAGCTGTCCGATAACCCTGAGGCCCACCGCGTGGCCGTGTCCTGGAAGTGGGGCGCTGGGGCTGAGGATGTGGGTCTGTCCCAGCTGGGGCTCAGCGGTGGGGGCGCTACTTTGAAGGCATGGCGCCGAGGCGGGCGGGGAAACAGGGTAATGAGGGAGTAGAATGGCAGGCGTGAGGCCATAGCGTACTTGGAACACTCTAAGAGGTCCCTGCGCTAAAAAGCCGTTCGGCCGCTGAGGCTCCTGCGGCTTTTCCGAGTCCTTTACCTCCGGGGCTTTGCACTCCTCCGCTCTCTTGGTTTTCCCCTGCTGCTTCCTGGCCTGAGCGAGCTCTTGCAGCTTCTCTGCCTGAGCCCTGCGGATGTGATACGTCTTCCTGGAGCTTTGGAAGGAGTCCAAGAACTCGTCCAGGCTTACGTTTCCCCCCATGAACTTCTCCAGGAGCTCCTGTGAAGCAGGGTAGACAAATAAAGCGGCATCAGCAGACAGGACGTCACACTAAGCAGAGCGGGACTCGTTCAAACAAGCTCAATCTGATCAGGGATGTTTACCGGTGAACTTTGTCAGACACAATATTTCACTGCTAAATTTAATACTACTACAAATGTCCTACAACTATTACTTCTGGCAAAGCTTTAAAGACTGTGTGTGTGTGTGTGTGTGTGTGTGTGTGTGTGTGTGTGTGTGTGTGTGTGTGTGTGTTCTCAGCACCATACAAGCATCGTCTGGCTGAACCGAGCACTGACGATACAAGTTTTATTCATGGAGTAATCACTGAATTAATCACAGTCAGGTTTTTTTTATTTGTTTGTTTTTTTGTTTGTTTGTTTTTTTTACACATACCAGAAACCAAAACTCAGATTTATTCCACAATACTTACATAGCTTCTTTAGAGTTCACCAAATTAAGTTTAAAACTTAACGATTAAAAGCAAGCTTACCCACTTTCTTTACAAGCCTGCAGTTACTCCCATTTGGTTTCCATCCATCCATCCACACACACACACACACACACACACACACACACACACACACACACACACACACACACACACACACACACACACACACACACACACACACACACACACACACACACAGAATTAACTGACTCAAATCTTTGCTAAAATTGACACCTCCTCTTTTCAAGTTGTTGAGCTCATTCGACTGTGTAGCTGACGGTGTTTGATGTGCAAACTGAAAGCGTGTGCACACAATCCACTGTCAAACCACGCTCGGTTGTTTGTAGGTGTTTACCGTCTCCTGAGAGCACAAAAATCACACAAAGCAGACACCACTGTCTAAGAAAAGCTAGAGAAAATATTCGACTTTCGTGAGTGTAATCTAGGACATAATACGTTTTTCAGGTGCTTAAAGACGTTCAGATACCTCTGGTACGCCGTCCTGCTCCATGCAGCTTTGAGCATTTGAAGCTGATGTAAACACGGATACTGTACATTTGTTAGACTTCTCTCTCACACACGCACACGTCCTTTAACTGCATTTTCATAGAAGCGGTATAAAGGTGGAGGTCATTTTCATGGTCATGTATACAAATAATCAGGTTTCTAAATGGGATTTTAATTAAACGTGCATGGCAAAAGCTACAAAAGAGCTGTGAGGAGTGTGATCAGATGATAGTGAAGATCAGTGAGCTGTGTGTCACTGTATTTCTAATATTTACATGTGAAATAGAGTTAATCTAACTCACAGCTTAGTGAGGACTGAACAGTGAACTTTTTTAAAACCTTGGCATATTTGTAAAGAAACAGATTCTGTTTTCAGGGACTAATTACTCATTTTTGGCTACATGTCTTAATTCTTTGACTCTACTAGAGCGGCTCGGCATGATCCAAAGATCAAAATAATCCTTGTGTATCTTACACAGCCCCTCATAAATCCCCTGTTTGAAACAAGTCAGGTTAGCCTTCTCCCTTTTTGAGCCAACTTTCTTTGAATTGGCTTTAAAACCGTGAACTAATTTAAAAAAAACCAAAAAACCAAACTGGAATTAAATAATAATAGAAATCGTCACATCTGAAGATCTGAATCTAGTAAATGTTTCGCTTTTTTTTGGTTGAAAACTAAATTTGTTAATAAATTTGTTACCAGATTTCTCTGTCAGGTGGCTGATGGATATTTTCAGGTCTAAATGTGTCCTCTGATGTCCCCTATAACCTGATTTCTGCCACTGACCTGGTTTCTGCCACATGTGTCAAAGCACAGAGTGATGCAGGGAGCACAGCGTGACTGAACTGGACATCAACCAGCAATAAAACCTTCAATAAAACCTGATTTTTGATTCAAAACCTGCAATCTTTATTATCAGGTATTTGCATGTTCTTCTTTATTTGCTGGCATGTTGTGCATTAAAAAAAAAAAAATTGGCCAGATTAAGAAAATAAAGTAGTACAATTATGTACTGTTGTGATGGTCCTGGTTTTCTGCGATGTGTTTACAGCCTTTAATTTTCCACGAGGTCATTATACTGCCACTGTTCTATCAAAAATAAAACAAATGTCCTCATATGTGGATCTAATTTTTCTCAGAAAAAAAATCCGGTTAGAAAAAAGAAAAAAAAAGGTAATTCTTTGTTTTTACATTCATCAGCTCCTAATCAGCCAAAATAGCAAAGAGACATTAAAAATGCATGCCATGAAATTGAACATTTAAATCTTGAAAAGATTTAAATGTTCAATTTTAAAGTGACCAAACTGAATCATTTTATACATTTTTAATTTTAAAATTGCTTCCCACCATGAATTTGTCACAAATCTACTTCCAACAGCTCTTCATATTCTTTTTTTTAAAGTTAACATGAAATATCGTATTTTTCAACAGTACATTTAATTTTATTTCAATTTCATTTTTTGATCACTATATTGTCATGCTCTGTAGTACGCCATGGCTGACAGGCCTAAAGTAGCAGAATACAGAAGATTTATTCACAAAATCCTTGTCTCATCTTTAAACCCCCCCCCCCAAAAAAAAGAAGCAAAACAAAATCTGATTAATAATAATAAATAAAACTGAAGGTACTTAGGAGCAAATTGTGTATTATAATACATTAATATCATTTTAGTAATAAAATAGTATTTTTGAATGATGTGCATCAGGGTTTTCTATGCTTTGTTCATTTTTTCTTTGTTCTTTATTTTAAACTTTAAGTGTTTTGAGGACTTAAAATAAGCCCCTACACTTCTGTGAAGTACTTTGTTAAGAAATTTACTGTGTAAATAAAGTTTTTTTTTATTATTGTTATTTGACTGGATAAAAGACAATAAGGGATTTTTTAATCATTATTATCATAAAATAGCATAGGTTTTGATTTTATTCTAACTTGCCACTTGCAGTCACTGTATTACAATGTTTTGCTGCTAGAGCTGCAAAATATACTGCTGCAGAAGTCTTCACTTTTAGTGTTTCTGCACAAAATATTTGAAAAAGAAGATGTAAAAGCAGAAAGAAACTGAAGCATGGAGGCAATGTTTAAAGAAATATTCCTGTATGGAATATAACTGGGTCATAATTGACCCCCAGTTGGTGATTTGAGTTGCCAGAGCAGCTTGGTCACTTGAGGGTTAAAAATGGGTCATAAACACTGTATATAATTTATTATTTTCACAGTAATTTTCTCAGTGGGTCAGAAGAGTTTGATACACAGACGCATGAATTTGTGACAGTGAGGGGTTAAATCACAAAAACAGCTGTTAAAGCGGATGTTTACTCCTGCAGAGTACCCTCCATTAACAGTCACTGTCATGTGACTGGTGGATTTTGGGGTTTATTACATTTCCTCCCGCTGTGTCTTCCCCCCACTGCAACTTGTGAGAGGTTCTCCATCTGGCGTGGACACTGTGAAACAAACAGAGCCCCAGTCCCCGAGAATACATTGGCCTTTCTGACAATAAACAACAGCTGCTACAGGCAGAGTGCTTTTAATTTCATCCGGAGTGAGCAAACTATACGTGACATTTAAGTTTAATGTTCATACTGAGCAGCACACGTCCAGAAACCAAAGTCAGGACAGGAAGAAGAGCCACGACTTTGACTAACATGCAAGTCAAACATCATGTATGAGCTGCATACTTATCTATAATAAAGCCTGGCATCTTTCCTGGTGTTCCCAGCTTCTTAACCGTTGAACACTAACGCCAGGTGATTTCCACCCATATGAATCACTTCCATGGTCACAGGTGTATAAAATCAAGCACCTAGCCTTACAGATTGCTTCTACAAACATTTGTGAAAGAATGGTTCGCTCTCAGGAGCTCAGTGAATTCAAGCGTGCTATTGTGCTAGGATGCTACCTGTGCGACAAGTCCAGTCATAAAATTTATTCACTAGTGAATATTCCACAGTCACATGTTAGTGGTTTTATAACAAAGTCGAAGCGATTGGGAATGACAGCAACTCAGCCACGAGGTGGTAGGCCATGTAAAAATCAGAGGATCAGTGGATGCTCAGGCACATAGCGCACAGAGATCGCTGACTTTGTGCAGAGCCGTTATCTACAGACCTCCAAACTTCACCAGGCCTTCAGATTAGCTCAAAAACAGAACATAGAGAGATTCATGGAATGTGTTTCCATGGACGAGCAGCTGCTTCCAAGCCTTACATCGGCAAGAGCAATCCAAAGCATCAGAAGCAGTGGTGTAAAGCACACCATAACTGGACTCTAGAGCAGCGGAGACGCGTTCTCTGGAAAGACAAATCGTACTTCTCTGTCTGGCAGTCTGAAGGACGAGTCTGGGTTTGACGGTTGGGTTTTAGGAGTTGGGCCTGGAACCTTAGATCCAATGAAAAGAACTCATGCGTCCAACTTTGTGGGAACAATTTGAGGATGGCCGCTTACTGTTCCCACCTGACTGTGCAGCAATGCACAAAGCAAGGTCCACAAAGACATGGTTGAGGAAGTTTGGTGTGGAACACCTTGACTGGCCTGCACAGAGTCCTGACCTCAACCCAACAGAACACCTCTAGGATGAATTAGAGGGAAGACTGTGAGCCAGGCCTTCTAGTCCAACATCAGTGTCTGATCTTACAAATATTCTCAAACACACTCCTAAACCTTGCACAAAGCCTTTCCAGAAGAGTTGAAGCCATCATAGTTGCAAAGGGTGGTCGACATCATAGACGTGCGAAGGCAGACAAGGCTTGTATACATTTTTATGTGAATTTTGTTTAGTCTTCTTTAGAGCACCTGTTGGACCCCCAACATAGCTGAGCCAGCGCTTCTCCCTTTCTTGCTCTTACTTTTCTCAGGTGCGACTAACTTGCTGCCGTTTGTTTTATATGAAAGTGACAATCACATATTCTTAATGGTCTCAGCCCAGTAGTCTGCACCTTCACGAAGGTGCCCCTTGTTTGTGGCACAAATTTCAATCCAACATCTGTACCTGTTACAGGAATTATGGTTTGTTTTTTTAAGTGCAGATGGTGTGGTAAGAAACCTATAAACATTTGCCATTAATAGTCATTGGGCCAATGAAAAGGGTTAGATGGAATTCAAATCCTACAAATTTGCTCATTTTTCTCCAAGCCATCTCTTTTTTCCTGTCTAAAATGTTTGCCACACTTAGTTTTAGTTGAATGTAATAACCTTGGCGCCACATCTCCTTATAGAATGCACATTTTTTGGTTGTTATCATGTATTAGTATTTATAACAGCACAATACTGCTTAGGTAATTTTTTATTCCTCATTTGTTTTAGTAAAAAATAATAACCTTGGTCTGTATGACAAAGACTAAACATGACAAGAACCAATGTTTCCCTCTGGGTTTTTGTCTGACAGCTTTTACACTTTACCAGCAGGCCTTTGGGAAAATGGAGCTGTGAACTAGCGTTGTCAACTTGAAAGAAAAATCCCAAACCAGCGTGCGCTGTGTTCCCTCAGCTCAGAGCTGTACACGCAAGTAAAACAAGGTTAGCTCAGAGGCTGACAGGTGATTTAATCTATGCGAGCGTGGAAGCCAAACACACGTTTGGGTTTTGTTTCCTTCATCAGATATCCATCTTCATGTCGGTACCTGATGAGGAATCTTCCCAATATGGAAGAATGTTTGACTTAAGGCGACAAAATAAGAAGATGATGCTGTGCAGAGTCTTCGAGGGCTGGGATCTGTTTGTCATGGTGGCCAAGAAAAAAAAAGAAGTTTTAAGGCCACAGAGAGACTAGTGTGAATTGAGAGATGATGTTGGGAAACAGCTGTATCTGATGTCAGCTCTCCTGACGAACGACCATGAAAATCAAGATGGCTTCCCACTGAACCGACCGCTCTGTGAGGGCTTAATCTGAAATGAGATCCACACAGATAGCCGTGGAGACATAAAACAGCTTCATCTGTATGGATTCGAGCCCAGTAAACTGTACAGCTTTTATTCAACGCCGACTTGAATATTTTTACAAATTCTTTCATGTGTCGCCCAATAGTTTAAAATCCCGTCAGCTGAAGCTGTTCTGAGGCTGTTTGTAAAGCAGCAGACCGGGATGTTTACCAATGTGTCTGCTCTCAGGTGTGCTTTCTCATTCAGTGAGGCTGCTTGGTTTGTGCCGGGTGTTGCTTAATCAATCAGCGAGCAGCCGATCCAATGACTGAGTCGTGCTGGTATTGATTGCAGCCACACGAGATGGGGGAGGGAGGCGTGCTGGGCGGATCAATCTGAGCCGGGTGCAGAAGTGTGGGTTTGAAGATGGGGATGAGACTCCCTCAGAGTCCTGATTGAGGCCAGAGGAGCGTGCAGGATTTAAACAGGACCGCTGTGTTATCGTGGCACATTGTGTATGTGCCGCACACCGCCATGACGAAGATAAATGTCAAAACATCGCTGCTGATGCTTTATTCCAGCAAAGGCCTTCCTCAAGTCTACTTATAAGTGTTTTATGTTTACACAGAGCACACTCTGGATACTCCAAGCACTCAGAGTTTATACAGGATTGTGCAAATGTTTAGGCGCTACAAGTAAAGTAAGATGTTTAAAAGAAAAGACCAATACCAGTCATATAATCAAAGATTTGGTCATTAATTTCACACTAAGTGAAGGGGAAAATATAAAACAAGCCTTCAACTAAACAGCAACCAGAAGACCAAGAAAACTTTTTTTTATCAGTTTGACTCTGTTTGGTGAAATAAGATGAGAATCCAAATACACTGCTCAAAAAAAATTAAGGAACACTTTGAAAACATCACGTCGCAATTAAAAAAAATAATAATCACGCTGATAACTACACTGATACATACTGGATAATGTATTAGGAAGGAAAGGATGCAATTAGGGGTGGGCGATATAAACGATATACGATAGAAACGATATAGATTTGGCCAACGATAGAGATTTTGACTATATCGCTCTATCGCGATAGCGCATGTTGATGATGTCATCAAGCTGCGCCTGTTTTGGTAGAAAGTATCACAGCAGCTACAACCATTATCATCAGTAAATTATGTCTGTGAAGGTCCTCAGTCATCCAGGTCATCGTAGTCAAAGGAGTTTGCAAAGAAAAGCGTCTGGACTTCTTAAAGTTGCTTGAAGACGTTTCACCTCTCATCCGAGATGCAATATTGTTTGATGGAAATGGAAACTGATGCTATACTCTGATTAAAAAGTGTTCCTTTAAGTTTCTTTGAGCAGTGCATATGAAGTTGTTGAAAAGCCTTCCACACTGACAGGAGCCAGCTGATGTGTTTTGGGCATGTCGTACCAAGAGGAAACCCCGGGGTAAACCCGGGATAAACTGGAGAGATTATGTCTCTTGGCTGGTTTGGGAATACCTCTGAAGTGCTGAAGGAAGAGGTCTGGGCAATTCTGCTGGGACTGCTGCCTGCACAGCCCAGACCCAGATATGAATCAGAAAATGCACGGATGGCTGGTTTTATGGTGTATTACTGTATTAGAATAAATTCTATAATGCATGAGATTATCACTGGTATACCAGTGCAGCTGGTAACTCGTAGCTCAAACTAATCTTTATTTACCTCATACTGTACTTTGATGCAGCTTCTCACTCTTTACCTTACAATATTATTCTACGTATTCAAGCTATATCCTCCATCTAAAATGAGCCGCTTTAGCTCTCTTTTCCTCTCCCTCTACGTGAACTGTCTGCTGATTGTCCAGCTATTTCTTCCCCATTTGAATTGTGTGCGTAAAGCAGAAAAAGCCTGTCAGTTTAATTCCAGTTGGGCTTTAAAAATGACCGATGTGATGTTGATAAACACTGCCTGTGAAAAATCCTCCAGTAATCCACGATGAGCCGGCCAGGCAGGCAAGAGAAGTACGACTCCAAAAATCTACCCATGCACGGCACTGTCCACTGTTTAGTAATCATCTTAAATTGGACAGTCATGAAGATGGGATGAGCTGAACGTGCTCACTGGGCTGTGGATATTTGTCATGCCAGTGGATGATGGGAATTACACAGTACAGGCCTACATGCAGGTATTATTTACTACAGTGATGAGCTCATCTTGATCATCCATTCACAGCCTGGTTTATTCCTGCAGAACAAATCAAAGGCACTGGCTAAATTATATTCTAGTGGACAATCAATTACAGACAGTTGTAGCTGTGAAGTGTCCTGAGCTGCTGTGATCAGACTGTCCAAAAACATTGTTGTCAGTCTCATTTCTGCTGCTCATGCAGGCATGTGTGGGTTGTTTGGATGTGGCGAATCTTTTAAACTAAAGTTTTTACTTACAAATTCTTATCAAGTTTAATTTACAAGACAGCCCATTTCTCCCTTTAAAGTCAACAGGCAGCTGTTTGGGATCACCCCACCAACACAGAGTGAATTTAGAGTTATTTGGAAACTATTTACATTTTAGTGAGTCATAGGATTTGGCCACGCAGAGTAAGGAATTAAGTAGGAATGAGCATCAACTTTTTGGCAATTAAGGAGATTGATCCCTTATGTTTGGAACAGACGTACACTCACTGGTCACTTCATTAGGTACATCTCTTCATTGCTCATGCAAATACCTAATCAGCCAATAACATGGCTACCTGCTGAAGTTTAAATTAAACATCAGAAAGGTTATTGGTGATTGGCTGATTTACTGGGACTTTCTGTGTAGAGAAAGGCAACATGAACTCATAAACACTTGAGTAACTGCATCTCTGAATGCACAAGATGTCAAAACTTGCAGATGGGTTACAGCAGCAGAAGACCACACGAGTGCCACTGCTGTCAGTGCAGAACAGAAAACTGATGCTACAGTTCACACAGGCTCACTAGAACTGGTTGAGACAGTTCTATATCTATATGCCAATAAAATATCTGGGGATATTTGTATGAGAAATGGGCTCGCTCTTACTGACACAAAGCATCTGATCAAAGTAGCCAGATAACATGCATGAAAATGAAGTGTGACTGTGGTAAACTGTTGTTTAGCAGATTCATTCAGAAAGGAAATATTTGAACAAACTCAACGAGTTGCTGGCTAAATATCTGGGGATATTTTATTGGCTCATGTTATGTCCAACCTTTTATAACCACAGTGTACCCATCTTCTGATGGCTGCTTCCAGCAGGATAGCATGCCATGTGATAAAGCTCAGATCATCTCACATTGGTTTCTTGAACATCTCTATTAGTTCTCTCTACTCAAATGGACTCCACAGTCACTAGAGCTCAATCCAATAGAGCACCTCTGGGATGTAGGGGAAC
Source organism: Pelmatolapia mariae (assembly GCF_036321145.2). Classification (NCBI taxonomy): domain Eukaryota; kingdom Metazoa; phylum Chordata; class Actinopteri; order Cichliformes; family Cichlidae; genus Pelmatolapia; species Pelmatolapia mariae. The sequence continues at coordinate 7,291,342 of NC_086236.1, read as the reverse complement.
AGGAGATTCACATCATGGATGTGCAGCTGACAAATCTGTACGATGCTATCGTGTCCATGTGGACCAAAATCTGAGAAATGTTACCAGCACCTTGTTGAATCTAAATTAAGGCAATTCTGAAGACAACACGTTACTATCAAGTGCTTCTTTTCCACTAGCAGTGTTTGAGTTTTGGATGTTTTCCATTACAATTTAGTGCCACCTCGATGTGGGTGGCCCAAAAGTCCTGTGATGTAATTTTTATGCGATACAAACAACACAACAAGGGTGGATATTGAGGTGATTGTATTCTTGCTGGGGTTTTTTTTGAAGAGGCAGTGGGCCATTTCCCTCGTTACCAAGTTTCTAAAATGAGGAGTTTGTCTGATGCCTGATGGAAAGACCATAAAAACAAAGTTGAGCCGAGCTGAGGAGAGAAGGTGCTATTGGAAAAGATGCTAAGGTGTACCTAATAAAGTGGCCAGTGACCATACATGATAGGTTTAGGTGTATATTTGTGATGGACTGAGGTGAGACAGACCTGTACGTCTCCTGCAGACATGTCTGCTCTGTTTTTTTAATCCTTAACTTTAAAAAAGTCTCTGCAAATCTCCAGAAAGGGATCGAGACGACGCCTGTTTTGCAGTAGCATGGACTGCATATTCTAGTCATTAGTGTTTTCAATGACAGTCAGGTTAGGATAAACAAGAGGGTCGGGAGAAAAGTCTGGAAAGATGAAAACATTTTCTGTCTTTCCTTAATCGCTTTCTGAAGCCTCACATTAATCTTCACATTGATCTATGTTGAGCTAAATTCTGTGTCTTTTCTCATCTAAGATATGGTGCTTCTTCTCTTCTTTCTGCCTGCAGCTAAATGGATTTGAGCCCTGTCTTCAGAATTCAATGGTGCAAGGACACTTGGTAGTTATTGCAGAAAAATGGCAATTAACAGAGAGGCAGCAGTTTGAATGCAGTGCTGACTAAACACGTGTACGTGGGGGCATCGCTGCTGAGGCTGCTTTGGTGAAGTGGGTAGAGCTCACTGTATGTACAGCATGCCTCGTGGCTTTCGAGATCAGACTGTACAGAAGAGGGTGGGCTGTCAGCTAGACTAAAGGCTTTTGAGAAGCAGCCGCAAGAGCGCTGCCAACGTGATGAAAGACTGTTTGATTCTCTGCAAGAACAAGAGAAACCAGCTCAGTTTTCACAGCTTTTGCGCGTCTGTGTGTTTTTACCTCTGAATGCTCCTCTGCACGTGCCACCTCTTCCTGCAGGAGGTTCTGCGCCGTCTGCAGGCTGTGCTTCTGCACATGAGCCTCTGCAACGACAAAGAGAAACAACACTGATGCATGAAGATTACTTTAAAGGGAGCTGGAAAAGAAGAAAAAAAAAATCCAGAAACCAAGAAACCGCAGTAGAGAAAATTATTTTCCAAATCACAAAGAGCCTTTAGGGTATGTGCTGACGAGGAGACGCTGGTGATGGGGTGGACGTTTTCTGGCTAGTAAAAAGGGGAAACAGGGGCTGTAAATATTCTACTTTGAGCTATTTTGGGAAACCGGTTGCAGTTTGGTTTGACCACGAGGCTGGGCTGATCCGGGGGCTCATTCTTGCCATTCTCTCATTTTCTCATTTGCATTTTCTTAGTTAACATCACAATGAGAGCACACTTGTGCTCGCAGACGGGCAAAAATACCTGCATTTTTATCATATTGACAAGTACATAAATGATTTAAGTCTCTGTCAATATCATAAAAAAAACAAATGCAGGAAACTCTTAAATAAAAAGAAGGAGACAGCAGCTCACAGAATCATAAGAACTGCATCACAAATAAATGCAAATGCCACCAAAGGATTTAAACCGGCTCACATCAGCATCGCATCTAAGCGAGCAAGCGGCGACGTGATGGCTGACAAGATTATGTTTCGACATTTTAACGTGTCAGCAAACTGTCAGACGCTGATGAATGCTCAACACTCCTTTAACGTTAAAAATCTAATAATAACGCTCTAATTTAATGGTTTGACATCTGGAAAAATCTCAACAATGACAAAGTCAGATGATCGGACAGGTTGTAGGCTTAAATCACTTATATGGACTTCAAGGTGAAGCCGAGTGAACCACAAGTGTCTAATGAACCGCAGTGGGGCCACGCTCACGTCGTGCACCTGTTTGAAAGGCAGAGATGGGAAAAGATTACCGTGTTTACAACCTTAAAAATGAAAGAAGACAGTGCTTTGATGACACAGCAGCACTGTGCAACAGCCATGCGAGTGAAACTATCATGAGTACCAGACTGGTGGGTGGAAGGATGACGTCTGCTTCCTTTTTTTGGACAGAGAGCAAAGAGAGACAAGTTGCTCCTCACGGGAAAGACTCATTATGCTCGCTGTTCTTCTGTACGGGTTAGGGTCACCTCTGCTGGAACTAGCCATCGGTTTGGTATTATTCTGGCCGTTTGTTGACCTCTTGGATTTTTGTAACTTTGTACATTGTGCTGCTGCCGTTGAATATACAAAAGGTACAATTGGTTCAGTTTTTGCTGCCATTTTAATTAATCTATCAGCACAGAAGCTCTGAGATTTAGATTTAAAGATTATACAGCGGGAAACGTTGCAACAGTTTGAAAACTCCATAATTCCCAATCCATGCCCTCAGCGCTGGTATAAATGGCACACAGCTGTGGTGACGTCGCGTTGACTTCCAAAGACCAGCATGGTGGTTATACTGGAGCCAGTAGTCTGCATATATTCAAGACCAAACGTACAACTGTTATGTTTGGTTGGCATTACCAGTTTTTTTGTGCACATAAAAAACAAATAACAAAGTTATAAAGTTTAACAAAGTGATTAAAAACCAGCGGCGCTTTTTCTGCATTTCCATTTTGGTGTTTTCACCTCACATCAAGCCAGAGGCGGCTCTCAGAGGCTCTCAGAGGCGGCTACCCAACTAATGGGCAAACATCTTGTGACCAACAAGCTATTTGCCAACCAGCACGCCCCCAGGATTCTTCCTTTCTGATTAAAGACTAAGAAACTCGTGAAGAAAGCTTTTCCCACTGACAGCAGTCTTTTTCCATCCAGATGACTGGTTCCTTGGTGGCCATCGAAAAATAAAAAAATAAAAAAATAAAAAAATAAAATAATAAAAATGCAGCTTTAAAGCGCTGTTTATGACTTGAACAAATGCCATGCTTATTCACATTACAGACAGGAAACCAGAGAATCAGTACATCATCACAATCACCTTAAACGTTTCTCAGTTTGGTGTTCATAAAGCAGCATCTATTGCTTTGCTGAACTCCCCCAAAGACTCCTACACTCATTTCTTCTTTCTGTCCCAAAGGTTGACACTAAATTTGGAAAAACAGCGTTCAAACTGCAGCTCTCGTCTCCTGAAATCAGCTGCAGAATGAAATAAAACTGAAGGAACTGATCTCAATGAATTTAAGGTGATTTTAAGTGATTTGGATGTAGTTACTCCAGGATTTTAATGTTTTGCATGAATAGTATCACCTTTGTTTCTGGAATAAAAACCATGATTAAAAATGAATAACTTAGTAAGCAACACTGAAGGTCATAAATTTGATAGTTGCTGTATTTCATTTTTATTGCCTGTACTTAAGTGGTGTATAGATTTGAATGTGGGCGTACATCCTACTAATTTATAATATTTATGACTGTACTACTGTCTTTGTTGACCAGGACACTCTTGTAAAACATTCAAGTCTTTTTTCTTGGTTAACAGAAAAACCTACTCATAAATCTCTCAGTGCCCCGTCTCTCTTTTAATGTCTCTTGTATTATTGAAGGGCTACACAGTTGGGTGGTTTGTTTGCCTTGAGCTTCCAAAAACTACAACATATTCTGCACAGCGTTGTCCATAAAATCTTCTTATTTCCTCCAGTCTCCAACTTCTGGCTGGCAAAGCTCACATTTTCCTTCTGCGATGGACACTTATGAGCTAAAGTTACTCAGAGGTTAAAAGGAAATGTGCATGCAGATGCTTTAAAACCAGCTACTGGTTACTGATTGTAGTTTTTGCCAAATGATTTCCCCCTGCCTCTGAACAGCAGGGGTTGTGACACAGACGGAGGTAATTCAGGAATTTGGGGGTGTAGCTGCCAAAATCTGCATAAAACGACACTCCTCGTAGTCAAAACTGAACACACAGAACTGATACACTTATTTTTAGATTCGGCGCGACTCTCACTTGCCAGAGGATGTCATTATCTTTGAAGCCGATTGTGAATAAAACTCCTTAAATCTGCCTGGAAATCAAAGAAAGAAAAAAAAACGAGAGGCTCATAACTGTAGCACTTGCCTCAGAATAATCATTTCTCTTTGGCATCAAAGCCGTCTGCACGTCTATGAGCCTAGTGTAAACAAGGACTGCAAACAGCTAATCTGCCACACTTCTAACGGTGCCAATTTGCCCAAATGAAAACAAAATGAGGTTCAGATCGCATCCCACAGACGAATTCATCGTTTTATTTGAAGACGCCTTTAGTAATAAAGACAAAAATGTCTAAAACCTCTCAAATTAGAGGTTTCCATTTGAGTTTTGATTTGATATAATTTGATTAAAAAAAGAGAAAGTATCCCTAATGGTACACCCAACTGCCGAACATCATCACAAACAGATGCAGCGTGCAAATATAAATATGCATGTAGTGCCGCTCTCTCGCACTCTCGCAGCATGTGTTCACCTTCTGGGGATCACGGTCGGTCGTCACTGCGAACGCAAACTGACCCAGCTGACTGCAAAGTGTGTCTTGTCCCTCCGAGAGACAATATGACAGCCACGCTAATCCCCCCCACACAAGTCAGACCGGGTTCAGTCGAAACCAAGGGGCAAATAAAGGTCACAGTAACGACTCTAATAACTCTGAGCCTCTCGGGAAAATCCTACCCCCCATCTAGTTGTATTGGGGGGGGGGTTCAAGGCAGTCGCTTCCCCCTCGCTTGCTCTTACTGAATGTCAGCACCCAAGCAGTGAAGTCAGTCACGCAATCTTTAAATGCGATAATCATCGTTACCGGGATTCTGAAATGAAAAGCTTCATCAGAGCTAAGCTGGCACTATTAGCTGATTCCAGGTCTAAACACTCCTTGAGTTCCCAAAAGCAAACACATGGCGAGGCACTTCTGAGGGTTAGAAATGGTCCAAATGGCATCATATGGCAGGAAGACGACGCCGGAAACTTCAGGCCAAGAGGACGTCTGAGCCCATCGACAACAAGGTTAGTCAGTAACTGTTTTTCGGCACGTTTTCGGATTACTCACAGTGAAAAGGTCCAGATTCTAAACCTAGTCGGCCCGAGAGCGACTATTTTCTTTTCAGGCTGAAGATGTCCTACTCACGAAGTATGCTTGAGTCTTAAACTGTTTGAACATCACCGGAGATACTTGGACCTGAAAACGGGGTCTTTACTCCATCGCTTAACAGACGGATACCACCGTCACCTCCACATTAATAACCTATCACGCCACGCTACGTTCTAGTGCTCGCAAACATCCGCTCAGGTGTAGTGAAAAGCAGGCATGGCCCTGCTGCTGACCCCACGCTGCAGATGCTGGGAGATGGGGGTGTAATGAGAGGTGACAGCCAAGCAAACAAATGCTCTTAGAGCAGCTGTATGTGGCCTACATTCAGGAGCTGATGGGGGGTGGACCTGGAGGCTGCTGTCAGCTGTACTAACGAGCGAATGGTATCGGCGATGGAGTCGCACGTCCTGCCTGGGAGCTGATATGAGACAATGAGGCGCTGAAGCAGTCGCACTGCGACTCTAATGTTTCCCAAGCCTCCCTTTTTTTGCCCTCCTGTGGACGCTTCACACTAAAAGCAAACAGAATCCATCTATCTATCTCTATCTATTCTCGTGTGATGCCGCAAACAATTTTCAGTAAAATTAAGTCCCTCCGAAATCGACATCATGCCATCTGTTAGTAGATGTCTCCAAATTTCTTCCAGCTAAAATGGCGATAAGGCAGAGATACGAATCATACCTCTGTCAGTGCACAGCTCAATTATGAAACGCCACTTTGCAGGAATTTCAGTGTCATCTGTGGATGCTGCATCATCTGAGATAAATCAAACTGCTGAAAGGGACGTTTAGGAGTGCAGGCTGAAAGTAAAAATCATTTTACTCCCACTCCCACTCACAAACCTGAAAGCAATTTAACATGTAAGAGCCCTACAGGTCAGGCTGGTTAATAGAGGCAAGCGCAGAGGTGAACTCCTTCTTCCCAAAGCTAAAAAGAAAAAAAAAAGGAGCAGTATGTTTAACTCAAAAATGATATCGTTTTAGCTTCTACTCTTCACTCATAACACCATGTGATGAGCATTTAGAGGAGTACAACTGAAGGCTGAATTCAGGTTACCGTAACATTTTTTGAGAAGTTACCAAGAACTCCCACGATGTCGCTCTCTGTTTCTCCAGGCCCTAACTGTTTTTTTACTGCTTCTATAAAAAAGTGGAGTTGAATCATTCGCACCCAGCTGCCCATAAACAGCAAGACTGTCCTTAACCGTGCTGTCAGGACAATCTATGGGAAAATCCAAGCTGATGGGCTTTTAAGACCCGGCGTGAAGCAAATGCAGATTGCGAATTTGTATCCATTTGCATCGCCTGGCATGGATTCACCTCAGTACAGATGCTGTATGTACCCATGTGAATACATCAGTGTGTATTTGCTGTGACTGCTCTGCTATAGTAACTCTTAATCCTCTGTCTACTTCTACTTCTCTCATTTCCAGCTCCATATTTTAATTCTTGGATTCTACTAGATCATGTGTCAGAGTTCAAAATAATCTTCGTCTGTCTTATTGCTGGACTTCAGTTCATCCTGTCTGAAACAAGCCGTCTTGTTTGTTTTGGCACAAGAAGCCTGAGGCGCGAGGGGCTGATCCACAGGAAGGAAGCGGAGGTGGAAATACTTAAACGCAGGTGAGTTATGAGGGCGAGGCAGACAATCAAAGGAGGGAGCAGACAAAAGGAGGAAGTAAAAGACTCGAAAGACTTTAAATGATCTCCTTGAAGTTATTCGCGGTCCCTTTGATCAATTTAAAAACCCAACCCTCATTTTTATCACTCTGTGTTTTGATTTCTTTACTTCAACACTGCGACTGTGCTCTACTGAAACAGTCACCGTCTCTGGAAACGTGAAGCTGCCTTTACCTTTTATACTTCAGCCAATATTTGCAAATTGAATTTAATTTTTTAATATGTCTGAAGGTTTAATAAGCACTAAATTTTTTTAAAAAATTATAATTTCCGACCATTATTTTATGGTTCAGGCTTGGAAAAGGTTCACTTCTTTTATTTTTTCCTGCATGCTCGGTGGTAGTTCACACTTTGTGCAGCACACTGTGCTCCATCTGGAATTTAATGTTATGTAAATCAAGTTTTGCTTCCTAATTTGACTAAACACAGCAGAAAGTGAGATAAACCTTTAAACTAAACATTTCTTTCTTAGCAGAATCTCTAGAGCACATGTGTCAAAGTCAAGGCCCGCGGGCCACATCCGGCCCGGCGTACATTTATATCTGGCCCGCGAGATCATTTTATATAGATGTATTATTATTGTTATGCATGGCCCGGTGATGTGAGGCGCTAATAATAAACAAACTACAGATCCCATAATGCAGCGCTGCAGCCTCCTTGCTGAACGCTAGGCTAACTGGGAACATTCCCGCATCAATCAAGTCAAACTTCTGTTATTGCGAAGCTAGCCGCTCACAATGGTGGAGAGAAAAGTTGATTCTGAAAGCAGAGCCTTACAGCGCCAGTGGGTGACTGAATATATGTTTACAGACATTGCCGGTAAACCCGTGTGTCTTATTAGTGGAGCTAATGTGGCTGTAATTAAGGATTTTAATTCAAGATGGCACTACGAGACAAAACGTAAGCTGAAAAACCTAAATGCAGAGCAGAAACTACAGAAAGTAGAAGTCTAAAGAAGAATCTGACATTTCAGCAGACCTTTTTCACCAGAGCAAAAATCACAAAGTGAAGCTGTCGTGAAAGCAAATTTTATTGTAGCAGAGGAGACAGCCAAATCAGCCCGGTACCACTCTGAAGAGCTGCGTGATGAAGCTGTGCGACGTCTTGTGTCCAGACAAAAGGCAGATTTTTGTCTGCGTTTCTCCTCGGGTTCACATTTGAGCCCGAGGAGAAATACGATTGCTGATCGGGTTTGTGAGATGGCCACTGATTTAAGAACACAGTTGTGTGAAAGAAGCAAAAACTTTATTGCATCCTCTCTTGCTGTGGATGAAAGTACAGACATGATGGACATTGCACAGCTGGCCATCTTCATCCTTGGAGAGGAAATATTGAACATTAAATCGATGCACGGGACAACGACAGGAAAAGACATTTTTTTAAAACGTATGTCAAAGTGTAACCGACATGAAACTGCCCTGGGACAAACTTGTTGGACTTACAACAGATGGAGCGCCGGTGTTGTGCGGTGAAAAAAGCGGACTAGTCAGCAGGATGCGAGTAAAGATGCAGGAGAACTGTACCGGTGAGTTAACAGCATATCACTGCATCATACACCAGGTAAGGCTGTATGGTAAAATCCTAAAAATGGAGCATGTAATGATCACCGTGACGCAAACCGTAAATTTTATCTGAGCTAAAAGTTTAAATCACTGTCAATTTCAGTCTTTTATGTGGGAAATAGATTCAGAGTTTGCCGACATTCCTCATCATACAGAGGTCCGTTGGCTGAGTTGGGATAAAAATTCTCAATGGAGTTTTTGAGCTCAGCAAGGAAATCTGTCAGTTCATGGACATGGCATGTATGATGCGGTGAAGGCATTTCAAGTGTAGCTGTCACAAATGCACCAGTGCAACCTGCCTCACTTTCCCAAGTAATGTTGAACCAAGTCAGCGGACTTTGCTGAACTGCACCTGTGCAGATTCAGATGGAGCTGCAGTGTAATGATACACTCAAGGGAAAGTACGACACTGAATGGGCCGCACAGTTTATTAGTTCCATTCCTGAAGCAATGCCCCAGCTCCGTCTACATGCAGCTCGAACCTTGTATATATTTTCATTTATTTTCTTCTGGGGTTTTTGGCAACATGTTCATATTTCTAACTTGCATAATTTTGACAGGATATAGTTTTATAAAGAGCAAAATATTTAAAGTTAAAGTTTATTTTTTTAAGTTTATTTAATCTGGAATAATATTCCTGTCTGTTTTTATTCATATTTATGTTTAAAAAACATTGTTTTAGTGTGTTCAATAAATGTTTATCTTGTTTGGCCCGTGACCTAAAGTGTGCCTTGAGTTTTGGCCCCCTGTGCAATTGAGTTTGACACCCCTGCTCTAGTTGAACCGTAAACACAGTTCAGCAGGTCACCAAAACATTTTTAAATCCTCCTCTGGGAACAGGCGGTTGAACAGAGGGCTGGGCTCACAGATGGACAGATGGACGGACCGGCATGACCTCGCTTTGGCGTTTTGCTGTTAAAGGGTCAGTTCACAAAGATCACAGTTCCCCTCTTCTTCAAAGGAAGAAATACACATTCAAGGCAGTTTTGGTTTCATTTATTCAGGAGATAAAATTTAAAATTTTTTCCTTGGAGTCATTTTCTGTGGCGTCAGGATTAAACTTCCTTCACTTCCACTGTATCAGGGTATCGGGGAAGGGACTGAATCTCAGACAGTCTACTTATAGGCAAAAAAGAATAAGCACATTTTTCTCTAAGGATAAAACTACTTGGTGATTAAAGTTGAAGAAAATTTATTTTTGCCAATACTGACTTGTGATTAAGCTGTTTATTTCGCCCCCAAAAAGATCACCTGAATATATTTTGAGTTCTTTTTAATGATACTTGGACAAAAACAAGATAAATGGAAAAAAAAAAGAAAAATCAGCTTTGACCTTTCAGGGCCTTTTTCAAAGATGTTCAAAATTTATCACGACTTCGTCTCTAACAGGAACTGGCATGGCAAGGATAACAGAAGTTGTGTGGGGTCATTTATAACATTAGCCTTTAATTTTCCACGTCTCCTTGTGCATTGCGATATTCTGCAGTGAACCGACGCTAACAGACCTAAAGTAGGCAGCTTTACGGCTGCAGAGGCCTTGAGGCAGACACTTCATGGCCCAAGTGAACGAAAGCAGCAAAGCTGATGTTGGAATTTGTCTCGTTAACGCCATTATGTATAAAAATGATTGAAAACTACGATTATTACATCAAATAATTTCTGAATATGTGTGGGCAAGATAAATACAAACAAGAGCCTTTAAAATAAGGACTGTTGCTTGAGGGTTAATCGCTAACTGAGCACACAATCAGTCATTAATTAAAATGCCTAAAAATATCTGATTCCATTTGTTAATAATTTGTTCTTTTTCCGTTAAGCAAGTTAGACAGTTGGAATTTTAAACTGTTGGTCAGACAAGGGGAGAAAAAAAAGCATTTTTATACTGAGCTTTGGATCTGGAAAAAATGTTAACGGGCAATTTTAACTGATGTGATTTGGATTTAGTTTGAAAGATGAACAAGACGGTGTAACAGAGCCATGTCTGCTGCTTGTGGCAAAATGGCCCATTTCAAAATTACTAAATCTAAACAAACATGATATTTAAAATATGTTGTGCAGAAACAAAAGAAAAAAGAAAAAGAAAATATCAATGAAATAAAAGCCTAAAAAAGTTTTTAAAAAACAAAAACATGCACATTTTTCATAGAACTTTCCATTATCCAGTTATCAATGGGCCAAATCCTGTAAAATAAACTATGGGAAGTTGTAGGAGAGGTGGTTTGATGAATTAATGGTCAAAGATAAAAATTACTC